>NC_092824.1:59570006-59897506 GCF_023375885.2 Dermacentor andersoni
ACCGCATTTTGAACGTAACCAGCCGAGGGCAAGTTCGCGTTAGTAAATACTTTTTAAATTTTTATTGCAAGCACTGTTCGATTCAGCTTTACAGAAACCTGCTTCCACCTTCACAAATACAATAACTACAGCAGATTATCTTAATATGTATCAGGTAAAGAACGTAACTGTATTAACGGGAAACTTAAACTAATGCTCTCTCCCTTTCCAGTTAGTTGCTACAAAAACACTGTAAATTCACCTTATAGTACGGAAACGTAATATCAAGCAAAGGCAGTGAGAGAGAGCCAGCGATCCCTACTAGTGGGGAGGAAAACCATCCCTTGTTTTCGCACAGAAAAGCAATCTTTAGAAGAAATAACGAATTCAAGCGGAGGTAATTTCTGAAGGCTGGAAAATGGGCGTAGATGTCAGTTTGTAACATATACGTCATAAAATGTAACGACAAAGAGCAAGTGAACGTCACGGTTGAACAAGTGCGAAAAAAAAAAAAAACAAGGGCGTTCTTTCGTCGAATCCCTCGAACAGACGCTTGGATAACTTTCGCAATTACATAGACATGTTGCTAATTGACCCGGCCTTTCCATATTCCTCCTGGTATCTTTTCGTGCCATGAACATACCATGAGTTCGCTCTCCACTTCTGAATATATTTGTCACTGCTGTGATTAGTTTAGTTAGCCTGAACAAAAATCCAGCGCTTAACGAGATAGAATGCCTGCCAACGCACGACAGTATATAGGGTGCTCCAGCTAAGGTTAGTCAAGCTGCTGAAAAAACAAAAAACATTTAAAAACACGGTGCAAGGTACGATCGTAAGACCTACGGAGTTCGGTCTTCCGACTTCTGACAAACGAGCACAACCAGACGTATAATCGTGTCTTGCACCGTGAATTTGTAGTTATTTTTATTAAAAAGAGATTGGCTAACGTTAGCTGGGACATACTATATATTAAATCGGCTTTGCAGAATGGCTGCGTTCAGAAAAATTCAGTCCACTGTGTTGTCCGAACATTTATTGCGGTAGCAAATATCCCTGAGATTGAATATTTGCGCGTCAAGATAAGCTTTTGGAGTCACAGCTTTAATGTTTACGCCATATACAGACCGCCGGAAACTACTCCCGAACACTTACAAAAGCTAGAGGATGTAATGAACAGGCACAGAAAGGATGCCATTTTTGTGGGTGATTTTAATGCACCAAAGATTGACTGGGAGTGCCTTAATACTAAAAACACGTTCAGCATGCTCACCAACATTGTCCTCAATATTATGCTACGATATAACCTGAAGCAGAAGGTGGTACGCGAGCCGACACGCGTACAGGGCACTTGCAGTTCCATTCTCGACTTGGTATTTCTTAGCCAGGATATTTCGGAATATTTTGTTTGTATTGAAGAAGGACTTTCCGACCACCGGCTGGTGAGCATTACCTTACCAGTTCTACAGATGGCGCAATACTATTCCTCAGTGCTTAGCTACAAAGATTATTCTCGTGCCGACTATGTGTCAATCGTAGAGCACATGGAAAACTGTCTTGTAGATTTTACCAGTACTGATGCCTGTTCTCTGGGGAATCGCGACAAAATTATGTGCCAGTACTGCATGAACAAATTCATCCCTAGTAAAAATAAGAAAGCTTGCAAACATACACATTGGATGACACGCGATCTTATTCATATATTAAACGCAAGGTAAAAAGGTTAAAAAAAGCATAGGAATCCTGTTAAAATAAAACAGCCGCAGAACTCTCTCGAACAGAAGCTGACTGCTTCAAAGAGTTACTATTATAACAACTCCCTGCCTAACTTTATTAAAAATAATCCTACAAAATTCTGTAACCATATGAAAGAAAAAAAAGAAACCGATTTCACAGATAATAATTGAGGTCACATCAATAACTAATGACGGCGATATAGCATAGCATTTTAACGAGCAATTTCAAAATGTCTTTGCAGTGTCAGATGGCTGCATTACTATGCTTCCAATGAAACATGTATTTGATGTGGATTCTATTTCTTGTGCTCGAATTGTCAACATGTTGGTAAACCTGAAAACCAAAGCTTCTTGTGGCCCTGACGACATCCCAAACATCTTTCCGAAACGTTATCCTGAACTTACTGTCAGCTTTCCTGTATCAAATTTTTTTCTGCTTCTGTGCTGTCGGCACAACTTCCCTATGAATGGAGAGCGGCCCGAGTGGTTAAAAGATTTAAAAAAGGCAATCGATTAAGATTACAATATTATCGTCCCATTTCTCTGACATCACAATGCTGCAAGCTCTTGGAACACATCATGGCAAACTATATAAAAGAATTCTTGGCTAAAAACAATGTGCTCACGGAGTTTCAGCATGGCTTCAGAAAGGGTTATTCGACTGTACGCAATTGGTATCAGCGATTCCTTCGTTTGCTTTTTCTCTAAACAATAATGGCCAAATGGCTGTAATATTTTTTTTAGATTTCAGAAAAGCCTTCGATAAGGTTCCGCACGACAAATTATTCTTCAAATTTAGAATTATTAGCATACCTGAAATTTTCGTAAACTGGATTATTGCTTACCTGAGCAAACGCATTCAGCACGTTAAAAGTGGTGAACATAGCTCAACTACTCTCTCAGCCACATCAGGGGTGCCCCAAGGTAGTGTCTTGGGACCTTTACTGTTTCTAATGTATATAAATTACATTGTTAAAACCATAACTCCAGGTGTGCAAATTAGACTGTTTGCCGATGATTGTATTTTGTACAGTGATATAACCTGTCAGAATGATCAGACTGTCCTCGAAAAGAATTTAAATAACACATTGAGGTGCTGTAATGAATGGGGTATGTTTATTAAGGCTGATAAATCCGTATTTCTACGTATTAACCGTAAAAAAAACACTAACTTTTTATTATACCCTAGGTTCTTCAGCTCTGCATGAGGCTAACAATTACAAATACTTAGGTGTTACTTTGACTTCCACATTGTCGTGGAACATGCATATTAATGATGTTTGTTCTTCTGCTTTCCGCAAACTCTGTTTCCTGAGGCACAAACTGAAAAATGCCCTGCTAATGTGACATTACTGTTATTTTACATTTATTAGACCAAAGCTAGAATATGGATGTATATCATGGGATCCTCACACTACGTCAAATATCGCGCGTCTCGAAAAAATACAAAGAAAGGCAGTTAGGTTTATATTTCATAACTTCGCAAGACTGGACGCTCCCTCTAAAATTATGCCAGAAAATTCCATACCCACTCTTGAATCACGCCGAAAGCTGCTAAGGCTTGAATTCCTTTCCCTTCTTCTAAACTACAGGCTTGAAATTAAACCATCGACTTACATAACGCCTGCAATAACACGGCACACAAGACACATTCATCCGGACTCACTAACACCCTATTATGCTCGAAGTGACACGTTTAAATCTTCTTTTTTTCCCGGAACAATATCAGACTAGAACGACAGTTTACAGACACAGTGTGGCTAAAAATGTATAAATTTGTATTTGATTGTTCCTAATTTGTTCTCTTTTGTTTGTATGCAGTCTATTGCCCCTCTGCTTGCACCGAACGGTCTGCAGTTTGTATTAAACAAAAAAAAAGACAAATAAATCAACCTGGGGAAGTGAATATTTCACAGCCACGTTGAAAAGCGAATGCCAATCAATCATCATCATAATAATTACCACCATTAGCGTCGTGTCGTGGCACTTGCCTTCTGTCGTGAGATGCGGGCCGCGTAGTGTCTATGGGTACGCCCTACGCATTGCAATGCAATGCGACCGCATTGCATTGCAGTTGGATATTATTACTCCAGGTGGCACGCCACGTAGCACTTGCTTAGGTACGGGTACAAGGTAGATAGTTAACGCTTGAGGAACGAAAGGAAATCATTCAGAGTATAGATATCGATGTAATGAAAAACATGTATGATGTGCCTGATTAAGCCATGCAGGCTAGGTGACTGTCGCTGTCCCGTTTCATAGGGAATGTCATTAATTTTCATCATCATCATTAGCATCGTATCATGCCATTTCACACGCGATGTGACGTGCGCGAAGCGTAGCGTCGATGTGCGCAAAGTTTGCATTGCGGTTTCGCTATATTCCACAAGGTATCCCACCGTGTAACAGTTGCATCTGCACGTGTCTGGTACTGGTTAAGTCAAGCTGGCTAGGGTGACTATTTATCACCACACCATTTTGAAGGGAAAGCCAATAAACCACCATTATTACCATGATCAACATCAGAAACGTACCGTGCCACAGGTGAAGGGATGTGACATGTGCGCTACCTAGTTTGGATACCTCTGTTTACCCTTCGTGACCGGTTATGGCACCTCCTCGCAAGGTACGAACCGCTGCCGAAGCTGATCGCAGAGATACGCGCGCGGCTGCAGCACGGCAACGCCAGCAGAGCACTGTGCACAGGGCAGGACAAGCTGCCGCGCAAGCTGCACCCGACTCTGGGCGGACAGTTCGGATCGTTTTGTTGAAAGCGACGCAAAGAGCGAATCGTGACCGTTGATAGAGTCACCACGTGATCATGGAGCCATCAGGCTACGAAAAAGCGCACTCTCTTTATGCTAGACAAACTCCAAAGTTGCACTGGCAAATCTACATAAGTTTTTCTTCAGGTCCCAAAGGTTTCTGGGCAAATGCATATGACTATCAAATAATCTTTAAGTAAAATATCCGCAACCCGCGTCTTTATATGGAGATCTGCTTTTCTGCTTACGAACTTTCTCGTTTCGCTTGATCGAGTAACTGTGCCTGTCCACTACGGAGCTTGATAGGGTAGTAAGGCATGACGACGTAATGATTCTACCGCTAAACACAGAGTAAATTTGCGCAATGGGGGGCAACCGTAAAGGCGCCACAAAAATGCTCCCTCCAATTTTTGTCAGTTTAACAAATTCAGTATATCATGCCAAACCCAGCATTTCGACGAGCACGTCCCCTATTGATAATGTGTAAAGCTCATTCCGCGTATTTTGGAGAAATATCGGACGGCAATTTATAAACAATTTCGCTAATTTTGATCCTGCGTTAATGGATGTTGTTGCAGGCGCCCGAATTAGATCGTGCCAACAATACATTTACAATATTTCTACAAAATTTCATGAGTAGCTTTCCTATTTTCAATAAACTTCAACTTCAACTTGAACAACTTGAACAATGATGAAGGGAGGCTCCGTGTCGTGTTGATTGCCCGTCCCACCTGAATCGCATCCCGTCGTCCGCGCATGCGCGGCGGTGCGAAGTAGCCACATGCGGCTTCCTTGCAGTTGGAGATTTCAATGCATGGGTGCTATGGCGAGCGTTCCATCTGGAGATGGTTACATTAACTTTATAGTTGAACATTCCGGACTTCTATTAATGAGATACCAGCCACGCTAGCTTACTGCTTAAGGTGTTTTGCTGCTGAGCTCAAGGTCGTCCATTCAGTCGCGGCCACAGAGGCCAAATTCTTATGGAAGCAAAATTGAAAAAAAAAAAAAAAGATGAGAAGAGAGGACAAAGAAAGAAACGCTCGGGTACTTGAATGTAGGTGCACGTTAAACAACCCCCAATAGAAGCAGTCACTTCGAGTCCTTCATTGTAGCGTTCCTCATGAGAAAAACCGGTTTTCTGCGCGTAAAACCCAACATTGCAATTTTTAGCGTGATGAGCGAGCAAACTTTCAAATGCGTCAGTTTCAGACATTCTAAAAATTGCGTGCACAAGTGCCGTTATCCCACCCTGCGCCTGCTCCCTTCCACTTCACCATAGAGGGACAAGGATCAGATATCCCCCGCCTCACAATGCACTCGCTCAACAACAGGCAGTTTACTGGCCAAAAGCTGCAGACAGGAACTTTCCCAAATTTACATATACTATGCAAAATGTTCCCAAGTCAATACAGGGACACATGCCCATGGTGTGGCGCAATACCCACACTTTATCACATCACATGGGAGTGCAATACCAACAAGGCATTCCACAAAATAGAACATCCGAGTGCGGAGCAGTGGGAGAGCATGCTCTCCAGCGGCGACCCTAGCCTCCAACGGAAGCTGGTGGATCATGCCCGACGAGCAGCCACGCTCAGTGGTGCCCTGGAATAGGGGCGCCAACCACGCAGATCGTCATCAACCAATAGAAGATGAAGACACCCGGCCCGACCGCTGAATTACTCTTTCTGGAGCAATAAAGTTTACTTCCTCCTCCTCGTCACCTTACCATGGCGGAGAAAGGGGTTAGGAGGCTTCGGGCTCGGGTCACCTTTACAGCGGCTGAGGTCTGAAAGTTAACTGTTCGCATTTACCACTGGGTGCTACGTGCCCATACTCCGTACTCCCAGTGGTGGATAGGCTGCGAGCAACGCTCGGGTACAATCCGTATCTGTACCTAATCTGTACAAGTCCGTGCTTACAATTGGAACGCTCGCGTCTCTACTGGAAGCCTGCTTCCGCTACAATGTCGCAACCAGCTATGTCTGCTAGATACGTCATGACATATTTCACAAAACCCTACGTCAAATAATACCGAACGCAGACCTCACAGCACAGATATAATACAGATATACACAACAAGTATGATGTTATCGGGGCAAGTCCTTATCGCAATGAAAAAAGATGCGGGGGCTCATTTGCAAATTCAAGCCGTTCTGGCGGCGTGCAGCCGCTGCAAATTTTGTATACACAATAAGCACTTCGAGATCTCGGCTTCTCGCTTGTCATTTTGCTATACCCCAGCCTGGTGAGGCACCCCGTAAAACAATTCTCCAAAAATGTTTGAGTACTGATCCTCGAAAAAATTACGTAAGTGTAGTAAAAGTGCGCCATAAACCTCTGTCGCATTTTCTATGGCGCGGATTATTGGATCTTCTAGATTCAAAGAATAAATTTCGATTTTTGTGGTCCACGGGGAGTTAATATACGAATCAATCGCATGAACGAAGAGTCATCTTTGTGTGCGTAAGCTCGTTCAGCACTGATTATGTTGCTGCTCAATGGGGGCGAGCGTTTGAACGTTCTTCAAGTGTGGAATTTTTAGATGCGTATGTATTCTTTAGTACTGTCGTAAACCTGAGTGGTATGTCTGGCAATTCACCTTTCTAAACAAATTATAGCAAATATCGGATTCCGCATTTGGCGCTCCAAAGGCGTCTACGAGGAGTTCTATTTTTTTACCAACCCTTTCGTGGCTGTGTACTTTCCGATATGAGCTAAGGTATAAAGAACCGCTATAAACAAGTTGCAGTTTTGCCCGAAAGGTGGTTCGTCGTTTCCGACAGCGAATTAGTAGACAGCTATACTAAGGAAAGAAAGTTTTGTCGGCGGTATTAACTTCGACACAATAGCTCACTAACTGAAATAACAAGCATGGCTTCAGAGCGCCCAAGCAAAGGGACTATGACCGCATCACACTGGATAAGCGCAGACACCATTACCAAAAGGCTCATGCAAGCAAGCGCTGCAGCAGCAGCGAGCCATGTGACCTTCCTGCGGTCTGTTCATTCACCGAAAACCGTCTAGAAGATGACTTGCACAAACGTATGAGCCGTTTGCAGATCCCTCTCAGGATACGGCGTGCGCGAACGAGCCCGGTGTTGCAAAGCACGCACTTGTTGGCGGAGTCGAAGCCGCCCCCTTCTCCCTTCCGCGCTGCCTCCCCGCTTCTCTACATATATGGCACGCAAGATTGAGTAGCGATTGTCATTTCCCTTGTGACCGGTCACGATATGCGCGGTTGTTGCCGGAGCACAACCCCACTCCGCCTCTCTCCGTAATTTTCCCCCACACGGCCTTTCGCAGAAGACGGCGCGTTTGCTCTCCACTTTATTCCGTCGCGAGCGCCAGGTTGAGCTACGATCCTTGACTTCCTTTGCGTGCTTTCACTCGCACATACAGCATACGACGCGCGGCGACAGTGTTATCGTCCTTGGACTTCATACGGAAACACATGGCAACGGCGACGGCAAAACTGCTTGCTCCTGGTGTGGGCAAATAATTGCTATCGCAATAGGGTGCGCCAAAATGATAAATGCTCCATTTCCAGTTCTCGGCGTGCTTTCGCGTTGTACCTGCACTAGGTACAATTGGAGGCCTGCCGCAGGAATGTTAGACGGTAGCGCTCACATCACCATCTCAACAAACAGAAGCCCGTCGGGACGCAACACCGGCTTCGAAATGGCAAAGTGAACCCATTTACAACCAAGTCGGACGCACCTAACTGCTTCCCCTCCAATCTGTCTGGCCTGATCTCGGTGCGCGCAGACATTACGGCATCCGGGACTTGAGTTCTCCAGGTTGATACAAGTGTGGCCCACGGCCGTGCTTCTGCTGTACCTAGTACTGCACGTTTCAAAAGAGGAATTATCCAAATTTCTTTTTTTCGCATAGCCGCGAACTAATTTTGAGTAACTGTCACTTCTCGCGCATTTGCCGCATTTGCCAGTATAGGATTTAGAGAGATAGAAAGAGAGCATCAAGAGCAACGGCAGGGGGGTCGACCAGACGAGCGTCCGGTTTTCTACCCTACACTGGATTTAAGGGAAAGGGTGAATAAGGATTTATTAACCTATTCATTCTACCCTAAGGGCATAGAATACATTACCGAGGGGAGGGCCTGTCACGAGATGTATAAGCAAAAATTCAAATTAAATAACGAGAACACAATGTGCAAAGAAACATGTCAAAAAATAAGTTCTTCGAGCCAGTTAAATGGTGTCTCTAGACGTAGAAAGGAAAAAAAGAAGCAAAAGAATGTGTAAACTGAACACATATTAGCACAATAAAAAAGGTATTCAGAACATGCTGGCGAGTGACCCGCGGAAATGATCAGTGTCTTTAATGATGACTGACGAAGCAGGAAGGTGGTTGCAGTTGTAGCATGCTTTAGTAACCAAGGCCTGGGAATAATTGACAGTTCAATGACGCGGCTTGCCAACTTGAGCATGTGGACTTGACGCGGTGAAATGAAGGGAGCTGGTCTCATGTGATGGGCGTTGAATACGTCATGACTGCGATACATTTTATTGAAGAGACACAGGTGCGACATTTTTCGTCTATTAGCGAGTAAGGGAAGGTTTAGACTGGATTTCATGCAGTTGCGCTGGCAACGCGATGATAGACATAATCAACCATGTTGAGCGATTCCGCACCGCTTCAAGTTTATTGCTAAGTGCAAAGTGACCGGGCTCCCCCACTGATGAAGCGTATTGCAGGTTGGGGCAAGCAGAAATGATAAGTTTGAGCACTGCAGGAGCTAGAAGAAAGGTTTCGTTATAGAGAACCAAGCATGCGATTGGCTCGAGGTAAGATACATTCAACATGCTTTCTTGAAGAAACATTTACTGAACTCCGAGGTATTTATAGGCCGTTACAGACTTCGGCGAAAACCGTTAAGGAAATAAACAGCACAGGGGGATCGAGTGTGTTAAACATTCAATAATTTACACTTCACCATGTTCAATTCCATTTTCCAGAATTTGCATCAAGTAACGATGAAGTTAAGGTCTGATATATATTAGTAGCATCAGTGTCAGAAATAAAACATCTGGGCAAGTCATGAAGTCGTCAGTAAAAAGGCAAACAGAAGAAGAGATAAATCATTATTATAAATCACAAATGACAAGGGTACTGGAACTGATCCCTGACGCACACGTAATATTTTAGGCAACAGAGGTGAGTTAGTATCGCTAGCTGCGACACGCTGAGTTAGGAAGATTTCAATCCAGTAGAGCATTATTGGTTCCATATTGAAATCGCTTAATTTATTCATTAGTAGTTGATGATTACCTTAATCGAAAGTGTTCGAAAATTCCGAAAATGAGCAGCCAATTCAGGACACACAGTCAAGGAATGCATGAAAGTCTTTAGTAAATGTAAATATTTCTGTCTCGCATGAACAATTTTTCCAGAAACGTTGTGGACTGCAGTGAAAGAAATTATTCCAAGCAAGGTTGCTTGTTATATGGGCGGATTCAATGATTGTGCAAAAAAAATGATGGTTGGTTAAAGAGATTACTTTTCATAACAAAAATAATCAAGAAAGGTAATCAGTTCAATGTTAGCGCTGCGATATTTGCCTTTCTTATATTCCATGATGCACTTCGTGATCCCGCCTTTCGAAGTTGGTGGAATACAAAGGGTTAGGTGCAGGATGTCATCGGTGAAACTAGCAATGTAAGTTATAGGCGACACAATCTCAGGGGATGGCGCTTGTATCAAATTGAGTAATGGCGAATACTTCTTTTGTTTTACGTGTGCTGGGAATTCTACGAATTGCGACAGGATGAATTCAGAGACGGCATTTAGAAAACAAGTAGGCTTCATCAGATTCATCAGATGCCGCGGTTTAGAAACGGTACAGGAGTGTTGTGACTGCAAGAAAATAAAACTAAAACCACCTTGTAAAAAAATGGTATACCAAGAAACTGCCAAAATATTTGATCCAATCAGTCCAGAAACTTTTCATGAAAACCGCTGCTATAGTTAGGCGGCCGGTAACATACGGCAAGAATTAATGTCTGAAATTAAACAATCCCACAGCACCATATCATTTGCAAGTTTGATCAAATAGGAAAGACAAAACATTGAACTGATTCGCAAACTGCAATAAAAAATTTCGAGCATGCTTAAGCTTCGCCTTAAGCTTCAACCACGATGGCATTCAAAAAGCCGTTACTCTTTTCCTGCTTAGCGGCAACGGTGGCTTATATAGCTGCAATGTTTTCCTAGAAACGCTGGTGGTGAACGCCACACATGAAGGCGAACTTTCTGGTTCTTTTTTTTCTTTCCTCCCCACGTTAGCTGGCGCCGCTGACGGGGTTGGCGGAGGCGAGCGCCACCTAGATGGTGTTGCAATTAAGGAGCGGAGCGGGGCCCGCCGTTCCTCCTAAGACAGACCTCAAACAGCAGCTGGAAAAGAGGCTTGTGTTCGAGTTTCCACGTACCAGAATTACGTTTTCTCAGATATTGAGATTACATTTCGACACTATAATGTCTTTAAGTTGTGTATAAGTCGTACTTTACGAATTTTTTGACGAATTTTACTCCGAGAAGTTCAGTTAGTTCAGTAACGTCTCTGCGGCACGTGGTGGGTGAGCAAGAGTCGCGATGAGTGGTTCGGAATTTTTCTCATACGGACATCGCTGCCGGTGGAGATGCTGGCACCCCAACCCATTGCGGATTTTCTGCGACACGGGGTCTTAACGTTATGGCGATCAATCACCACTACCCGTTCTATCACTGTGATCGAAACAAAGCAGTGCAATGTTTCGTTGTATTGAAGTATCTCGGAGCTTTGAGGATCGTAGGAAAGCCTAGCTTCTGTTAGTGCTAAAATTTCCACATTACAATCGTTTACTAGTGCACCGAGTTTACTTTTTTTGTGTTACAGATACTGAGAATGTTATGTAGAGAGCAGTTTTAAAGGCATGATTTAAGAAAGTACTTACTCATTTTTTAAAGTAAAATAATTTGGTCTCTACATAACCCCCCTAATATTGTAGATGATTTGTGAATGCAACTTTTATGCCATTGTGTAGTTTTTAAATGCATTGATGAATTTTGACTTCGAGTAGTCCAATGCATTTGTTTGATTTCATCAATGATTTAATTTGCAAAAGAAACAAGCAATTGTGCAGGTATTTTCGGCAT
The DNA here is from genome assembly GCF_023375885.2 of Dermacentor andersoni. Classification (NCBI taxonomy): domain Eukaryota; kingdom Metazoa; phylum Arthropoda; class Arachnida; order Ixodida; family Ixodidae; genus Dermacentor; species Dermacentor andersoni. The sequence continues at coordinate 59,581,645 of NC_092824.1, forward strand.
CTTTTATTCTCTTGTGCGGCAGAAATGTTTGTGCCGAAGTGAAAAGGGGCGCAAGAACTTTTGCCGGACTTGAAGCTATAGCTCTTTCTGCTTCTTCCTCGAAGATACATACATATATATATATATATATATATATATATATATATATATATATACGAAACTCAAAATTTGGACTTCAATATATGCAGGCCACCCGGATGCCTATGGGGCAACGGGACGCCAGAAATGTTTACGATACATTCCTGTGGCGCAATACCAAGTGTTGACGTAGTAGTTCTGCGGAAACCCGCAAGGTGGAGAGAAGTAATGAATAAAGGGAAAATCAGACATCCACCCGTTCGTAGCAATTGCTACAAAGGAAACCCAAACGGGTTCCTCAAAGGAAAGCTTCTTAGTTGAAGAAAAATTCGTCCTGGTCCGGGACTCGAACCCGGGACCACCGCCTTTCCGGGGCAGCCGCTCTACCATCTGAGCTAACCAGGCGGCTAGCAGATGGCAGGGCGAAGTCGAATTTGTCGACAACACGAAGCAAAGGCAAGAGATTGACGTGGTAGTTCTGCGGAAACCCGCAAGGTGGAGAGAAGTAATGAATAAAGGGAAAATCAGACATCCACCCTTTCGTAGCAATTGCTACAAACGGGTGGATGTCTGATTTTCCCTTTATTCAATACCAAGTGTATGGTAACATTGACAGTTCATTTTTTCAGTCGCGGACAAATAATTAATGTGCGCGGAAATGTATTTGCTTACATGACAGAGCCCCCTTACTGAACATCCTCATATACCTTCAACAACCAATCGGTTTTTGTAACACAGGTAATCGATCTTTCCTTGCAGTGCCGGTTACAGTGTCGAATTCTTTCTACCAGTATGCGACAGCAATGACCGAATGCAAGTTCACCGGACAGAACGGGGACTCATATTCGAATGACTCCCATGCACTAAACTTTGGGGCTTCACTGGCCGGGACAAGTCCTTCTCCTTTCACGATTTGGCGCGTTCCTGTCTGGCGTTCCTGTCACGCCGAGCACCAAACACAGAAGTTGATAATCGCCTCCAAATGCGACATCAGCAGGGAGAATAGGACATAGAGCCAAGCATACGATTTGTTGCCGCCACTGTTTCCTTCGCTTTCATTCGTCGGGAGCGGATACATTTGTAAGGTTCTCTCACGGCTACCTTCGCAAGGCATGCAAGTACGTGCATCCCAGAGGGGCCATTACTGCACCGCTCTCTAACAATTATATATGGTAAGCGCAAGTGTATGAGCGGTGTGGCGGCTAGGGTGGCGTTCACGGCATGGGATCCACCAAGCCCATAGGCTACTACGGCACGTTGTAGAAAATTAAGCAAAAGGGGTTTATTTAGCATAGTTGCACGGTTCGAGATCGGAAGCCCACTCCATGCAGGAGCAAATTAAAGGTCCCAGTTCACATCCGGACTCTCTTTCCTCGCTCTCGAATAGTCTTTGCTTTCAATACCTTCGTCCTCCCTAGGTGAGTCGACTAATGATGGCTCATTTTGGGAACGCATAGCTTTGTCTCAGGAACGGGCGCCGATGTCAATACTGAAACCGTCGGTAGCCGAACGAGGTGGTGGTTTCACGCTGACGTATCGAAGTGGGTACCACTGGTTCCCCTCTGGGATAAGAGGCAAACAGTGAAACGGGAAAGGTAAATAATGAGCCTGCTTAACAATATGCAGAAGTACACCCACGTAGGCAGTCATACTTATTCAACGAAGCGCCAACGTGGACGACTGGCAGCGTTGCATAACGGTAATATGCCGATGTTCATCGCGCGCAGTGTCATCGCTTCTCAGATTTTCGGTTGTCCACTTTACGAAATGAAGAATGTTTGATTTCAAATCTTTATGGTAAAAATACCGCTATATGAAGGCAGTCTTTTTTTCATCAAGTGGCGTGATGGTTAAGGACGGGTCTACCGGTAACAGGAGCACAAACTCGGGGACTCTGCTGGGTCTAACCGAATCGGCTCAACGCGATCGACATTAACTGAAGCTGTGTTCGCGGCTCGTGCAGACTGAAACATGTGCAGCCAACAATGCATCACAACTCTGCAACCGTGAGTCACACGTACACAGGGAACTCCTCGCGACAACAAAATCTCATGTCAAACTCGACCTAACGATTGTCAACTTTATCGTCGCTCATTAATTCCCAGTATGCTCTGCGTACGCCGCTATTTAATTCATAACACAATGTGGCCAATAGCTGAGGAAAAGAAAAAGTATGTGGTTTCAGGCGATTGAAGAAATAATTCCTAAGTAATCTGCTATACTCAAAACCGTGCTCATGGCCGCCGTATTTCGATGGGGGAGAAATGCGAAAAACCCCATGCACTTAGATTTAGCTGCACGGTAATGAACCTCAGGTGCTCCAGATTTCCGATGACCCCACTACGGCACGTTTCATAATCAGATGATAGTTTTAGGACATAAAACGCCATATTTAATTATTTCAACCCTGCTAGTAAAAGTAAAAACCAGAATATGAAAAGAACCACGCGATGTTTGTAGATTGCAGCGTTGGTGTGGTTTATAAGATTCCCTTGTCATGTGGCAAAGTGTGTGTAGCAGTCAGGCCGCTGTGTTAACGAGTGCCTTAGAGAGCATGAGCGATCCGTACCAACAGGCACAGGTCCTCATTTGGCTCAGCATTGTAAAATATGCAAGTGCAAACCCATGTTTTGTGATACCACGGTTGTGAAAAAGAGCCGTGACACCACCGCCCGAGAGTTACCGGAAGCATGTTTCATTCAGTCATTGGAGTCACAGCGCATTAGTGTGCCTTCCTGAACCTTGTACAGCACTGAATTTGGTTTTTTAGATTCTGCCGCATGAGTGCGCTCTTGGGATCGGATGGTGGTGGCTCCACCACATGGTGCTCACTGCGCATGTTCCTCTAGTTTGAGCTGTCTATAAAGGAGTGACGCAATAATATGATGTCAGTTGAGAGTAGCGCCTTGTCCTGGTCGTCTTTCTTGTGTCTGTTGTTTTGGGCTAAACAAAGTATTCATGGATTAAACACTGCTGTTTCAAAAATGTGGCCGACCAGCATGTCCAGAGGAACGTCTCCCGCAAATTTCACAGACAACCACTGAACTCGAAATATCGCCGGAGTTAACGTTTATAGGTAATGCAATAAGCCCGCAAGAAACAATAAAGTTCAGTATGCAACGAAAGTAAGAGATGAAATGCACTGTCGATGCATGCAGCAGCGCTAGCCAAGAATAACGAATGTGCATCCAGTAGTGTTACACAAGAATAACGAATGAATTTTTCTATCACCGGAAGGACCAGGTCCAGGGTGTCAGTGGAGCCAGCTCAATAACGAAAAGCGCACTCTTGGCACGTTACATAAACTCCATGGGTGCACTGGAATCTCTACGCAAGTTTCTCTTCATATCCCGAAGGCCACTGAGAATATGCAAATGGCGTTCAAACAATATTTACGTAAAATATGTGCATCCCGTGTCCTTATTTGGATATCTTCTTTTCTGCTAGAGAAAAATGGCAGTCTGCTCATTTTGCTTCACGTAGTATTTTCCCTGTCCTTTACGTAGCATGATAGCGCATTAAGGCATGGGATCGTAATGACTTTACTACTAGACACATCAGAGTAAATCTGCGCGAAATAAAGTGGCAACTGCAAAGGCACCTCTTTTTGTGAGACTTACAATGTTCATTATACGATGCGAAAATTCGCATTTACGCGAGCACGTACGTATACGGACAATGTGAAAAGCTCATTCCGTGTATAATTTAGAAATACCAGATGGTCATTTGTAAAACATTTAGCTTTATTTGATCGTGCATTAAAGGATACATTTGGAGGCACCTGAACTAGATCGCATAATCATAACGAAAGGTGAAGGTGGCTCCGTATCGCGTTCATTGCGCGTCTCGTCTGAATCGCATATCGTCGGCGCAAAGTCGCAGCATGGCGGTGTCCTTGCAGTTGCAGAGTTCAGTTGTGGTGGACTGGAATGGGGCAGTGTGTCGTCCGTACAGCAAAACAACGGGAGAACTGGGGACGATTCTGATGTGACGCTACCAGGACGGAAGTGTGAACCAACGGCGTGCCTTGCGCGCGAAATTTATTCCATCTTGTGCAAAACTTTCTGCATTCATAAACGAAACCGTTCTCAAAACAATTATAATTATATCATTGGGAAAAACATAAGCACTGCAAGCTGTTAAGATACTTCAACAACGCCGTTTAAGCGTGCCCATTTCCTACCACAGCTCATGCAGTGTTCCTGATGGTCTGCTCAGCGTTTCGGTTGCAGAATACAAACAAAGGCTCGTCTGCTCGTTCCGTTCAGTAAGCACGCATATGTCTTTAGTATTTCGAGACACGTGACGATAAGAAACCAGGAAGGAGCTGGTGCACTGCGCCCGGTGGGTTGCAAGGGATTCCTTTCAGGTCGCATCAGCGAGAAATATGGTCGCCAGGTTTCACCGAAGAAAACAAACAAACGCGCACCGGCACACACGAACGCAAACAGAAAGGCAAATATATTTAAAAATCCGTTGCTTCCCGTGGACATAAAAAAAATAAGCGAACCCGGCAGAAAAAGACCACAGCAAGCAATCCGAGAGCTCCGTACGTACATGCATGACCTCCGCGACAGTCAAAACGGCGAATCTCCGACGCCCTGTGTTGCGCAAACCTTGTTTCCTTTTGCCGGCAATGACTCCAAACAGTAGCGACAGATGGCGCTGCTGTAGACCGGCGTGCTCCAGCCCCCCCTCCCCTTCCCTTCGGCCATCATCGCAAAAAGATGCACGTTTTCGCCACCGGATGAGACACTGCTCTATTCGAATGCACCATATTTCAGTGCATGGACGCTATAGCGAGCATTTCCTCTAGAGTAGGTTATGTTAACTCTATAGGTCAAATCTGCAAACTTTTTGTAGTCCGACAGCAGGCGTAGTAGCTTAGTGGCTAAGGCGTTTAACTCCTTAGCTCAAGGTCGTCTTTTCAATCGAGGCCACGGCGGACGAATTTCGACGGGAGTGTCATTCAAAAAAAAAAGAAGACGAAAGAAGTGAAAGAGAAAAGAAAGAAACAACGCTCGGGTACTTGGACTTATGTGCACGTTAAACAACCCGATATTGGTAAAGTCGCTCCGAGTCCCTGATTATAGCGTGCCTTATAATGAAACCGGGCTTTCGGCGAGTGAAACCCAATGTTGCAATTTCTAGCATGATCAGCGAGCAAAGTTTCAAATGTGCCAGTTTCTGCCATTATAAAAATTGCGTGAGTAAGTGCACTTATCCTACCCTGTGCCTGCTCCTTTCCACTTCACTTTACCAGGGAGGGAAAAAATGTGTTTATGAGGGTTATGGCCGGGTTCGCCCTTACACCGGCTGGTGTGTCGAAGTGAAAGTGGTCTCTCTTTGCACTGGGTGCTACGTGTCCATAATGCTCAGTAACAGTGATGGATAGGTTGATGCGTACCACTTAATCTCCGCAAGTCTAGGCTTACAACAGGAACGCTCGCGTCCCTTACTGCAAGTCGGGCTCCGCTACAATCTCGCAACCAGCTATGACCACTGGATCCGTGATAACAAATTCTACAAAACAATAATTCAATTCATACCCGACACAGGCCTCAAAGACCACACACACACACACACACACACACACACACACACACACACACACACACACACACACACACACACACACACACACACACACACACACACACACACACACACACACACACACACACACACACACACATACACACACACACACACACGTGTGTGTGTGTGTGTGTCTGTGGTCTTTGAGGCCTGTGTCGGGTATGTCGGGTATGTCGGGTATATATATATATATATATATATTGCAACAGGGGTTTTCACCTAGCAAAAGGGTCACTAGTTATAGGTTGTAGCGCTAGGCTTAAAACAGGTCGGCGCTATATCGTAACAGGGAAGCAAGCACTTCTCGTCGTCTTCTTTTTCACAAGCACACCAGCACCATGCCCACTGCCCAGTGCCTTCAGTACAATCACTCCCCACCGAAAGAGTAGCCATCCTGGCGACCTAAGGACAGGGGAACACAGGGGGGTCATGGCACTGCTTGAGCCGGGAGACGTGGACAATTTCCTGGCCCCGACGACGCTGGTCGGAAGGCGTTTCAATTGGCTCGATGAGGTAGTTGACTGCGGATGTTTGTTTAAGTACCCGATAAGGACCGTGGTACTTGGAGAGCAGCTTGGAGGAAAGGCCTGGAGGAGTAGAGGGCACCCACAACCAGACCAGCGAGCCAGGCGCAAAGCACGTAGCCGTAGTGGATGAATCGTGGCGAAGCTTTTGGCGCCACTGGTCCTGGGATGTGAACGAACGAGCGAGCTGGCGACATTCTTCGGCGTAAGCAGCCGCTCTAGAAACAGTCGTCCACTCCGAGGCATCTGGCCGATAAGGTAGAATCGTGTCCATAGTGCATGAAGGTTCGTGTCCGTAAAGGAGAAAGAAAGGGGAGAACCCAGTGGTGCTTTGCGTGGCGGTATTGTAAGCGTAGGTGACGAAAGGTAGAATGCGATCCCAATTCGAGTGGTCAGATGAAGCATACATGGCCATCATGTCACCAAGGGTGCGGTTGAAACGTTCTGTCATCCCATTAGTTTGAGGATGATATGCCGTGGTAGTGCGGTGAATGATGTGACACTCCTTTAGCAATGCTGCAATGACGTCTGAGAGGAAAACGCGACCGCGGTCGCTCAGTAATTCGCGAGGTGCCCCATGGCGTAAAATCAGGTTTTGAAGGATAAAACTGGCGACGTCTTTTGCTGTGGCAGATGCTAGGGCTGAAGTTTCAGCGTACCGCGTGAGGTGGTCGATAGCAACAATAACCCAGCGGTTGCCGCTTGGAGTGTTGGGAAGCGGACCATATAAGTCGATGCCGACGCGGTCGAACGCGCGCCCGGGGCATGGTAAAGGTTGTAAGGGGCCGGTGGCATGTTAAGGTGGCGTCTTGCGTCGTTGGCATAGGTGGCATGACCGGACATACTGGCGAACGAAACGGTACATACCGCGCCAGTAGTACCGAAGCTGGAGGCGAGAGTATGTCTTTAATACACCAGCGTGGCCGCATTGTGGGTCGTCGTGGAACGTGGCGCAGATGTCGGAGCGTAGGTGTCGGGGTATAACAAGCAACCACTTACGGCCGCTGGAATTGTAGTTGCGGTGGTACAGCAGGTTATCTCGAATGATGAAGTGCGTGGCTTGGCGACGAAGCATCCGAGAGGTCGGTGCTGGCGACTGGCTGGACAGGAAGTCAATAAGCGAAGAGATCCGTGGGTCTTTGCGCTGCTCTGACGGCATGTCGGAAATGTTGAGGGCGAAGGCACCGCAGGTAGAAATAGACGAGTGGACAGGACCAGAGGGCAGGGGTGACCGGGATAGAGCGTCTGCGTCTGAATGCTTTCGGCCTGAGCGATAAACAACGCGGATGTCGTACTCTTGTAGGCGCAATGCCCAACGGGCAAGCCGACCAGTTGGATCTTTTAGTGAAGATAACCAGCATAGGGCATGATGGTCGGTCACGATGTCAAATGGACGCCCGTACACATAAGGACGGAATTTGCCGATAGCCCAAATGATGGCCAGACATTCCTTCTCAGTAACCGAGTAGTTCGCCTCGGCTTTGGTAAGGGTGCGGCTGGCATACGCGACGACGTACTCTTCGAAGCCATCCTTGCGTTGTGCAAGAACAGCGCCGAGCCCTACACCACTAGCGTCCGTATGGATCTCAGTTGGAGCAGAGGGATCGAAGTGTCGCAGCACTGGAGGCGAGGTGAGAACGCGTCGCAGTTCTTGGAATGCGTCGTCGCACGCCGAGGACCAGGCTGATAGGTCAGAACTGCCGGTGAGAAGCTGCGTCAAGGGGGCAATGATAGAGGCAAAGTTACGGATGAAGCGTCGGAAATATGAGCACAGGCCGATGAAGCTGCGAAGCTCTTTCATGGTGGTTGGTTTAGGGTACTCGGATACCGCGCTAAGTTTTGTGGGGTCCGGAAGGATACCGTCCTTTGACACTACATGGCCGAGAATAGTAAGCGTACGAGCGCCGAAGTGGCATTTCTTCAAATTTAGTTGCAGTCCTGCAGTGGACAGGCACGCAAGTACTTGCTCGAGGCGGTTGAGGTGCGACGCAAAGTCGGTGGAAAAAACCACAATGTCATCCAAATAGCAGAGGCACGTTTTCCACTTCAGCCCTCGAAGAATGGCGTCCATCATTCGCTCGAAAGTGGCAGGCGCGTTGCAGAGGCCGAACGGCATGACAGTAAATTCATATAGCCCATCAGGCGTTACGAAGGCTGTCTTTTGACGATCGGCCTCTGCCATTGACACTTGCCAGTAGCCGGAGCGCAAATCCAGCGAGGAAAAGAATTCCGCTCCCTGCAGACAGTCCAAGGCATCGTCGATGCGCGGCAGAGGATAGACATCCTTGCGCGTTATTCGGTTAAGGCGGCGATAGTCGACGCAGAACCGAATGGAGCCATCTTTTTTTTTAACGAGGACAACCGGAGATGCCCAGGGACTGTTAGAGGGCTGGATGATGCCACGCTCCAGCATGTCGTCAACGTGCTGGTCGATGATACGGCGTTCAGCAGCCGACACACGATACGGACGCTGGCGCAATGGTGTTTGTGGACCGGTGTCGATACGGTGAACGACTGCGGACGCTCGGCCCAAGGCTGGTTGGTCAATGTCAAATGAGGAACGAAAGCGTTGGAGGAGCTTGATAATTTCTGTGTGCTGCGCAGGTGTGAGTTCTGCGTCGACGGCACGAGCGAAGACGTCTACAGGGGCATCAGTCGCGGCGGGAGGAGTGACGGAACAAATCGGAAGTGATGCCGTATCACCAAACGTGGTGGCCAGGAGAACGCTATCGAAAGCTTCAGCGGTACCCAGGCACTCGCCGCGGAGTAGGGATGATGGGCAGGCGGACGGATTGCACACGTAAAGGGCAGCAGAACTGTCGCAAAAAGTGACGACAGCAAACGGAAGCAGAAAGTTCCGGCGGCGCGCACAAGTGGACGACGGTGTAAACAGAACTGATGAGTTTGCAGCAGAGTTACATGACACAGGAACCAGAGCGGCGGAGAAAGGTGCGATATCGATGTCAGAGGCGGCAACAACTTTAGGAGAAGAATGGTCGTCAGGGTCGAAGCACGGCACTGATAATGTAAGTTCGGCACGAGCGCAGTCGATAAGTGCTTGGTTGACAGATAGGAAATTCCATCCAAGAATAACGTCGTGTGACGAACCAGATAAGACGACAAATTCTATAACATACATAACGTTTTGAATGACAACCCGGGCTGTGCACGACGCTGAAGGCTGAATGCGATGCGAGGTTGCCGTACGCAGAGAAAGAGAGGTAAGGGGAATGATCACTTTGTTCAAATTGCGGCAAAGCTTCTCACTAATAATAGAAACGGCGGCTCCGGTGTCGATAAGTGCGTGTACGGTGACGCCATCTACGGAGAGTTCAATTTCGTTCGCCGGGTTAGAATGAGGCCTTGAAATGTTCGACGTAAACGCAGTTCTTGCCTCTGGAACTGCGACTGTTAGTTTTCCTCTCGGGCTGGGCTGGGTCGGCGAACCATCGGGGAAATGGATCGGCGACGTGGGGAAGGTGACCGACGGGCATCGAAAGGGAGGCGACTGTAAGATGAGTCCGGAGGAAGGCTAGATGGGTCCTGACGTGGAAGTCGAGCAGGCCTGTAGCTTGAGGCGCCCCCACTGTCAGGTAAACGGGGGCTGCGACGGTGGCAGAATCGTGCTACGTGGCCCGGAAGATGGCAGAAATAGCATATTGGCCGGTTGTCAGATGCACGCCACGGGTTGACGACAGGGGCTCCAGCGGCCGAGTAAGGGACGACCATCGGGCGTGAAGGTGGCGGCGGCACATGGAAGGTTCCAGTGGCCCGGTAGGCATCAGCAGCCGGAGGAGCGTAAGGCCGGGCGACAACGTCAGCGTACGTTAGCGGCCCAGCTGCAGGCTGCGGAGGAGGGGCAGATGGCAGCGCCGCGGCAACTTGGGTCTGAATGACGTGGCGAAGCGAAGGAGCCAAGGTTGTCGACGGCTCGGGTGTGCTGTTCGCCAGAGAGAGTTGGCGGGCAACTTCCAGACGGATAAACTGCTTTATCTCTGGCATTAAAGCAGAGATGTCGGCAGCGTCGCGGCCGAAATCCAACGGAGATAGATCCGTGGTGTCCTGCTGAGCAGCGCGCGTTGAAGCACGCTGCTTGCGCAGCTCGTCATACTGCTGACATAGCTGTATGACTTCGGCAATCGTCCGCGGACTCTTCGCGACGAGCATCTGGAAGGCATGGTCATCGATGCCTTTCATGACGTGCTTGATCTTGTCAGCTTCGTCCATAGATGAGTTCACGCGCTTGCATAGCGAGAGGACGTCTTCAATATAGCTGGTGAAGGTCTCGTCCTGGCGTTGAGCTCGACCACGCAAGCGTTGCTCAGCGCGAAGCCGGCGAACGGCGGGACGGCCGAAGACCTCTGCCAAAGTCGCCGTGAAAGCCGACCAGGTGGTAAAATCGGCTTCATGATTGCGGAACCATAGGTTTGCCACGTCAGTCAAGTAAAAGATGACATTTGTGAGCTTGGCGCGGTCGTCCCACTTATTATAGGCGCTTACACGGTCATATTCGGCGAGCCAGTCTTCCACGTAGTGGTCGTCTGTGCCGCTAAATATAGCCGGATCGCGCTGGCGGATCACGCCAGAACAGACGATGGTGGGGGGCACGGGAGCAGCAGCCTGGGACGGTCCTGGTTCATCCATTGGAACAGCTGGTGGTAGCGTTCGGCTGCGGAGTTCCAGGATGTAGAAGAGAAACCCAGCACCTCCACCAAATGCAACAGGGGTGTTCACCTAGCAAAAGGGTCACTAGTTATAGGTTGTAGCGCTAGGCTTAAAACAGGTCGGCGCTATATCGTAACAGGGAAGCAAGCACTTCTCGTCGTCTTCTTTTTCACAAGCACACCAGCACCATGCCCACTGCCCAGTGCCTTCAGTACAATATATATATATATATAGAGAGAGAGAGGGGGGAGAGAGAGAGAGAGAGAGAGAGAGAGAGAGAGAGGGAGGGGGGGAGAGAGAGAGAGGAGGTTAGCAATTATGCCTGCAATATAAAAAAGAGAAAAAAACAGTGCTCCAACACGATATACGGCCTTTATCATCCTTGTTTCTCAGTGCCTTCAAAAACGTCCATGTCACTCAGAGTTTGCATGTGGTGAAAATAGGGCTCATTGTATATTTATTGGCGAAAATTTTAAATTTATAGATGTGATTACGTTTAGAAATAAAACTGGCTGTACGCACTCTCCCTCTTTTTAACATTTGTGCGCTGTTTGTACCGCTACCCTAATTCATTGTTAAAATAAGGCATTGATTACCTAGCTATAAAAGTAGTCGCATATTATAGATAATGTGCAGACGAAATCAAAAGCGTATGATTAAGCCACAGCCTTTGTCGCAAATTAGGTATTCAAGCAGCGCGGAAGTGTTTCAAGTGTGTTTCACAAACAGGGGGCTGCAGAATTTACTACGCTTTCCGGGGGCAAGTATTACTGCGATCGAGATTACGTTGGCTTCAAGGCGGGGTCCCTCATCAGGTCTCGCCATTTCGAGCTGACAAGCGCACTGCGTCCCCACCCGCCGCGCAAAAAGCTTAAATTTCAAACCAAACGCCGTTTGGCGTTCTTCGTGGGGTCACCGCCTTCCCAGTGAGAGTCCACGTACATATTGCACAAGTGCACCTACGTACCTGGCAGAGCTGTGACTTCGCTCACAGTGACACGTGATTACACAAGCTGTTCAAGGCGATATCATTTATTATGTTCTTAAATAGACGATTTACAGTTTTAAAACATAGCGAAACAAACTAACCGAATGCGTGCATGTTTTTCTCTTATTTCGTGCCGCAGGGCAGGAAAGATGTCCTTCGGTTTAGTCTGCTTCTTCCCACGTCACCCAGCCGCGCCCGCAATGAACGAAACTATGCTGTCTTCTGCCATGTCGAAGCGTGCAAAATCGCCCGTGGCGAGAAGCCAGACAGACGCAACAGCTCGTCTGCGAGACCGTCACCGGAAGTGTACCACTCAGCTAAAATGTCGTAAAAACAAAAACAAAAAAATAGAAAAACACAGGGAAGGAAGTTCGCTTGCGGTGGCTAGACGGCGCAAGTGAAGAGACTGTGCGTTTTGTCGTCTATACATAAACTTAGAAAAAATGCCGTCGAGTGATAGCAAAGCTACGCTTCATGTCTTCTTACAACAAGCGCCTAACTTGGACAAATCAGGTAGGGTTTCTTCACACCAAACCGCGCAATGTCAGCAACGTACGCGTTAGGAGAAAATGGTCACGTACGGCTCGTTCAAACGAATATGTAGGCTGGTGAGACACTATGTAAAATATGTGGGCTTAGGCGCTGATTTTGAGTTGTCCTGCATATAACCCCCTGACAGTGGTTTGAAAATGACAGTCCGTTGAATGATTGCGTGACGAATTGATCAACTTTCAGACGATGAGATTGTTACCATAGGAGCAATATATCTTCTCATTTTTCCATCCGCGCTTTCCACCTCACCGAATGAGTTTCAGTTTTCATCAAATAAATTACGAAATCTGACTGCAATATTTTTCTCACAACTACACATACCGGTTCTAGATATATTGCATAGCTTACGATACTACAAAAATGACTTTAGGCCCCTCGGCAAATTTTGGTTATAGACCGGCAGCTATAGGGAGCCGCGATGGGAGCGTTTTACTGTAAATGTATTTCAAAGGGGTTCGTTACAATAAATGAGATAGAATGAAATGTGGCGCTGCCATGCTGTCAGAAGGCCAGCTTCAGCGCATAAGTTGGCAGTCAATCTCTTAGCCCAGAGAAGTGTCCGCAAGTGTAACAGCAAACCCTCGTGGCACCTTTCCCTTCCTTTAACATAACCATGTCCATCGTGTGCCCCAATTTCATGCGCACCCTTATTCGTTTGATTCACGTGATTCCCTCTGTGCCGGCTCACATATGCTGTAGTTAGAGACCCCGCCATGTTCAGCTCATTACCGCTGACTCCTTTTTCCCTCCCTTCTGTTAATTTTCTTGGTGCACGAGGCACGTAACCCTGTGCTACTTCCCTTGCTGCATTGGATGATTTACATAAGTCACGTGCCGAAATCACTGACGCTGCAGAGAGTGCGTCCTACGCACAAGCATTTTCGCTAGTGAGCTTGACTCTTTGGCATAGAGCGGTGTTCCTCGAGAAGAAGGACGCCCGGGCTCTGCTTCAAGTTCCAGCCCTTCTGGCTTTGTGTAGCCGCTTGATATTTTGCATAGACAATTAGCACAGCGTTATCCAGGCGCCCCGCTTGTCTGTATGCTCCAACCTGGTTAGGCACCCTTTACGACAATGCTCCAAGCGCTTACGAATATGAATTCTCCCCAAAATTTCAAAAGTGTCGTAAAAGTGTTTCATAAACCGCTGTCGCGTTTTGCTAGGCCACGGATAATTGGGTCTTCTCGATTTGCAGTATATGTTAAGGCTTTTGTGGTATATAGAGAAATATTGTACGAACCAATTACATGTACGAACAGTCAGTCATCCTAGATGCGTAAGCTGGTTCCACACTTATATATAAATTGGGGAAAGCGTTAGGACAGTTTTCAAGCGTGGAACTTCTGTATTTGTAGGTAAACTTCAGTGCTTCATTTCTCTACAGAAACCCCTTGCAATAAGTAAATTCCGTATTTGACACTCGAAAAGTGTCTATGGCCTGTTCGATTTCCTTTTTCGCACAGCTGTATGTTAATTGTTCTGCACCTATACGCATCACGTCGGACATTGTTGCCAATGAGTTCTCAGAGCCTTTCTTGTCACTGGGCGAATGATTTATGCCTAATAAACAGTGATGGCGACCGCTCAACTTTAGCTTTCACAAAATTTCACTTCTTTTGGATATCGAGCTAATTTTGCAATTTCCGGCAAGCTACACAACCTTTGGCATTGCTCGGAATGTCGCAGACAAACTAAATCGATCATGTTGTCCTTGTTCGCTTCCAAGAACATTTCAGGAACTATTTGACACATTACTTGCAGTTTTACGGTGATAAGTTGAATATCCCTCAGTCGACGCAGTTATTTGTCGAAGAACATTATCCTCCCTAGACTAGAGGCATGAAACCTGCTTTTTCGAACACTCTTGTCTATTTATTGAGCGCAATATACCTTCGCATACCTTTATTCGACAAGAAAAAATTTGGGTGCAAGTGGATATGTATATTGATTGCGAAAGAATAAGTGTATTCCTGAAGCGAAAGTGCCGTCCACCACCTAGAGGTGTGCCGAGATGAGGTCAACGTATGGTGGCGTGAAAGACTGTCTGCTAGCGCTGGGCGTGTGGCTCATCCATAAAGTTTCCTGAATGCACTGGGTCGCCGTCGAGAAAACACATCAGCAACAGCTGAACACGGAACGAGGGCAGCTATACCGGCTTAGCGAAAATTTATCATAGACACTGACGACTACGTGCTTTACTTTCCGACATGAGTTAAGCTATAAGGAACCGGATAAAAAAGTTGCAGTTGCGCCAGAAATGTGAAGTGTCGATTGCGATAGCAAATTAGTGGACCGCTTTAAGAAGTAAGGACAGTAGTTTTGTCGCCCGCGAACACTTGGAAGCACTCGGTTACCAACTGAATTAACAAGCATGGTGTCAGCTCGTAAACGCAAAGATGAGCGCATCACACTCGATGAGGGCGGACCCTCTCTGTCTTAATGCTGGTAGGAGCAAGCGCGGCAGCAGCAGCGAGCGAATCGCCCTTCCTGCCTTCTGCCGCTTCAACGCAAGAGCGGCGAGAACAGAGCGTGCAGAAAGGTGTGAGCTGTCTGTAGATCCCTTTCAAGGCACTGACCCCCCCCCCCTTTTCCCTTATGAGCTGCCTCCCTCCTTTCCTCAATATATGGCGCGCAAAATCAAGCCGCGATCGTCAGTTCTCCGTGTGCAGTTGATGCCGTAGCACAAGGCGGCCCCCCTCCCCATCACTTACATCTTCCCACAGCCTTTCGCGCGCCGAAATGCGCCGCGTTTTGCCTCCGCTTTCTTCCATCGAGAGCGACAGACTGAGCCGCGATCGCTGGCTTCCTTCGCGTGCTCTAATCGCACACACAGAATACGACGCGCGGCGACTTCAAAGGGAGACTAAAAGCAAATACTAAGTCCTACGTGGACTGTTTAAATACCATTCCAGAAACCTCGCAAGGCTTCTATAGTACCAAGATAAGAGTTAGTTTTCGAGGAAATTGCATCTAAAGGGACCGAATACCCTTTTCGAAATTCAAATCTCCCGCCACCCAAACGGAACATGGTGACGTTTCATACGCCATCACAACCCTTTACTGCCGTCGGTGCGTAAAGCAGCGCCCTACAGACGGCGGTACCGAGATAAAACGTAGAGGCGAACAGTGAAGCTCGGGAGTTAAATATTGAGCCTACTTAACAATATCCACAAGTACACCCATGCACGTCGTCATATTTATGAAGGGAAGCACCGGCGAGTACGACTGATAAGCCTTCAAGAATGACAACGTACCAACGTTTACAGCGCGCAATGATGCCGCTTCTCACTTTTCTGTTGTGTGCGCTTTACGAAATGAAGAATGGTTAATCTCACATCCGTGTGGTAAACACTCGACTACAGAAAAGCAATCTTATGCCATCCAATGGCCTGTGCCTAAGGTTGGGTCTGCAAGTAGCAGGCGCACAAACTCGGGGGATGTGAGGGGCCTAACCTCACCGGCTCAATGGCATCGACATTGGCTCAAACTGTGTTCGCATCTCGTGAAGACATGAGCTTCTGCAGCGAACAGTGCATCACAACATTCCAACCTTGAGTTACTTGTTCAAAGGGAACCTAAGTTCTCGCGACAGCAACATCTCATCTAAAGCCCCACATCACTATTGTCGACATTGTCGTGTGCCATAAATTCCCAGTGTGCTCTGCGTATAGAGCTTTTTCACTCATAGCGCAAAGTTGCTAAAAGATGAACAGAAGAAAAAGCATGTGGTTTTAGGTTATTCAAGAAATAAATTTTAACAAATCTGCTCTCCTCTGAAGCGTGCTCATGGCCACCGCATTTCGACAGGGAATAAATGCGGAATCGCCCGCGTACATAGATTTAGGTGCATGTTAAGGAACCCCAGGTGCTCCAAATATCCACTGTGCCCCATTACGGTGTGCCTCAAACTCAAATCGTTGTTTTGGCATGTGAATGCTAATATTTATTTATCTCAACCCTCCTATTTCGAAGATGTGGCCCACGTGCATGTCCAGAGGAACGTCTCCACCGAAATTCACAGACGCTCGGTGAACTCGAAATGTCACTGAAGTTAACATGTATGGTTAAACAGATAAGCCCAGAAAAATCTTTGAAGTTCGTTATTGAACGAAACTCAGGGTCTAGCAGCCTAACGAAAAGCGCAATCTTTCTGCGTTCCATGGTTATTCCCAGAGGAATGAATGAATTCTCGTACTGAAGAAATGGCGTTAAGACTGCAGTGCAGAAAAATCTTTGAAGTTCGTTATTGAACGAAACTCAGGGTCTAGCCGCCTAACGAAAAGCGCAATCTTTCTACGTTCCACGGTTATTCCCAGAAGAATGAATGAATTCTCGTACTGAAGAAATGGCGTGAAGACTGCAGTGCGTCAATGGAGCCAGCAGCCGAACAAAAACTGCACTCTTGGCAAGCTAGACAAACTACATTGGTGCCCTGGCATTTCTACATAAGTGTTTCTACAGCTCCCGAATGTTCCTCGTCAAATGCAAATGCCGATCAACCTATCATAATGTCAAATATCCGGAGACCAAGTCGTTATACGGGGATCTGCACTCTTGCTGACGAAAAAGGCTAGTTTTCTCCTTTTGCTTGGTGGAGATTTGCCTGTCCACTACTGAGCTTGGTAGCGCACTGAGGTATGGAATCGTAATGATTTTACAGCCGATCACATTAGAGCAAATTTGCGCCAAAATAAAACTTACATCCGCAAAGGCGCCGCTATGTTGCTGCCTCCAAATTTTCTCAAGCTAACAATATTCAATATATGATGCGAAAACTAGCATTTGCACGAGCACGTCCGTAGGGACAATCTGTAAAGCTAATTTCGCGTATGTTCGAGAAATATCGGACGGCCATTTCTAAAACGTTTAGTAATTTTGATCATGTGTTAACGGATGCGTTTGCAGGCGCCTGAACTAGATCGCGCCACCATGATGAAGGGAGGCACGATATCGCATTCATTGCGCGTCTCGTCTGAATGACATCTCGTCGTCGGCGCCTGCGCGGCAGCGCAATGTAGCAACATGGTGGCTTCCTTGCAGTTCCAGATTTTAATGCATGCGCGCAAGAGTTGGTCATATTACCTCTATAGGTGAACGTTGGAGCCTGTTGTGTGTGTGATACCAGCCGCGGTAAATTAGTGCTTAAGGCGTTAAACTGCTGAGCTCAAGGTCGTCCATTCAATCGCGGCCACGGCGACCGAATTTCGACGGCAGCAAAATCAAAAAACATCACGAAAAAGCAAAAAGAAAAAGAAAACGCGCGTGTACTTAGATTTAGGTGCACAATAAGAAACCCGAAATTGGTAAAATCACTCTGAGTCCCTCAATATAGCCTGCCTCATAATCACAGCAGGCTTTCGGCGCGTAGACCCAACATTACAATTTCTAGCGTGAGGAGTGGGCAAAGTGCCAAATGCGTCAGTTTCAGCAACTGCATATATCGCGTGGGCTAGTGCTCTCGCCCCACCGTTTGTCTGCTCCCTCCCCCTCCACCTTACCAGAGAGGAGGAAGTTGTGGTTAGAAGCCTTCTGGCCGGGGTGGCCCAAACACCGGCTGTGATCTGAAAGTTGAACTGGGTGCATTCACCAGTGGTTGCTACGTGTCCCTACTGCTTAGTCCCAGTGATGAATAGGCTGATGCGTACCACCTAATGTGCGCAAGTCCAGGCTTACAATAAGAACGCTAGCTTCTCCTACCTCAAGCTTGCCTCTGCTACAATGTCGGAACCAGCTATGACCGCTGAGTACGTGATAACAGATTCCACAAAACACTGCTTCAATTCATGCAAAACACAAGCATCACAGCATATATATAGCACTGATTTACGCATCAAGAATTAGGGCTTCAGGGCAAGTCGGGATGGAAATAAAGAAACATATGTAATGGAAGTGCTCGAACGCGTTATACGGTGCGTATCAACCATGTTTCCGAGTGTCTTGAGAAATTTCGACGTCACGCCAAGTTATCATGTAGTGAAATTGGAGCTCATCAGATGTTTATTGCATGGCATTGGAGTTTGTAGCTGTGATTACATTTGGAAAAAAAACTTGGTCCCGCACTTTGCCCCTATTTTAAATATTTGCGCACGGTTTGTACCATTACCGAAATTCATTGTTGAACTAAACAATACACTTGATTATATTGGTTGAAATTAAGGGGCCTGCCGTGGGTAATACGTAGACGAAATCAAAAGGGTGGCATTTAGCCACAGCTTTTGTAGTAAATTACGTATTCGAGCAGCGTTGGAGCACTTTAGTTGTGTTTCACGAACGGAAAGCTGCAGAATATACTACCTTTTAGAGGGACAACTATTACTGCCCCCGAGGTTATACTGCCTTCAAGGCCGCGCCCATCAACAGGTCTGGCTATATTGAGATGGCAAACGCACTGCATACTAGGTGTGCCAGCGATCGTGTCTGTTTTGTACTGCATGTCTACGTGCCACTCAAAGAGGTTAAATTTCAAACCAAACGCCGTTGGCCGTTATCCGGGCGAGCGCCACCCACCCAGAGAGACAGAGTTCACGTATATATCGCGCAAGTGCGCCTACGTACATGGAAGCGCTGTGACGTCGCTTATAGTCACACGTGACTGCAAAAATTATTCAAGGCGAAATCATTTCTTCGTTTACTAATTTGTTTCAATGGATAACTTAGAGTTGAGAGAAATCATGAAACAGGCAAGCCGAATATCCGGATGTTTTTCTGTTAGTTCGTGCCGTATAGCAAGAGAGGTGTACTTCCGATTCGTCTGCCTGTTCCCACGTCACACAGTCGCGCGCGCAGAGAACGAAACTATGCCGCTTTATAGTGTACTCCAGCGCCGCGGTCATGCTCTTGCATCCTATCACGCCTGCGGTATTGCTCGTGGTTACGGCGCTGATCAGGTGTTCTCGTGCAGAGCGCGCAAAAGCGGCCGCTGCGCGAAACGAGACAAACAAAAAGCTCCCGTGCGAGACCGTCACCAGAACTGCAGCACTCAGCAAAAATGCGACAGAAAAAAAAAAAGGCGGCACCGGTGACGTATCTGTCATGCAATCCTCCGGCCGTGGCATGGGATAACGCAGGGACGAAATTTCGTTTGCTGAGGCTAGACAGGGCAAGTGGAGAGAGTGTCGATTTCGGCGTGGACGCTCATTTCCTGCAATCACGGGTTAGCGTCATTAGAAATATTTACGTCTCTTCTATTTAGATCGCATTTGAAGAATTGGATCATTATTTCTGTTAATACGAAATTCATGCGAAAACTAATTTCGCATGATATATCGTCAGTTCGGCAGTATTCATTACAAAACTGTTTTCTGCAAGGGTATTTCCAAGGGGTCTTAAATCTTGTAGAATACTTCCTATTTTCAGAAAAGGATGATCATACTTCAATAGAGAATTACCGGACAATTTGTAGCTTTCCTTTTTTTTTTTCTTAAAGCAATTGAAAAGCATTTCCACACTCGAATAATGCGCTACACAAATAAATTTAACATCTTGTATTCTCAGCAATTTCGATTTTGCCAAGTATATTCAAACGAACTGGCACTTATTACTTTAACTGAAGAAATCAAGCAAAGTCGCTTGAAAGAGGTTTAATTGTGGGCTCTGTATTCATCGATCTTACGAAGGCATTCAACACGATAAACCATCCCATACTAGTTGCTAAACTCGAATCATTTGGTATGTGTGGTCCTCCGCTAAACTTTATAAGAGACCACTTGAGTAAATGGTTTCAAAAGTTACAGGTTAACGGCTATCTCTGATCACCCAGGCTAATTAACGTAGGTGTCCCACCGGGATCAATTTTTAGCCATCTTTTATTTTTTATGTTTACTAAAGTTCTACCCACAATTCTTGCTAATACCAAGTGCATACTTTTCGTTTATGACACAGCCATTTTTAAATCCAGTAAAGCAATTGTCACAGTCTATTCTAACCTTAAGACCAACTTAAACAATATTATATATGGAGCCAAAATATTAATCTGCACATTATTCCTCCTAAAACGATATTTATGGTATTCCATCCCCAAGGAAATTCAATCGACGTCCCACCTATTGATATTGGTGATTACGTCATAAAGGTTTTGAACGAAGCGCGGTTCCTCGGTGTCATGTGAGATACTGAACTAAAATTTCATGGACATGCCCGATCACTTGTGAAAAAGTTTGAATGTGGGATCTAAACTATCGTAAAGACAAGAACTTACTTTCCACACAACATTCTACGATCTTTGTATTTTGCTTACATTCATACCCATCTTTCGTATTGCGCATCGTCATCGGCCAATACGTATTCTACGCATATTGAACGTCTGCAGCGACTTCACAACCACGCTATGTGATTAATGACTTTCAGCCCATTTGATTTGTCTTGCAGGTCACTGTTTCCTAAACTTAACATTCTCCCGTTACGGCATTTATTCCGTCAAAAATTATCCATCTTTGCATATATAATCAAAACGACATCTTCATTGAATGCATTGATCTTGAACACATTACTAACAACAGCAGCACCCTGTATTTTCCTCACAATAATCTCCTTTTACCTGCCGTAAGGACGAATTACGGCAAGTTCACAGCCCTCTTCTCTGGCATAACGAAACAGCCTTGAACAACGATCATGTGGTTCGTGTGTTTAGCTACGTTGAGATTTTTTTATCTTTTTGAGGCTTTCACCAGGGGACATGTTAGATATTATAGCACAAGGTATATTATCCGGTATAAAGGAATGCTCTCGCTGTTTAAATTTCACATAGGAATGGCCGGATAATAAAGGAATTAGATTCCTCAACTTACAACCGACCTTTCATGACAATTACCATGTCTGCTGGATGTTTTCACCCCGGACCTAAAAAGCGGTAATGACGTATGACTCTACTCAGTCTAAACTGGTGCAGAGGGGTGTAGCGGTTGGACGGCTTCTGGACGCACTGCAGAAGAGCTGCCACCACCGCGTGGCGTATAGCCTGAAACAGCAGGTTTAGAGGTTACCTGCCGCAGGTTTCCATCTCTCAGTCGTTAGGGCTGTTGTTGAAGCCTGTTTGCGGAAAGTCTAGCAGGCCAGAAGTCGCCGACATCAGAGTGAAGAAAGCAACCAGAAATAACACTATACTTTCTTAACATCTCCCACAGCATTAAGAAGGCGGCGGGAAGGCAAGGTGTAGGCGTTTTGTTTTCTGCACTTTGCAAACTGGCTAGCTTGCGAGCGAGGATTGGAAACGAAGGGACGAAGAGAGGGGCCGGTTAAGGTAAACACGTGACACCCTTCATCAAGTGCAACATTGGTGTTGTTTACCGCATTCCGTTGGGTTGAGTTAAAGTCTGTAAAAGCCAGACAGGTAGGTGCGTGAATAAGCGCTTGCAAGAACTTAACCTATCCTTAAGCAGCTATCACGGAAGCAAATTGGCGGTTCATTACCGCGGCTGCAATAGGTGCAAAAAAAGTGCGCCATTGTTCGGTTATATTAAGGACGGGTAAGGCCACATACGAAGGCGAAATCTTTGAAGTTTTTCGCATTGGAAACGAGAAAGAAAATTGTGTCAGTGATACGTCTTTGTGTTTAACAAACAAGGAACGTGATTACCTATCGGGGAGGTAAAAGATGATTAATAAAAAACTGACATTGATGTTCATGTTTTGAGAGGAGTGGAAGTTGCACATGCGTCGGCTGTTTTCGCACGGTAATGTATTTACGAGGTGTTAACTATGAACATGTATTTGGAGGAGTTGCAGACGAGCATGCGTCGGAGGTTATGTGCGGCAATGTAAATTTCAATAAAGTGCAGTCGAAAGTCCAGCGTCCGTCTGTTTCTAACGCCTTTTCCTTATCTGCGCTTCCTTTGTGTTTAGCTGGTACACGCTTTTTTCAAGTTCATCATGCACCAACTGGCCCAAGAGGCTGCGCTAATGCACCTTAACATGACTGTTGCAATAAACTTGGCTTTGTTCCTTAGAAAATACTTTGCGTGACCTAGTGCCCGGCATTCATTCATTAATTCATTCATTCATTCATTCATTCATTCATTCATTCATTCATTCATTCATTCATTCATTCATTGACGACTACAGATGAAAGTTTTACAGCGAAGCTGTAACACAGTCATCTGTAGGCTAGGGTTCCGTGCATTTTTATTCTCCATGAATACAAATCGCCATCAATGGCTCATACCCCCGTAAGCATTTATGCTCTCGTAAGCAAGCAGAAAATGCAATGGCTCATAGCCCCGTGAGGCAAAGGCTACTCAGCAAAGTGAAACGAACATTGCTTGAATTCTTTCCAATCACGCATACAACATACATAACAGCATGTCGAAAACTCTCATCATCAATGGCTCATATCCCCGTGAGCAATGGCTGATAACACCGTAAGCAAGCAAAAAATGCAGTGATTGCAAAAAGTGCTGCTCTACTAACATCACCCTTGTTGTCGTTGTCCGTGATTTCAATGTGGATGTGTTGTTACCGAAAAGGGAGCGGTTCACGCGTTCCGTGTTGCAGATATATCCTTCGGGATGTCACGGCGATCCGGCCCAACCGAAAACCCAGCGGAGCACGTGCATCGATTTCACATTATCACACAATTTGATTCCACTTGCGAGCGAAACAATGACCACCGATCAAGACAATATATGAATGTGCATAGCTTGCATCATAATGACCACCCATCAAGAGAATAAACAAGTCCGTACCTTTCAAAATTATGTGCGCCTCCGTGTCGTGTGCTACACCGCTTCGCTGGTTAACTACCTTCAGAGCGTCGAATGGCTCACGATTGTTTTTTAGTCTGCGTACTTTATTCGTTACGTGCCGTCTGCAACATGTAGCAGATGACATGCGCCGCTGAGAACTGTTATACTGAGTGCTGCGCCACTTTTGGGTCAGCATGCGGAGAAGAGGCCAACTACGCTCCAGACGGGTCGGTGATGTATGTCTTCCTCTATGGGTCGGTCGGCACACCTACCCTTCCAGCATGCCTCTAGCCACCATAATCCTGTTGCATGCGGACGCCTCTCGTTAGGCCTACGGAAACCGGAATCGCAGAGCGATCTCAAGAACTGGACTCGCTATGCACTCATAATGAACGGTTCAGATGAGTTTAGAGAAACCGAAAGCACATTTTAATAGTTCCTGGCGACCAACGCGCGTGAGAACATAGCCATCACGAGAATTCGCGCTGAAGTGGGAGCCATCGGTTCCGCCAAGTTGGAGAACTCTATTTCTAGGCGTGCGTAAACATTCTATATCTGTGCTCGCATCGTGCGTCGACGCGTACGATCCGTCCTACACCATCTGCGCATGCGTGAGGCACATAGGAGCGAGCTTTCGCGCGCCGACACGTGGACGTGTAGTATGGCCTTTAGACTCACTCGAGCGCTCACATCAGCACCTCAACAAACACATGACCGTCAGGATCTACCATAGAATTCGAAATGCCAAAGCCAATCCACTAACAACCTTGTCGGACGAGCATAACCGCTCCCCCCCAACTCGTCTTGCCTGATTTCAGAGCGCGCAGGCATGCGGCATCCGGGACTTTTGTTCCCTAGTTTGAAGTGAGTGCGACCTAGGGCCGTCTTTCTGCAGCACCTCAAGCCGCACTTTTCACAAGCGGAATAACCTGAATTTCTTTTTTTAACATGGATGCTACCTAATCTTGAGTTACTTCCACTTCTCGCGCGTCTGTCGCAGTTGGCTGTGCCAGTATAGGATTTATCAATTGATTTATTGTACCGTAAGGGCATGCAATACGTTAGAGATGAGAGGGGCTATCATCATAATCATATCGAAAAAAATGCAAAACAAAGCACTAGAACACAAAGAGCAAAGGAACAATTATGTCACAAAATAATTTATTCGGGCAAGGTAAATGGTGTTTTAAATGCCGAAAGGAAGGAAAAGAAAGAAATTAATGCGTCAATTGAACACATAGTAGCAGTATAAAAAAGGGCTTTCAGATGATGCTGGCGAGGGACCTGCGGAAATGATCAGCGTCTGCAATGATGACTGACGAAGCTGGAAGGTGGTTCCAGTCGTGGCAAGCTTTAGGAACGAAGGACAGGGAATAAATGACATTGTTATGACGCGGGATGCTAACTTTGAGCCCGTTTTACTCTATCATCTTCCTTACCGCCACGATTTTCTTGTCTTCTGTTACCCGTCACCATATGCTTTAGTAACAGCCAAGAGAGCCAGCTGAACCGGCCCACCTTACTGTCCCTCCTTCATTAAAGATGACGCTCTCTCTCTCTCTCTCTCTCTCAAAATGCACGGGTGTGCCTGTGTTCTGTTTTCTAGTCTGTATATTGTTGACTCTCTCACCCTGTTTTCAATCTCTTCTTCATCTATGTGTTTTTTCTCAAATTTTGCTACATTCCCTCACCAGTTTCCTATAGTCTTTACCCCTTATAGAGGGATTGGTTTTCTTTTTCTTTTACAATCTTCCTGTCAAGCGATCAGCAGTACACACAGCTCCTACGTACGGTTAATTACGGGTCCTTTCTTGTGTTTCTTTTCTACTGGCCTATTTCAAATGTCTCTTCATCGGTGAAGAGCCTAAATCATGACATCATGACTGTTTCATTTATTTGGGTATTTTGATGAATCCTTGCTTCCCCTAATTACAAACAAGCCAGAGTGCTTCTTGTTGCTTCCCTATAGTTACTACGGTAAGCGTCGTTCAGTTGTGATTTTCAGCGCGATGATATTTTCATGTCGTGGCTCTGATTTATTCCGCTCGCTTCCAAACATTTTTTTTCAAGGCTCAGTTTTTTTTACTTTCAATATTTGCATAAGTGGTCAAGCTCTTCTTTAAGGAATACAAGCTGAACAAGTTTCTACTGAAGCAGCAAAAGCTTTTTGATCGTTGAATTGTGAACGCTGCTGTTAGAAATTATTTCCAAAGTGAAGAGTGGAGCGTATAACATGCAGTTCTCAAAGGTATAAATGAAACACAGGTTGGTACGTGTCCCGATAGTAATGTCCCATATTTTGTAACTTTGAGATGTCTGAAGAAATCATCATTACTCTTAGTTATTAATATCACTGACGTTAGCCTTGTAGGAAAATTTTAGGAGAGGTAGCTTACATTATTAAGAATTCGCATTTCTGGGCAGTCTTGTGCCATTATACAAAATCGGCCACTACTCAGACAAGCGCTGGTGTGCGGGCCTTGCATAGAGATTACACCAAACTGAAGTACATTTTTTTGGGTTGTGTTGTTAGAAATTTTTATGTGCTTATTGTTTAGCTACCTTCCTTTCAAATGTCGTAACAGTTCTGACAAAACAGAAGTGTTTAGCGTTATTCGTTTGCCATTCGTAACTTAACGAAACTACACCATTGCTTCTCTCTGCGTTATAATTGTCATTGTATTTAAGATCCCCATTTATGTCGGTTTGTACCTTCTGGCAGCGTCTTTATTGTCATAGTTTCATGTATACCTATTCTGAATTTCTACAAAACCTTTACCACTATAATTAAAGTTTAGCTGCGACGTGACTAAGACGCGGTTTTCTCCCCATATGTCCTCCTTTGTTCAGTCTAATTCTGTGTTTAGAATGGACAAAACTGTCCATAATGAACTACGCCAACAGCGAAATTTCTAAATTTAAGTGCTTGTTTAACGCTGAAACAAAAGAGGACACTTCAACCTCAAATCGAACAGGCAGACCTCTCGTTGCCGAAAAACTTCGCCATTCCTTTCAAATATTATACTACAGTAAAACAGTGTTCGGGAGAAATTAATGCGCTTCTGTATTTCAAACATTGATTTATGTGTGTAGTTGGTCGTGGAACATACGGAAGAGCCTCTAGGTCGAAAAGATTATGATCGCCTTTAGACAGATTATCAGACTCCTGAATGATTAAGTGTAATATCTAAAGAAACATTACTTTGATTTACTATGTTTCCAAAATGTGCTTACTAATTTAGTAAAGTAAAAGCATCTTTTTATACATGACGTCTTTTATATTGTGAATGACATGTACCTGGGACTTATATGCCATTGTGTAATTTATTGAATGCAGTGATGAACTGTGAGTTCGAGTAGTTCTATGCATTTGTGTGATCTGATCAATCTTTCAATTTGCAAGAGAAATGATCAATTGTGCAAGCTTTTTGGGCATCCTTTATTGGCACGTTTATGACGAAATTGTCAATGCGGCATAAAGGCTTGTGCCGAAGTGGAAAAGGGAGCAAGAGCCTGTGTCAAGCTTAAATCTTTAGCTCTTGCTGCTCCTTTTTCAAAGAAAGAACTACATGAATGAAGCAAACAGCAAACAGAAGCAAACAGTGAATATGCGAAGTTAAACAATGAGCCTACTTAACACTATACACAACTACATCCATGTACCTCGTAACATTTATGAACGAAG
The DNA here is from genome assembly GCF_023375885.2 of Dermacentor andersoni. Lineage (NCBI taxonomy): Eukaryota > Metazoa > Arthropoda > Arachnida > Ixodida > Ixodidae > Dermacentor > Dermacentor andersoni. Next base: position 59,608,412 of record NC_092824.1, read on the forward strand.
CGCCGGGGAGTACGACTGGTAGCCTTCGAGAACGGCATCGTACAGGTATTAGCGTGCAATGTCGCCGCTTCCACTTTTTTGGATGTGCGCTTTACGAAATAAAGATCTTTCATTTCAGATGAGCTTGGTAAAAGCTCAGCTATACAACAGCAGTCTTCTTTCATCTAATGGCTTGTGGCAAAGGTTGGGTCTGGGAGTAGCAGGCGCACGATCTCGGAGAATGTGCTGCGCCTAACCTCATCGGCTCAAAGCGATCGACATTGGCTCAAACTGTGTTATCGGCTAGTGAATACTGAAGCTTGTGCCGCCTACAATCCATCACCACTTTCCAAACATGGGTCACCCGATCACAGGGAACTTAACTTCTCCCAACAGCAACATCACATGTCAGCCCCACCTCACCACTGTCTACTTTGTAGTCCACTAATTCCCAGTATTCCCAGTATTGAAGAAATAATTTCTAAGAAATATCCTCTACTCTCAACTCTGCTCACGGCCGCCGCCTTTCGGTGGGTGAGAAATGGGAAAACGCCCGCGTACCCACCCGGTGAGCTAAGTTTCCATTTTGCCCCACTGCGGTGTGCCTTGAAAGCAAATCGTAGTTTTGGCACGTAAAACTAAATATCTATTTATCTCAACCTTGCTGTTTCGAAGATGTGGCCGGCGTCCATATCAGACGAACGTCTCCAGTCAATTTCAAAGACTTCCACTAAGCTCGAAATATTACCGGATTGAACATTTATGGTTAAAGAGTGGTTAAGAAGCATCAATAAAGCTCAGTACTGAAGGAAAGCTAAAGACCTAATACACTGCAATGGATCCAGGAGCCTAACGAAAGGGTTCTTCGTACGATTTTATGGTTAAGTCCTGAAGAATGAATGAGCACTCATATCAGAAAATCACACGCCTAGTACCGTTACGTCAATGGCGCCAGCTACAAACGAAAAGCGCGCTCTTGGTACGCTACACAAACTCTTTCAGTGCCCTGGAATCTTTATGTAAGTTACTCTTCCACTCCCGAAGGTTTCTCGGCAAATGCAAACGGCGATCAAATATTACTTACGTGAAATATCCACTGCCCGTGTCTTTATACGGAGATCTGGTTTTCTGCTAACGAACAATGCTAGTCTTCTCGTTCTGCTTGATAGTGCACTAAAGGTTTACATCGTAATGATTTTACAGCTAAACACATTAGAGTAAATTTGCACAAAAAGAAGTGGCAACCGCAAAGGCACCGCAAAGTTACTGCCTCTCATTTTTGTCAGGGTAACAATATTCAATATGTGATGTGAAAACTAGCATTTCCACGAGCGCGTCCTTAGAGATAACGTGCAAAACTCATTCCGCGTATTTTGTAGAAATATCGGATTGCCATTTATACAACATTTAGATAATTTTGATCTGGCGGTAAAGGGTGCGTTTGAAGGCGTCCGAACTAGATGGCGCCACCATGTGAAGGGAGGCTCCGTATCGCGTTCATTGCGCGTCTCGTCTGAATCGCATCTCGCCGTCGGCGTATGCGCGGCGGCTTAAAGTAGCAACATGGCGGCGTCCTTGCCATTGCAGATTTCAATGCATGGGCGCTATGGCGAACATTTCCTCAAAAGTTGGTTATATTAACTCTACAGATGGACATGTCAGACTTTTCTTAATGTTGTACCAGCCACGGTAGCTTAGTGCTTAAGGCCCTTTGCGGCTGAGCTCAAGGACATCCATTCAATTATGACCACAGCAGCCAAATCTTGATGGGAGTGAAATGCCAAATATATATATATCAAAGAAGGAAAGAAAGAAAAAAAGCGTTCGTGAAGTTGAATTTAGGAGCACGTAAATAACCCCCAATTCACAACGACCCCGTGAAATGCGAATGTTTTGGGATCGTTCCCGACAAGCAGCAAGTTTTTTTTCATCCACTTTCATTTCCATAATTATATTGTTTCTTTATTTGATTTATCAAGCACAAATAAGTCTCCCGTGTTTTCCGTGGTGTCAGTGTTTGTTGGCTTCTTAGACTAATAAAAATCGCGCCCCTCGGTTACACCACCCTACTTCTCCAAAACACAAAATGTGACTCTGAGCCCCTCCTTGTAGCGTGCCTCATAATCAAAGCGGGCTATCGGCACGTCAAACCCAAAATCACAATTTCTAGCGTGATGAGCGAGCAAAGCTTAAATGCGTCAGTTTCAGCCATTATAACAATTGCGTGGGCAAGCGCTGTTATGCCACCCTGTGTCTCCTCCCTTCCGCTTCGCCTTAGCATGGCGGAGAAAGTTGTGCTTAGGAGGCTTCGGGCTGGGGTGTCCCTTAGAGCGGCGGTGGTCACAAACTGGAACAGGTCGCATTTACTGCTCGGTGCACCGTCTCCGCACCGCACAGTCCCCGTCATGGATAGGCTGATGCGTACCACATAATCTGCACAAGTCTGGCTTACAGTCGGAACGCTCATGTCTACTACTGCAAGCCGGCCTCCGCTACAGTGTCGCAACCCGCTATGACGGCTGGATATGTAATCAGAGATCCCACAAAACACTATTTCCATTCATACCCAACACAGGCCTCTTAGCACAGATATAATACAGATATACACATCAAGAATCAAGGCTTCAGGGCAAGTCGTTATCGAAATAAAGAAACATAGATAATGAAAGTGCTCAAACACATTATACAGTGTTTAAACATTATACAGTGTTTAGTGGCTAGGGAAGCTTCTACCTCTCTGCGAATGTCCATGTGGCGAAATGGGATCATCATATGCTTAATTCATGGCGAAAATTTTAAGTTTGTTGCTGTGATTACATTTGTAAAGAAAACTGGTGCCACACACCGTCTCTGTTTTGAATTTTCACGCACGATTTCTAGCATTACCCAAATTCATTATGTAATTAAACAAGGCCCTTCATTGTATCCGTTGAAAAGAAGGGCCATGTTGTGAGTAATTAACGCGCAGACTAAATCAAAAGCGTCAGATTCAGCCACAATCTTTGTAGTAAATTGCGTGTTCTAGCAGCGCGGTATTGTTGCAAGTGTGTTTCACGAATGACGGCTAAAGAATTTAATACGCTTTGCAGGGACAAATATTACTGTGGCCGAGATTACATTGGTTTTAGGCCGGACACCTCGCCTGGTTTGGCCATACTGAGCTGACAAGCGCAGTGGAAATGTTATGCACGCGAACGATCGTATCTTGTAAGTATTACTTCCCTAGGCGTCGGGGAATGAGCTTAACTTTCAAACCAAAGGTCGTTTGCCGTTCTCCTTGCCGGCGCAGCCCTCTCACCAAAAGAATCCACGTATATATCGCAGAGGTGCGCCCACCTACGTGGTACCGCTGTGACGTCGACACGTGACCACCAAATTATTCAAGCCACCATCCTTTATTCCTTTACTAAGTTGCTTCAATAGATGACTTAGACTTAAGAGAACTAAAGAAACATACAAGCCGATTGCCTGCATGGTTTTGCTTTACTTCTGGCCGTGTGGCAAGAGAGATGTACTTACGTTTCGTCTGCTTGTTCCCACGTCACGCAGTCGCGCACGCAGACAACGAAACTTTGCCGTTTTGTAGCGTATTCAAGCACCGCAATCATGCTCTTTCATCCTATCCCGCCTGCCTCATTGCTCTTGATCATGGCGGTGATCTTGTGTTCCCGTGCAGAGGGCGAAAACTCACTTGCTGCGCGAAACGACACAGATGCAGCAGCTCGCACGCGAGACCGTCACCGGAAGTGCACCACTCACCAAAACCGCAACAAAAAAAAAAAAAAAAAAAAAATGCTCATGAGATATTTGCCCCACGATCCTCCTGCTCCGGTATGGGAGAACGCAGGCAAGGAATTTCGCTTGCGGAGGTCAGATTGGGTAAGTGGAGAGAGTGTCTATTTTGGCGGTGACGTTCGTCTCCTGGAATCATGGGTTAGCGCCATTTCAAATATTTCTCTCTCCGCTATGAATGAACAAGATTCAACAACTGTTGTGGCAGAACACTCCTTTGAGTGCACGTAACAGCTTGCAATGTATAACCAGAATTTGCTTTGCGGCCCGTTGAGGGTTATTAAAAAAGGCGTGCATACCCTATCCCTTGTGCCAGCGAATTTAAGTGTGTGCTTTAATACCAGGTTTTGTAAAAAACAGTTCAGGGTTCCGCCCGAAAGGTGAATAATTTAAATGTGATAGCAGAGTATTAGACAAACACACCTGGTCAGGCTTATAGATTTATCGGCTACTAAAGTAACAGTACACATTCGCTTACTAATTAAACTAGCAACCACGTTAAAACAGCTGCCAAGGCAAACATGAAAAACGCTGACATGAAGAACATCGGCATCAAAAATGAAAGGCTTAGAGCAGCCTGTCGCTTCAAGGCCTCTCCGAAACTAGAGTTCACGCACTTTCCACCAATAGGCATGCTGTAAGACAGTGCGCGTGATGCGAAAAGGCATCTCGGCTCGCCTTACTATACACCCGGAGCAGATACCGCACGCGGCCAGGGAATGTGTTCAACCACGGAAAGCACCATGCACAGCCGTGGCCGCATTCCTTCACATCCCCCTCCCATATCCGCCATACCACCGCCACCATACATACATACATACATACATACATACATACATACATACATACATACATACATACATACATACATACATACATACATACATACATACATACATACATACACACATACACACATACACACACACACACACACACACACACACACACACACACACACACATACATACATACATACATACATACATACATACATACATACATACATACATACATACATACATACATACATACATACACACACACATACACACACACATACATACATGTACCATGGGGAAGAAGTGAGTGTGTATCAAGCCGTCAAAATAGGAATGCATGTGACGCCATGCTGCCATGCAAGGCAACTCTTTCCTCCGCGTCCGCAACCGTATTGCTTTCCACACGCAGTGCATAGTATTCCGAGGAATATAATTTCTATGTCCTTCTGTTGACCAATGTCCATAACTTGTACAATCGCGAGGGCAAAAATAAAAGGCCATCTTCTTGAAATGCATGAAAGGATTTGTAGGTGGGCTTAGAATCGATAAGCCCTATCCATAGGTGAATTCAATCACAACGAGAAGAACGCTTGATGCATGGAAAGGTCATGTGCTTTTCGTCATCTTTATTTAAACTTGGAAAAAGTGCTGTCGATTGATGGGAACACTACGCGCCATGCCTTCGCACAACAAGCGCCTGAATTGGTTTAGGGTTTTCTTGTAAACCCACAGTGCAATGTCAAGAACGCATGCGCATGAAGGCGCATACGCATGCGCATGAAGGGTAAGTACGGCTCGCTGAAACGATTATGTAGGCTGATGAGGCACAGAGACCAATTGGCAGCTATAGTTCATGCAGCCTAGGTGAAAGGTAGAGAAGCATATACGGCCATTGTCTCAAATTATCAACGGAAGGTGCAAGATGCTATCACTATTTTTACCAAGGACCCCATGGTGGCGGAACAAGTGGCGATTGCTCTAGCCACCAGGAGTAATAAGTGGGCCTGCATTTACAGTGATTCGAAATCCTGTATAAGGTGATTTGATAAAGGCTACGTAGCTGGTGTTGCAGCTAAACCTTTTGAAAACATTGGGATTATGAGAGCTCAAATTCGATGATTTCCTTCGCATATGGGAATAGTGGACGAGACTCGGATAAACCTTAATGAGGTTGCTCATGACTTGGCACGAGGACTTGCTAACCGTGACAGTCACAACCGAGCCGTTCACCATCAAGCCAGGGAATCTAGAGATCATTTAATAACATACAATGACATTACCATACACTACTATTTAGGACGCAGGCAATTCCCATTGCCACATTCAAAACTGAACAGCGCTCAGGCAGTCTCACTGTGCTTATTGCAAACGGGTACATATCCCACACCGTACACCATTAATAAAATATATCCAGAGAGGGAGATTAAGATCGACTGCAACGATTGTAATGGCATCATTGGAATCAGACATATGCTGGCGGTGTGCCCCGCGATTCTCCCCAACCTCGTTGAAGAATGGACACAGTGGGAGAAAAGGATTCAAAGCCCATTGTTTCAGGACCACTAAGGGCCGTCCAGAGGGCCCATGATGTCGCTGAAAGGCTTGGCCTGACAGTGCCAACATGGGAGCGGCCCGCCTTGACTTAAATCGAGCCTCCGGACCTCATTCCAATAAATGTTTTCACACACACACACTGAGACAATTGTAGAAGCATGGACGCTGAGTTTTATTTGTCCTGAGGATTACCGCCTGACATCCATCGTACTCGTAATATAGCCGGAGTTAACCGTTAAAGGTAAGGGGTTACGCCCAGAAGAAACAATAAAGTTCAGTACGTTAGGTGCGCTGTCGGTGTAGCCATGCTGTAGTGGTATCCGAGAAGATAAGCGGACAGACCTCCTGTACTGTTGATGGAGCCACCGATTACGAAACGCGCAATCTTGGCACGGTACACACACTCCACAGGTGCACTGGAATCATTGCGTAAGCTTCTCTTCAGTTCCCGAAGGATACTCGGAATATGCAAACGGTGATCAAATGCTGCTTACGTAAAATACCCGTAACCCGTATCTTTATTTGGACATCTTTGCTGCTGTATTCTCATTTTGCTTCATGGAGTATTTTTTTCCTGTCATTTACGTAACACGATAGCGCAGAAAGCCATGACATCGTAATGATTTTACCGCTATACGCATCGGAGTAAATCTGCGCTAACAAAATTGGCAACCGCAAAGGCACCGCCAAGTGCTACCTTCAATTTCTGTGAGGTTAACAATATCGATTAACGATGCGAGAGCTCGCATTTACACGCGCACGTACCTATAAGGACAACGTGAAAAGCTCACTCCGTGTATATTTTAGAGTTTTAGATGGTCATTTATTAAACAGTTAAGTACTTTTTATAGTGCGTCAAAAGATACCTTTGGAGGTGCCTGAACTAGATTCCGTAACCATAAGGATTGGTAGCTCCGTATTGCGTTCAGTGGGCGTTTCGTCTGAATCACATAACATCGGCGCAAAGTAGCAATATGGCAATGTCCTTGCAGTTACGGAGTTCACCAATACTGTACTGGATAGGGGCAGTGTGTCGTCCGTACTGCAAAAGAATGGGAGGACCGGGGACCATTCTACGATGACACCACCAGTATAAGCTGCGATCGACCGGCGTTGTCGCGTGCGAAATTTAAACATGTTGTGCAAATCCCTCTGCATTCATAAACTAAAACGCTCTCAAAACAATTGAAATTTATATCATTCCACAAAAACTAAACACTACAAATTGTTAGGATCCATCAATCACTCCGTCTAAGCTTGCTCGTTTCCAACCACAAATCATACAGTGTTCCTTATCGTCTGCCCAGCGTTATGGTTACAGAATGGGAACAAACACTCGTCTACTCGTCCCGTTCGGTAAGCAGGCATAAGTTTCTAGTATCTCGAAGCACACGACAATAAGAAGACAGAAAGGAGCACCTTCACTGTGCCTGGTGGGTTGCATGGGATTCCTGTCATATCGAATCCGCCAGAAAGGCGGTCGCCAGGTTTCGCCGAAGAAAACAAACAAACGCGCACCGACACACACGCTCGCACACAGAAGGACAAAGATATTCACTAATACAGCGCTTCCCGTGCACCTAAAGAATCTGCGAAATTGGCAGGAAAAAAACACAGCAAGCAATCAGCGAGCTCCGTACGTACAGGGTGGTCCTTTATTAAAGGGAACACGCGAGAGCGTGGCCTGTGTTCTGCGGAGGCTGTTTAGAGGGCCGGCAACAGGCAGCAAAGGGAAGCACGTCCGCTTGTAGCGCCATCTAATGGCGGGCAGAATAAGCAGAGCAGATCTTACTGCGGTACTGGCCGTAAGATCCGTCCGCCACGCGATAAGTGCAATGCCTTGTATCCGCCCGAAAATGCATAATCTGCGATGTTACGACATTTAATCATTCTAATAGTGTAAATGTATATCATTCGTAGCTTTATAAGCGATGAGGAAGAATTGCAAACAAAAGTGTGATTTGAAGAGAATAACCATAGAGATACGTAGCGTCCACAGAAAATGCATGGGGAAGCCTATAGTAGGGGTGGGCCGACTTGAAATTTGGGTTTAGGCAAACATAATTATGGGAGTGAGCCAATTTAAATTTTGGGATGCGTCATGGGTGAACTTCAAATTTGGGGGTGGGATATATGCTCACACCGACAATTCCAGTAGAGTTTCTGCGTACTTTTTAGCAGTACGGAGCCCTGGCTACCCACTCCCAGCATAGCATTAATAAACCTCACCTGATTCGGAGCGGATTGGGAGAGAAATGCACTCAAGTGAAACTTTAGCTTAGGTAAATAAACGTAATTTTATTATTCATTATTCAGGCTTATGTATTTATATAATGGCGACGTTTATTAATTACTTCAATTGCTAGCCTTAGTTAAGGTTATGACGAAGACGTTTAGATATGTAATTAATAATTAAATTTACTGAATTAGGTCTACATAATCTCAAGGTACCCTTGATTCTTGATTAGGCTCCGTTAATTGAGCCTTAGTAATATTTTATTAGTCTAAAAGATTAACATATATTGATTTTAATTAGCCTCAGTATTCCTAAATACCCGCAATTAAGCGTCGGTAACCTAATTTTATTGTAATATTTTTATTAGTCTTTATTGACCTTACTTGCACGTATACCTCTCAGTACGGACTATGTATAGTCAGAATCATAAATACGTAGTCATAAGGCATGCTCATTTACACCTGCGTAGGGCCTCATACCCACCTATGCATGCAGTGCATCGTGCGATGGTTTGGAGACAGAAAAATGGAAGAACGGACGGATGGATAGTCTGTGGTCTCAAACTGGAACTGGTCGCATTTACCACTGGGTAACTACGTGCCCAGACTGCTCAGTCCGAGGGATGGATAGGCAGATGCTTACCACTAAGTATGCACAAGTCCAGGCTTCGAATCGAAACACTCGCGTCTGCTACTTCAAGCCGGCCTGCCCTACAATGTCGCAACCAGCTATGACAGCTGGATACGTGACAAGAAATTCCACAAAACACACCTTCACTTCACACCCAACACAGGCCTCAAAGTGCACATATAATTCAGATTTACAGGTTAAGAATTATGCCTTCACCGAAATTTCTCATTGTAATATAAAAAGAAACAGTGCTGGAACCCACTATACCACTTTTATCATCCTTGTTTCCCAGTGCCTTCGGAAACATTTACGTCTCTGCGAGTTCGCATGTGGTAGAAATAGGGCTCATTGTATATTTATTTATTGGAGAAAATTTTAAGTATGTAGCTGTGATTACGTTTCGAAAGAAAACTGGTCGAACGCACTCTCCCTCTTTTTAACAATTATGCGCTGTTTGTACCGCTAACCTACTTCATTGTTGAACTAAACTAAGGCCTTGATTATATTGCTTGAAAAGTAGTCCCATGATGTGGGTAATGCGCAGACGAAATCAAAAGCGTACGATTTAGCCACAGCCTTTGTCGTAAATTATATATTCAAGCAGCGCTGGAGTGTTTAAAGAGGGCTTCACGAACAAGGGGCTGCAGAATTTAGTGTGCTTTCCGGAGACAAGTATTACTGCCATCGAGATTACATTGGCTTCAAGGCGGGGTCCACCATCAGGCCTGGCCAAAGAGCTTAAATTTGAAACCAAACGCCGATTGCCGTTCTCCTGGCGGGCGCTAGCATCCCAGCGAGAGAGTCCACGTATATATCGCGCAAGGGTGCCTCGCTCGTAGTGACACGTGACTTCAAATATTATTCAAGTCGAAATCATTTATTTGTTTATTACGTTGCTTCAATAAACGACTGAGAGTTTCAAGAAATAGTGAAACACAGAAACCGAAGGTGCGCAGGTTTTTCTTTGTTCTTTTATAACGTGCCGTATGGCAAGAGAAGTGTACTTCCGTTTCGTCTGCTTGTTCCCATGTCACGCTGTCGCGCGACCAGAGAACGAAAATATGTCGTTTTCGAGCATATTCCAGGGCCCCTGTCATGCTCCTTCAACCTCTCACGTCTGCGTCATTGCTCGTGATTGCGGCGCTGGTCAGTTGCTCTCGTGCAGAGCGCGCAAAATCGCCTGCTATGCGAAAAGAAACGAACGCAACCACTTGCGCGCGAGACAGCCACCCGAAGTGCACCATTAAGCAAAAACGCGACAAAAAAAAAAAGGAAAAGAACGTAGGCGACGGGGCCCTCGACGTATTCGTCACACGACGTTCGGGCTCAGGTATGGGCGAACGCAGGGAAGGAAATTCTTTTGCGGAGGCTAGACGAAGCAAGTGGAGAGAGTGGCTATTTTGACGGTGACGCTCGCCTCCTGCAGTCACGGGTTAGCGCCGCTCCAGATATTTCGAGCTCTGCTATTAATGAACCAATTTGAGTAACTGTCGCGGCAGAACGCTCCTTAGAGGGCACCTAACCACTTGCAATGTATAACCAAAAAGAAACAGAACAAAGGGGAAAGGCAGGAAGGTTAACCAGATGGGAATATCCGGTTTGCGACCATACGCTGGTGAGAAAGGGGGGAAGGTAAATTGTAAGCAATGTAAGGAAAAAAGGTAGGAGCATAGACGTACAAAGGAAGGAAGGAGCATAGACATACAATCTGAGTCGGTCACTGTCCCCGCTTACGGTCACCGCACAGCACTGTAGCTCTTGCAGCACTATAAACGTCTGTTCCGGCTACATCCGCTTGTTCAATTCTGTTCCCCTTAATAACTGGAACAATGCCCTCGTCGCATTCCTCTGCGATCCCTTGGGATGTCGGCATTCTAAAGAACGTTCCTCAGTTATAGGCCTTTGGTCAGGGCGCGCTGTCGTGATTGCGAGCGATCGTCTCTGTAAATTGTAGCGAGGACAGTCACAGAGAAGGTGTCGAAGAGTATCCCCGCAACCGCAGTCATCACACGAGGCCTCGTCGACCCATCTGATTTGGAATGCCAAAGACTTAATGAAATCCACTCCTAGCCATATTCGACAAAGCAGGGTAGCTTCGCGAAGGCAGAATCCTGCTAGAATGCAAAGGCGTAAAGAGAAGTCTATGTTGTGCAGGCGGTTGTTTTGAAAACTTCTTGCGTTCCACAAGGAGAACGTGATATCACGTGTAAGCATTCTAATTTTTCTAACGGCATATGTCATTTACAAAGGTATCGGTTCTTCTTCATCGCCTTGAAGAGCCGACCGAGCAGCGTTATCGGTGTGATCGTTCCCTATGACGCCGCAGTGACTTGGAAACACTGAAATGTCACGTGGTGACCTTTCTCAGTCAAGGTATGGCTTACTTCTCTAATGTCGAATACCATTTGATCGTGTAGTCCACGCCGCAGGGCTCATAGCAACGACTACAGAGCTGCTTCGAGTCCCCGAATATTGAACATTTTTGAGACTGTTCTTGGTGGATGAAATAAAATATGATATGCGGCCCACTGAAAATGTCTTCAAAAGTTACGCATACCATACCCCTGTGCTACTGAATTTAAGTATGCGTGCTTAAATACCAGTTCTTTTAAAAAAACATGGCCCCAATTCGCCCGAAAGGCAAAGCATTTAATTTTTATACCGACGTATTAGACAACTGCACATTGTAAGGTTCGTAGTTTATTCGGCTACGCAGTTCACAGTAAATATTCTCTTACTAAATAAATTACAAAGCACGATGTCACGCCCATCAATGCAAACATGAACAAGGCTGTCATGATGATCGTTGGCGTCAGGAGTCAAACACTTGGAGCTGCCTCTCGCGTGAACGCCCGTCCGACACCTGAGTTTAGACAACCTTCAACACCAGGCACCCTGCAAGACAGCGCACGTGAAGCGGCGAGCCATCTCGGCTCGACCAACTATGCACCCGCCGCACATTGCCTCCAAAATAGCGCACCAGGGGATGCGCTCAACCACACAGAGAACCACGCACTGCCACGGACGCCTGCCTTCACTCTCCCTCCCATGTCCGTCACACCATCATACATACATAGGACGTACATGCACAAAGGCAGAAAGATGGGCGAGTTGGAACGGGTGCGTACTTAATAATTCAGCGCGAAAAAAACGGAAGACACCGAGTTAGAAAGACCAGCGCATTCTAACTCGGTGTCTTCTGACACACACACACACACACACACACACACACACATACACACACAAACACACACACACACACACACACACACACACACACACACACACACACACACACACACACACACACACACACACACACACACGCACACGCACACGCACACACACACGCACGCACACGCACACACACACACACGCGCGCGCACGCGCGCACGCACAATACGCATAACGTGAGAAAGGGGTGAGTATGTATCGTCTTCAAAAAGCAATGCATGCAGGAGTGCTATCGTGCAAGGCAACTCTTTCTTCGGCAACCGCAATCTTATTGCTTTCCACATGCCGTGCACAAGCATCCAGTGCAATTTAATTTCGTTGTGCTTTCATTGAGTGACGTTCGTAAGTTTTACAATCTCGAGGGCCGAAATAGAAGGGCATCTTATGGAAATGCAGAAATATTTCGAAGGCGGACTTAAAATCAATATGCGCTATCCACAAGTCAACTCGATGTCTACAACATGGGCGTTTGACACAAGGAAATATCATGGGCTTTTTGTCATCCTTATTTAAACTTGGAAAAAATGACGTCGAGCGATAGCAACGTTACCCTCCATCCCATCATGCAACATGCGCCTGACTTGGTTACGTATGTTGAAGGTTTTCTTTATAACAAACCGGGCCGTGTCAGCAACGGATGCCTTGAGAGAAAATAATGAAGTACGGCTCGTTGAAACGAATATGTAGGCAGATGAGGCACTAAGTAAATTCTGTAAGCAGGGGTGCTGATTTTAAGTGGTTACGAATATAACCGCCTGACAGTAGTTATTTAAAATGACAATCCGTTGAATGAGTTGGTGACGAATTCGCCGATTTTCCGAAGATGTCCTCCCCCCCCCCCCCCCTATACCAGCATTAAATCTTCAAAATTTTCCCACCGAACTTTGACCCCCGCCAAAGGACAGCTTCAACTTTAATACTAAAAAAATTACAATTCCTGTCTGCAATATTTTTCTCGCAACTACCCACTCTGATTTTCGATATTTTGCATACTTACAATGCTACTCAAAAGGTTTTAATCCCTTCAGGAAATTCTAGTTATAGACCAGCAATGTAAAGGCACGTATGTCAAAGGGGTTCATTACAAGAAATGAGAAAATTCAAATGTGGCGTTAACGTGCTTGCAGAAGGCCAGCTCCACCACAAACGTTGACAGTCTTTCCCTTAGCGTAGACTAGTGTCCGCAAGTGTCACACCAAACACCCAGGGCACCCTTTCACTTCCTCTACCATATAACTAAGTATAACTATGTCCATCATGTGCCCCATTCTAGTGCGCACCCTTATTTTCGCTACATTCCTGCTTTTCCCGCTCCCATATGCTGTAGTTAGAGACACCCTTCACTTTCAGGTCATTACTACCGCCTCCCTTTTCTTCCATTCTATTCATTTTCTGGTGCACGACGCACGTAAACTAGTGGTACTTCGCGTTCTGCATTGGATGATTTACGTAAGTCACGTGCAGAAACCACTGACGGTGCAGGCAGTGGGTCTTATGCACCAGCATTTTTGCTAAGGAGCTGGAATCTTTGGCATAGAGCAGGGTTCCTCGAGAAGGACTTCGCGGGCTCTCATTCAAATTCCAGCCGTTCTAGCTCCATGCAGCTGCTTCATATTTTGCATACGCAATGAGCACCTCGTGATCTAGGAGCCCCGCTTGTCTGTTTGCTACGCCCCAGCCTAGAGAAGCGCCCTTTAAGACAATGCTCCAAACGTCTAGGAGTACCGCCCCTCCGCAATATTGCATAGGTGTCGCAAAAGTGCTTTAGGAACCTCTGTCGCGTTTTGCTAGGCGGCGAATATGTGTATCATCTCGACTCACAGAATGTGTTCCCAATATTGTGGTTCATAGAAAATTAATATACGAACCACTCGCATAACAGAAGAATCATCTTTGCATACGTAAGCTCGTTCAGCACTAATATATGGTGTCATTAAATTGGGGCGAGCGTTAGAACGTTCTTCTAAAGTGGAACTTCTGGATTTCTATGTATTCTTCAGTTGTAATTCTTAAGGAGAAACTCCATCGCAAACAGCGGATCCCGTATTTGACACTCGAAAGGTGTCTATGACCGCTTGTATTTTTTTTACCACGCTTGTATGGCAATTGATATGCCCATAAACTGCATTGCTTCGGAATTTGCTCCCTATGAGTTATAAGAGCCTTTTCACCGGGCGAATCATTTAAGCCTAATAACCAGCGGGAGGAAGCACTTGGTCACGTTCCTAAACCTAAGCATTCACGAAATTTCACTTCTTTTGGTTATCCGGCTACTTTTGCAATTGGCAGCAAACTTGACAACCTTTTCGCATTACTCGCAATGTCGCCGACAAATTATTTATCCTAACTGTCCTCATTTTGTCCGTGTTCGCTTTCAGGCACGTTTGAGTAGCTATCTATATGTTACTTGCAGTTGCTCGTTGAAAAGTCGCACATCGCCCAGTCTGAGCAGTTATTTGTCAAAGCACATTATAATCCATAGAATGGAGGCAAGAGACCTTGTTTTCAGAACGCGCCTGCTCATTTAATGAGCGCAATCAAGCTTCGCAAACATTTACTCTGCAAGAAAAATTGAGGGGATGTGCATTTTATTAGGGATTAAACAAAAATAACTATTTCTCAAGCGAAAATGCCGTGCAGAGTCTAAAGGAGTGCGGAGAGGAGGTGGACGTATCATAACGAGAGGTACACGTATAATAACGCGAATAATTGTCCGCTAGAACGGGACGTATTTCTCTTCAGTAATATTCCCTGAATGGACTGGGCTGCCGTCGAGAACACATATCAGAAACAGTTAAATTCAGCAACAGATCACTTATACAGATTTAGCAAAAATTTATCGTAGATAGTGATGGCCACGTACGTTACTTTGCAATATGAGTTAAGGTATGAGAAACCGCACATAAAAAAAGTCGCAGCTTAGACCGAAAGGCGAATCGTCGATTGCCATAGCAAATTAGTAGACAGCTATACGAAGTAAGTGTAATGTTAAGGGATAAGAAGAGAGCATATTGGGCGAGGGAACAAACGAGAGTTAATGATATCTTAGTTGAAATCAAGAAAAAAAAATCGGCAGGGGCAGGTCATGTAATAAGGAAGGAAGATAACCCATGGTCATTAAGGGTTACGGACTGGATTCCAAGAGAAGGGAAGCGTAGCAGGGGGCGGCAGAATATTAGGTGAGCGGATGAGATTAAGAAGTTTGCAGGGAGAACCTGGCCACAATAAGCAGATGGCCGGGGTAGTTGGAGAAGTGTGGGAGAGGCTTTCACCCTGCTGTGGACGTACCCAGGCTGATGATGATACGAAGTCTGGGTAGCACTATTGTCGGGGGTATGAAGTTGGAAACGTCCGCTTAATAATGAACTGACAAGCATTGTTCCGGCGCGCACAAGCAAGCATGAACACGTCGCTCTCAATGAGATCGGACACTCAATGTCAAAGCGGCTCGTGTGAGTAAGGGTGGCAGCAGCAGCGAGCGCAGTGATCTCCGTGCGGTCTATCGCTTCAACGCAAGGGCGGCTAGAACACAGGACGCACAAATGTATGAGCCATCTACATACTCATTTCAAGGTACGGCTAGGATTGGTACTATTAAAAATGAATTATCGATTAATCGATTTATTGTATCCCGCAAAACTATTATCCTTTATGGTTGTCCACTTTTCATATAATCCACCTAATCGATTAGACCGATTAGATTAATAGCTTTAGAGAGCTTGACAGCAGGGCGCGAACACTCTGAAACTGTACTAGAATTGCTGCGCACGAGCAATGACTGTGCAGTTCTGGTAGAGTGGCTTTCGGTTTCTGTCCTAGTCCCGAGTGACCAAGGACTCAGCGCCAATACCACACAGCACACGCCAGGATGCGACCCCAAGGCGGGTGCTTAAAGCGTCTTTGCAATTCAAGGAACAATATAGCAACCCACTCGTCGATTGTCGGGCCAATCTTAACCCACTAAAGACGTGGCATGCTGGTTGCGTGGCCATTCAAATAAAGTGTCGGTTTCACCCGAACAGCCAAGCAAGTGATATTCCTCCGCTTTGTGAAAAAGAGCATGTGGTTTAAGATCCTAAACCAGCAGTTATCTTTTCCCCATGCATACCTCGGCCCTCAGTCCCCAGCAGCTGCGAAGCAACTGATCACGGCGGCGGTCGGACTTGCGACGCAGCAGAGGGTGCCAAGAATCCCTGTCTCCGGACAGGCTGCCATTGGAATATGAACCTGGCAACGTTTAACGCTAGAACGTTATCTAGTGAGGCGGGTCTAGCAGTGCTATTGGAGGAATGAGAGGGCAGTAAATGGGATATAATAGAGCTCAGTGAAGTTGGCAGGCCAAAAGAAGTATTTACAGTGCTAAAAAGCGGGCGCGTCCTGTGCTCCCGGGGCTTAGCGGAGAGACGAGAACTAGGAGTCCGATTCCAGATTAATGAGAATATAGCTGGTAACATACAGGAATTCTATAGCATTAATGAGAGGGTGGCAGGTCTTGTTGTGAAGCTTAATAAGAGGTACAAAATGAAGGTTGTACAGGTCTACGCCCCTACATCCTGTAATGATGACCAGGAAGTCGAAAGCTTCTATGAAGACGTCGAATCAGCGATGGGTAGAGTGAAAAATAAATACACTATAATAATGCGCGACTTTAATGCCAAGGTAGGCAAGAAGCAGGCTGGAGACAAGGCAGTGGGGGAATATGGCATAGGCACTAGCAATAGCAGTGGAGAGGTATCAGTAGAGTTTGCGGAACAGAATAATATGCGGCTAATGAATACCTACTTCCGCAAGCAGGATAGCCGAAAGTGGACGTGGAGGAGCCCGAATGACGAGACTAGATATGAAATAGACTTCATACTCTGCGCTAACCCTGGCATCATACAAGATGCGGACGTGCTCAGCAAGGTGCGCTACAGTGACCATAGGATGGCAAGAAATCGAATTAGCCTAGACTTGAGGAGGGAACGGAAGACACTAGTACATAAGAAGCCGATAAGTGAGTTAGCGGTAAGAGGGAAAATAGAGGAATTCCAGATCAAGCTACAGGTATTCGGCTTTAACTCCGGAAGAAGACCTTAGTGTTGAAGCAGTGAACGAGAATCTTGTGGGCATGATTAAGGAGTGTGCAGTAGATGTCGGTGGTAACTCCGTTAGACAGGATACGAGTAAGCCATCGCAAGAGACGAAAGATCTGATCAAGAAATGCCAATGTATGAAAGCCTCTAACCCAACAGCTAGAATAGAACTGGCAGAACTTTCCAAGTTAATCAACAAGCGTAAGACAGCTGACATAAGGAAGTATAATATGTATAGAATTGAACATGCTCTCAGGAACGGAGGAAGCCTAAAAGAAGTGAAGAAGAAACTACGAATTGGCAAGAATTAGATGTATGCGTTAAGAGACAAAGCCGGCAATATCATTACTAATATGGATGAGATAGTTCAAGTAGCTGAGGAATTGTATAGAGATTTGTACAGTACCAGTAGCACCCACGACGATAACGTGAGAGAGAATAGACTAGAGGAATTCGACACGCCACAGGTAACGCCGGAAAAAGTAAACAAAGCCTTGGGAGATATGCAAAGGGGGAAGGCAGCTGGGGAGGATCAGGTAACAGCAGATTTGTTGAAGGATGGTGGGCAGATTGTTCTAGAGAAACTGGCCACCCTGTATACGCAATGCCTCATGACCTCGAGCGTACCGGAATCTTGGAAGAACGCTAACATAATCCTAATCCATAAGAAAGGGGATGCCAAAGACTTGAAAAATGATAGACCGAACAGCTTACTGTCCGTTGCCTACAAAGTATTTACTAAGGTAATCGCAAATAGCATGAGGAACACCTTAGACTTCTGTCAACCAAAAGACCAGGCAGGATTCCGTAAAGGCTACTCAACCATAGATCATATTCACACTAT
The DNA here is from genome assembly GCF_023375885.2 of Dermacentor andersoni. Taxonomy (NCBI): domain Eukaryota; kingdom Metazoa; phylum Arthropoda; class Arachnida; order Ixodida; family Ixodidae; genus Dermacentor; species Dermacentor andersoni. Next base: position 59,626,538 of record NC_092824.1, read on the forward strand.
CAATCAGGTGATAGGGAAATGTGCGGAATATAACCAACCCTTATATATAGCTTTCATTGATTACGAGAAAGCGTTCGATTCTGTCGAAACTTCAGCAGTCATGGAGGCATTGCGGAATCAGGGCGTAGACGAGCCGTATGTAAAAATACTGAAGGATATCTATAGCGGCTCCACAGCCACCGTAGTCCTCCATAAAGAAAGCAGCAAAATCCCAATAAAGAAAGGCGTCAGGCAGGGAGATACGATGTCTCCAATGCTATTCACAGCCTGTTTACAAGAGGTATTCAGAGACCCGGATTGGGAAGAATTGGGGATAACAGTGAATAGAGAATACCTTAGTAAGTTGATATTCGCTTACGATAGTGCCTTGCTTAGAAACTCAGAGGACCAATTACAATGAATGATCACTGACCTGGACAGGCAAAGCAGAAGGGTGGGTCTGAAAATTAATCTGCAGAAAACTAAAGTAATGTTTAACAGTCTCGGAAGAGAACAGCCGTTTACGATAGGTAGAGAGGCATTGGAAGTGATAAGGGAATAAATCTACTTAGGGCAGGTAGTGACCACGGATCCGGATCATGAGATTGAAATAACCAGAAAAATAAGAATGGGTTGGGGTGCGTTTGGCAGGCATTCTCAAATCATGAACAGCAGGTTGCCGCTATCCCTCAAGAGAAAAGTGTATAACAGCTGTGTCTTACCAGTACTCACGTATCGGGCAGAAACCTGGAGGCTTACGAAAAGGCTTCTGCTGAAATTGAGGACGATGCAACGAGCTATGGAAAGAAGAATGATGGGTGTAACTTTACGGGATAAGAGCAGATTGGGTGAGGGAACAAACGCATGGGCAGAAATGGGCATGGGCAGGACATGTAATCAGGAGGGAAGATAAACGATGGTCATTAAGGGTTACGGACTGGATTCCAAGGGAAGGGAAGCGTAGTAGGGGGCCGCAGAAAGTTAGGTGGGCGGATGACATTAAGACGTTTGCAGGGACAACATGGCCACAATTAGTACATGACCGGGGTAGTTGGAGAAGTATGGGAGAGGCCTTTGCCCTGCAGTGCCCTGCAGTTGTCTTCCGTGCTTTACTCGTGTGGCCATCAATTACGAACTTGCCCAAGCCCTTAATTGTCAGCTTTATTAAATAAGGGATTCAAGTCAGTTGGATACAATACTGCATGTCAAGTGACTGATGTGTTATCTCTTTTATCTAAGTATTATGGACTGGCAGTACTTGGGAAGCATTAAATCGCAATAATTTTTTTATTGTACTTAAGCTGCGGCGTCATAGATAGCCAGAATATTTTCATGAAAACAGCCAGGGAAGGCTTGCAAAAAGATCGTGAAATATTAGAATGACCACATAGGTGTGCTGTCTTGCTATATGTCATACAAAGTTTCCAGAGAATCTCTCTGGTAAATATATTTTTAAAACCTTTCACCTCATAAAATGTTCAGGAAAATTTTCCCATTTATTGAAAAAAAAAAATGAAAGTCAACCATACTGACATGGCCATTCATACTGAATTTATCTTTTTTTTGCGTTAACTAAAATTCCTGAACCTCGAAACCCTAGACAACATTTTCATCTTTGAAAGCATCTTCTTTTTTCCTATTGAGATGAATATTAGGAGAGGTTGGCTCCTTTATGGTGGCACCGGCTACTCCTTGTCACTTGGCAAAGGAACCAAATTTGCGTAAAATGGGAGAATAGCGACACAAAATATGGCACTCAGTAGAACACTGGATGAATAAAAATTATACAGTCCAACAGTACATTAAATATACTGTAGTAGAATTCATTCTAAATATAGTATCAGTTCTGTTTCCTAGGAGGTGCATGTCTGTCGTGCCATAATACAAAGTGCTCGCGTGGTATTTCGGGTGCTCATGTGGTATACCAAACTTGGAAACATGTTAGCATGCCCAAGAGGCCTCATTACCTGTAAGAAACCAAGTGACCATATCAATGCAATCAATCCACCTTCAATCCATCTTCCTTCTGTTGAAGTTATAGCCAAAGACCCATTCATTTAAGAGTAGGAAAAAGACATTTAAATGTATATTAAGCAAATAAATTACAATCTTTGGCATGATACTGTGCATACTCCAGTCACGTCTTCTGAGCATATCCCTCTGCACGGGCATACTTAACTACCAGCCAAAAAAAAATGTACAGACAGTCCAAGTGGGTGACGTTTCAGCAATAAATATAGAGATCACTTGAGAGAAGTACATTAATGCATCGCATATGTACATACTGTTGCTGGCACGAGCAGCAGTTCTGACTCTATAATTGTTCACCATACCATAAAATAAAACATTGTATAATGGTACTGATTTGTACTGACAAGCAGCCATTAGCCATAGTTAAACCGCATGAAGTATTGACTTATTTAGTTGGAGCAAATATATTAAGCTGCCTAATGAACACACAAAGCATACACACTTGTTATTTTTGTCTGTTATTGCTGCATCTACTTATTTGCAGCGTACACCTGCATCATCTTTGGGTCTAATGACACAAAGGTCAAGGCCAGCCTGGCGACCATGCTTCCCAAGGGGCAGTAGTGTAAATGTTTAGCCTCTTTGCATAATAGCATAAAACATGTATTTTCAGAAATTCATCTATTATATCGCGCAATAAAAATAGTTAATTCATTGCCGGTGCATTTGTTTTCTTTCTTGCACTGCACGATTCAGCACTCAATGCTTTCTGTTTACGCAACATATATGAGAGTACAGCTGGTTCAGGAGCACTATTAATCTACCAACATTAATGCATAAGTGCAGATTAAAAGCAGCAGGTGCACATGCATAACAAATTCAAAATTTTATTGCTACCATATGCAAACAAAAATGTAAACTAACTTGTAGATAGCAGATAGCTATGGACTTATGGCCTTATACACTCTTCGTAGACTTGTCTATAAAATTTCTGTATTTCTAGATTCATGAGAATTCATGTTTGTTGACAAATGTCTGCAGAATATCGTAGAAAAAGTGTGTAGGATTATATAGTTCTGTTTTTGTAGACTGAAGTCTATAGAATGTCTATAGACTATCTATAGACAGTCTATAGACTTAGTCTACAAAAAGTAGAACTGTAACACCCTATATGCTATTGTCTATACACATTCTGCAGACATTTGTATCAAAAATTAATTTTCATTAATCTATACAGTTTATAGACTGACTTTTTATAGACTAGTCTATAGAAAGCTTATGGCCATAAGTCTATAGACTGGTCTACAGGAATGGTCTATAGACATTTGTCTATAGATGTTCTTTAGACCTCAGTCTGCAAAAGTAGAACTGTAAGCCTATACACTTGTCTATAGACATTCTGCAGACAACTGTCTACAAACATGAATTTCAATTAATCCACACACACTCTATAGATCGTCTATAGACAGTCTATAGACTCAGACTTTTTATAGACTAGTCTATAAAAAGTGCATGGCCATATGTCTATAGACAGTCTATAGCCAGTCTATAGACTCAGACTTTTTTGTACACTAGTCTATAAAAAGTATGGCCGTAAGTCTATAGACTGCGTGTAGACAGTGTATAGACAGTCTATAGACTCAGACTTTTTATAGACTAGTCTATAAAAAGTGTGAGTCTATAGTCTATAAAATTCTGAGTTTTATAGACTAGTCTATAAAAAGTGTATGGCCACAAGTCTATAGACTGTCTATGGACTAAAGAAATGTCTAGAGACTGTCTATGGACTTTCTATAAATATTTTTGTAAGGGTTAAACGCTTTTTCGCTCATGGGCGACTTACCGATGAGAGATGAGGAATTCGCCTTAGTAACTAAAGCCAACTCTGGCGCTGCGATCATTCAGCGGGTATGGGAATGATGGATAGTGCGTGGATCTGTCTTATCTTCATGCTCATGGCTTCATTCGTTTTGCAGTGCAGCTCTTTAACGCCGCCCCACATTCAGTGTTTTCCCGGCGTTTCATCATCCGGCGTCGCTCATCGTCGATGCTGAAGGTGGCATGCTCAAGAGACAACCAGGGGCGGCTTTCACGAACATTTAATAACGAAAATTATAACGAATTTAACAACGCGTTCTTATATGGTCCATGGACAACTCCTAGTCCGCACTAGAACGCGTTCTTAAATTCGTTATTATTTTCGTTATAAATGTTCTAGCAAGCCGCCTCAGTTCTCGCCGCCGCCGCCGGAAGTCGCTCGATGAGTGCGAACCAACCAGCGCTGGTTAACGTGCTGCTCGTGTGCCTAGACGCCCGTTCGTGCTGAGACGCCAAAAAAGGCAACGCCAGAAGACGCCGTTAAAAGCACTGAATGTGGGGCGGCCTTCAGGTGCCCGTTACTGCGTTGAGCGTCGGGGTCTCCGGCGTCCCTCGGCCTCACCGAGCGAACGAGCACAGCGAAGGATGAAAGAGCGAACGCTTAGCGCAGCGGGGGTTTCAACACGGCAGTAGCGAAAAGAGCGCGAGGAGAAAATCGGTGGTAGTTACAGCGAAAGCAAGACGCGGAATGCAAAAGAGGAGAGCGTGGCGAAAGAGTGAGGAGGAAAGCAGAGCGATCTACGAGACTACGTCATGGCGCGACAGTCATGTACTCCTTAGTGCTCCGATGACCTGACTACTAAGGAATGCAGAGAGTGCTTGGCGAGCACGTACACTGATACCTCATATGGAAACAAAGCGCTGCCTTATGCTTCGGAGCCATACGCGTGTTCCCGTGTTCGTGACTCCCTTCTAAACAATGAGCGACGCAACCGGTGGAATTCAAAACACGTAAAAGGCGGCGCTCAAATTTTGAATTATGGAGCATTGTAGTAATCAACGAATACCTCTGTAGCTTTGTCTATTATGCGTTATCAGCCGTCACTGTCCGAGATTTCAAAGCAATCTGTATTGGCATATATACTGTTGAGCAACACTGGGGATGAATTGCAACAAATGAGTGAGGGCCTTAGCATAGAAATTATCAGAGTAATTCTGAAAGTTAATACCCAGAAGAGAACAGTGATTTTCAGTAGTGTGGCAAGGAAGCAAGAATTAATTATCGCCAGTCACCCTTCAGGATATATGCAATAGTAGGTTTATTTAGGTCAATTACTCACAGAGCACCTAGATCCCGAGAAGGGAACTTACAGCAGAATAAAAATGGTTTCCAGTGTGTACGGCAGGCGTTACCTATTTCCTGATTGGAAGATTAGCACGTTCGTTGTAAAGAAAAGCGTTCAATCTATTCATTCTAGCAATACCAACATAAGATGCCGAAACTTGGAGATTAACAAAGCTCGAGAACAAGCTAAGGACCGCGAAAAGAAGATTTCAACAAAAAACCTCGATGACATAAAAGGGGGGGGGGGATGGATCTGGGCAGGCCACGTAATGCGCTGCGCAGATAACTGGTGGACCATTAGAGTTACAGTATGGGTACCAAGAGAAGGGAGGCGCTGTTGATGACGGCAGAAAATCAGGTTGAATTACGAAATTCGCAAATTTGGGGGTGAGAGTTGGATTCAGCTAGCGCAAGACAGCAGCAGTTGGAGATCGCTAGTGACGGTGTCCGGTGTCCCTAGCAGCTATCACAAGGAATGAGAAAAAAAAATATCCAGTTTCCGCCGGGATAGTACTCGGGACCGCTGCGTAAGAGTCAGCTACTCTACCATTGAGCCAAGCCAGCGCTTTTTTTAGAGCGCAGCTCTTTGGCGTCCGTTCCTGGGTTTCGCGTCGTCGTCGGCGTTGTCGTCGGCCTCGTAACCAGCTCCGCCCCCCTTTCATCCCCCCAGCGCTAGCAGCGACCGACTGATACCGCTGGATGCCGCTGACGCCGCTAGAGAGTCAAGATAACGTGACTGCATAGAACACCGTCGCCGCCATGCAGAAAGAGGAGGAAAGGGTCCCCCCCCCCCTGTTCTTGTGTGGCGGATAGGGTGCTCTTCAGTTGCCGACGCGCCGGTTATTTCACGTAGGCCCCGGCACGTCGACGAATACGTGACCACCTTCCCACGGCTAGACCTGGTTCTTAGCGCTGCGGAAGCGAGGGTATCATATTGTTTGTGTCGGCATCGGCGGCGTTGTCCCTGAAACCAACTCCGCAGCTGGGGTTGACTCACTATGGGCGTCTTGCGCTGGAGTTTGAGGTATAGTAGCGGCGCCTGGTGGCGGCGCGGGAAACGACGTCTGGGTCGTACCAGCTTGGGTCGTATTGAGCCCTGGCTGTGGCGAAGCACGTTTCTAGGCCGAGTTTTGCGTCGATTCGCACTTTTTTCTGCCGTGTTGCGAGTGCGAAAAGGCTCGTCACTTCTCACAGACCACGTCGACCACGCTGCGAGATGGTCGCAGCCTATAGTTTAACGAAAACGGACTCTCTGTGTGCCGTGGGACGTAATGCTGGAAGCAGAAGGAATCGGCGACGCCGATCCGGAGGGACCTAGCTCAGCATCGAAAAAGCGTCGCCGTCGATACTGCTGCGTCGTGGGCTCCCGTGAACAAGAAGGCCTGAATCCCAACATCCGATTCTATCGTTTCCCTTCAAGGCCTCACGAAGCGGAGCGTCGGGCGCACTGTATAACTGCAGTTCGTCGCGCTGAGTAAGCGAAACATCGCGCCATGCTGACTGCTTCACCTGTCTTGAAGCTTGCTTGATTATAGATCTGCGTTCTAAAATTCGGTCTTTTGCACCTACAGTCCCGACGGCAGACCGACATAGCAGCAGGCATGGCTGGTGATTCACGATTCGAAACCCGGCCACAGCGACAATTAACAATTCGACCGGTGCGAAGTGGTGAAGTGCCCAGGTGTGTGCAAATGACCACAAATGGCCGCGTTGATTCGGTGATAATTCACTACCCCACTACGAGCAGCACAGGTTAGAGAGATAAATGTGCTCATACTAGACCTCAAGCCAGCATGTTGAGGCAGCGCAGCAAGATAGTATTGATTACAGCAGATTGATTTTCGAGCGTTGTCATTAAAAGCTACATCAAGCGAGCAGCGCACGAGCTCGCGCTGCGCGATTCGCACGTAGGTGCGAGCTGATATGCATGGCATCAGTTATTACCAGTTACTAAAAGGGACAGATGGCCGCTACTACAACGCAGGTCTAAGTTTAGCGGCATGTAGTCAACAAAGATTGCAGGAGACCCGCCGTTTCGCGGCATGTCGAAAGACCGCTGCCGTCGCGGCGCGTACGATCGTGCGCTCGAGCAGTTCGTACATCGCGGCATGCTGAAAGACCGCTGCCGTCGCGGCGCGTACCGTCGTGTGCTCGAGCAGTTCCGTACACATGATGTCTGCTTATCGCTGCTGTGGATTCATTTATAGCAAGCATTTCCTCGCGTTTGTGCGCCTGAATCTAGCAGCGTGCAAACCTTACCTGAAGTTCCACTTCGTACGCGACTCGCTTCACTTGCGATTGACACCGCGCTAAAACTTCACCGCTTAATTCTTGAACGGCATACACGTATTCGGCACTGCATAATTTCTTGCCTTTACGCAGCGTGCCACTCCTGAAAAAATCTTCGGCGCCCGATATTCGCTGCAGGCCGTGATACAACACAACCGAAAGTGGCGGGTGCATACTGTAAACGTGCTTTCCGAAGCAGACGACCGAGCTTGGTACGACCCATTTTAGGACAGAGGGCGCTTTTTAGCACCTTTTTTCGCAGCGCCCCCTGGGCAATGCAAGAACCCCATCGGCGTCAGCGGCATCAGTCAGTCGCTGCTATCTCTTCCCTCCTCCCTTTATCGTGTTGTCCGCTTGCTGCGCGCGCTTCTGCCCCCATCGTTTGCCGCTGGGTGTACACGCCGCCCCCCTCCCCCCTCTTCCTGCGAGTCTCCGGTTGTCAAAGCGCCGGCTCGAACTTAATTCCTTTCTTCGCTCCTCCTCCAATGCAACCCCTGTGCGGTGGCAATCAGAGAGCCAGATCGGTGGCGGCGGATCTGTATATGTGCACCGCCCGAGCCGAAATTGCCGCTGCCGTTCGCCCTGTGCGGTGGCAATCAGAGAGCCAGATCGGTGGCGGCTTGACATAAAGACAAACAGCAATTTCCTAACACTTATGCGGGAGAACATCCCGTTCCTCTCGCTCGTAACGCGTCCCACGGCTGTGACAACCTCGCGAGGCACTTGTATAGATCTCGTCTTTGAGAATCAAGCATTGGTGTACCAAGTCGAACATATATCAGTCTATTTCTCCGACCACAAAGCTTCCTTCATGACTGTCAAGAACTGTTAGTGGAGTCTTTGTTAAAGGAATACGTGTGAAAAATAAAAAAATTCTGTGATAGCGCATACATGTGTTGCTCGATTTCTTTGCCTCAATCTATCGAAAAGGTGAAACAGCTTATTTGCTGCGCTCAAATTTCGCATTAGGAAGCAACGTAATCGTCGGTAATTTTTTTTCTTTCTTTCATGGTATTTATTACAGTAGCAACAAACCGACGTTCACCAGTAGTGCATAGTCAGACAATGGAGAGCACAATGAAAGTCACACAGAGAAAAGTCATGGTTCATACTGTCGGTAGAAATGTTGGTTTCACTTTAGAAGGGCGGAAAGGATAGGCACCTCACCAAAATGGGGTACCAGTCAGGCTGTGTATCGAGTCCATCATAAACGTGCTTTAGGTGTAGTGGCATTTCGATGAATTTTGCCCTTGTAGGTACAACCGTTTCGGCGTTTCGTTCCATCACTCCCGTTTTCCACAAACTGTGCATTCCAATGGAAAAAAAACATATCAAAAGGTGCACTCATATCACAGGTCGGCAGCAGGTGTCGCACAGTATGAGAGTTAATTTCAATGTCTTTTTTTAAAGTCCGTTGGAAGACATCCCAATATAGTATGGCGTCGGTGCAGCTAATGAAACAATGTTCAGTCGCCTCTGGCACGTCACAAAGGCGACAGTTAACAGAAGAGACAAAGATACCCTTTTTCTGTAGCCATGTTTTTACCGGTTTGGTTTCTCTGCTGCGTGCCTAGCATGCCGCAGAGAAATGCCCTATAAATGCGTCCTAGCGCGCGAGGAGACACGCGATACGACATGCACCCCGCGTAGCGTCGATGTGTGCACATTTTACATTGCATTATTACACAAGGTAGAACGCCATGTAGCAGTTGCATAGGTAGTGGCACTAAGTAGATAGCGAATTCTTCAAGAAGAAAAAGGAAATTATGGAGATCTATGGATATTGGTGTTTGAAAAAAATATATGACATACCTGAATAATTCAAGCCGGTAGGCGACTGTCACCTTTATTTATAGTCATTCTTATTTATTTATTTATTTATTTATAGTCATTAATTATTGGTCACCTTTGTTTTATAGCGAATGTCATTAAATCACCATCATCATCATTAGCATCATATTATGCAATTTCACACGCGATGTGACATGCGAGCCACGTAGCGTCGATACGTACAAATTTTGCATTGCAGTTTCCCTATACTCTACCAGGAGTCCTAACGTGTAGAAATGGCATCTGCATGTATCTGGTCCTGGTTAAGTCAAGCAGGTTAGGTGGCAATGTATCACCCCATCATTTTGGAGGGGATGCCAATACACCACCATTATCATCATCATCGTCAACAACAACAGAAACGTGCCGTGCCAATGGTCAAGTGATGTGACATGTGCGCAACGTAATCTGGATACCTCTGTTTACCCTTCAGTACACGTTATGGCGCCTCCTTGCAAGGTACGAACAACTGTTGAAGCTGATCGTAGAGAAACGCGCATGTATGCAACCAGCCAACCTGAGCAGAGTGCTGTGCACAGGGCAGGAAAAGCCGCCACGCAAACCGCAGCTCGCCGTCGACGCTGGGCGAACAATTCTGATCATTTTCTTGAAAACGACGCTAAGAGACCTCGACGTCAAGACTCTGCCGAGTGTGGTGCCGAACATAAAGCCCCTATGTCGCCGCTCTTCCAGCTTACGATGGGACTGTACAGCGTATGCCACGCATGCCTGTGACGTGTACAAGTCTACCAACCGGACACCTGCAGAGCAGTGAGCAGGAGACCGGACATATACTGCATATTTATCATCCTTCGCTTTGTTTCATCACACAGTTCGAGTGCACCAGAAATAAGGCATATATCAGGACTTTTTGCGTATAATATCTCAACTTGGGACTGCGTAGTCTCCTCGCAAAAATGGGCGCCGATTCCAATACTGAAGCCATTGGTAGCCGAACGAGGCTGCTGTTTCACGCGGATGTATGCAAGTGGCCCCCACTTGTTGCCCCTTTGATATCAGAGACAAGCAGTGAATATGGAAAGTTTAATAATGGGCCTGCTTAACGATATGCACAAGTACACCCATGCATGTCGTTACATTTATTAAGGGAAGCGCCGGCGAGTATCATTGGCAGTCTTCAAAAACAGCAACTTACCGATCTTTATAGCACGCAATCTCGTCGCTTCTCATTTTTGGGTGTGCGCTAGACGAAATCATGAATGGTTGATTTCAAATCAGCTAACTAAACACTCAGCTATAATATAGCGGTCTTCTCTCATCTAATGGCTTGTGCCTAAGTTCGGGTATGCGAGTACCAGGCGCACAAAATCGGGGACTGTGCTGGGCATAACCTCATCGGCTCACGCCGATCGACATTGCCTCAAATTCTGTCCCCGGCTCGTGAACACTGAAGCTTCTGCCGCCAATAATGCATCACCACATACCAAGCATGAGTGACCCGTTTACAGGGCATTTCTAGCGACAAGATCTCATGTCAAACTCGACCTCTTGGTTGTAGACTTTGCCGTCTGCCATTAATTCCCAGTATGCTGTGGGTATACACCTATTTAACTCATAACACAATGTGGTTAATAGCAGAGCAGAAGGAAAAGTGTGTGCTTTCAGGTGATTGAAGAACATTTTAGAACAAATACGCTCTACTCTCGAACGTGCTCATGGTGGTCCGAATTCCCACTGTGCCCCACTACAGTGTACCTGATAAATATTCCACCTAATACCTAATATTTATTTATCTCAACCACGCTGTTTCGAAGATACGGTGGACGTGCATGTCCAGAGGAACGTCTTCAGCGTATTTGATACATTCACGCAAACCGAAATATCGCCGGAGTTAACGTTTGTAGTTACACAGGTAAACTCACGAAAACGATGAACTTCATAACGGAAAAACTATGGACGTCGTTGCTGTTTGCTAATGGAGCCACAGCCTAGCGGGGAGGGCACTCTAGGTAGGCTAGACAAACTCCATAGTTGCGCTGGCGTCCATACATAAGTTTCTCTTCAGCTCCCAAAGGTTTCTGCGTAAATCCAAACGGTTATAAAAATTATTGACCTGAAGTATCCGCAGCCCGGGTCTTTATACGGAGAGGTGCTCTCCTCTTTACGACCAATGCTAGTCTTCTCGTTTCGCTTGATGGTAGTACCTGTGCCTGTCCACGACTGAGCTCGATGTCGCACTAAGGCATGACAGGGTAATGGTTTTACCGCTAAACACATTACGGTAAATTTGCGGGAAAAAGGGGGGCAACCGCAAAGGCGGCGCAAAGTTGCTCCCTCCTACTTTTGTCAGGTTAACAATATTCAATATATCATTCGAAAACTAGCATTACCCCGAGCAGTTCCGTAGGGTGAAGTGCGTAAATCTCATTCCGAGTATTTTGGATAAATATCGGATGGCCGTTTGTAAAAGATTCATCTAATTTGGATCCTGTGTTAAAGGATGCGTTTGCAGGCACCCCAACTAGATGGCGCCACCATGATGAAGGGAAGCTCCGTGTCGCGTTCATTGCGCGTTCGTCTGAATTGCATCTCGTCGTAGGCACCTGCACGGCAACGCTGAGTAGGAACATGGCGGCGTACTTGCAGTTGCTGATTTCAATGCATGGGTGCTATGGCGAGCGTTTCCTCGAGAGTTGTATACTAACTCTATAGGTGAATATTCCCGACATTTTTTAATGGGATACCAGCCACGGCAGCTTACCGCTTATGGGGTTTCGCTGCTAAGCTCAAGGTAGTCCATTCAATCGCGGCCACAGCAGGCCAAATTTTTACTGAAGGGAAATGCAAAAAAGATGAGAAGAGAGGAGAAAGAAAATAAAAACACTCTTGTACTTGTATTAAGGTGCATATTAATCAACCCCAAATTGAAGAAGTCACTCCGAGTCGCTCATGTTAGCGTGCCTCATAATAAAAGCCGGCTTTCCGCAAGTAAAACCCAACATTGCAATTTCTAGCGTGATGAGCGAGCAAAGTTTCAAATGCGTCAGTTTCAGCCATTCTAAAAATTGCGTGGGCAAGTGCTGTTATGCCACCCTGCGCTTGCTCCCTTCCACTTCACCTTACCATGGCGGAGAAAGTGCTTAGGTGGTTTTGGGCTGGGGTGACCCTTACAATGGCTGTGGTCTCAAAGTGAACTGTTCCCATTTACCACTGGGTGCTACGTGTCCATACTGCGTAAGCCCAGTGGTGGATAGGCAGATGCGTACCGCCTAATCTGCACAAGACCGTGCTTTCCTAGGAATGCTCGCGTCTCCCACTGCAAACAGGCCTCGGCTACGATGTCGCCACGAGCTACGACCGCTAAAATACGTAACGAGGGATTCCACAAAACTCTACTTCGATTCGTACCCAACACAGCCGTGATAGAACAGATATAATACAGATATACACATCAAGAATTACGCTTTTGAGGCAAGTCCTTATCGTAATAAAAAATGTGCTCACACAGGTTATGTAGCGTTATTATCCATGTTTCCCAGTGGCTTGGGAAGCTTCTACGTCTCTCCAAATTTGCATGCGAGGAAAGTGGGGCTGGTATTATGCTGTGGTTACATTTGCACAACAAAGAGAACTGGTTACGCAACTCTCTCCCTCATTTTAATTTTTACGCATAATTTCTAGCTTTACCCAAATGCAATATGAAACAAAACATCCCACATGGTTATATTCCTTGAAAAGAAGGGGCATGTGTGGGTAATGCGCCGACGAAATCAAAAGCTTCAGATTGAACCACAGCCTTTGTGGCGAATTACGCATTCGAGCAGCGTGGGAGCGCTTTAAGCGTGTTTCACGAACTGTGAGCTGCCGAGTTTAGTACGCTTTCCTGGGACAACTATTACCGAGACCGAATTTATGTTGCTTTAAAGGCAGGACCCCTGACCAGGTCAGGTCATATTGAGCTGAGAGGCCCACTGCATATATTATGCGCGCCAACGATCGTGTCTGCTAAGTATTGCGTCATTACATGCTGCGCAAACAGCTGAAATATCAAGCAAAACGTCTTTTGCCGTTCTCTCCGCGGGCGCCGCCCTCCCAGCGATAACGTAGACGTATATCGCACACGTGTGCCTACGTACATGGCAGCGCTGTGACGTCGCTCATACTGACACGTGAGTACAAAAGTTATTGAAGGCGACACCATTTATTTGCCGGTTAGGTTGCATAAATAGACAACTTAGAGCTTACAGAAATGGTCAAACTCACAAACCGAATGCCTCCATGTTTTTCTTTTACATCGAGCCGTATGGAAAGACAGATGTATTTCCGTTTCGTCTGCTGGTTACCACGTCACGCTGTCGCGTGCGCAGAGAACTTTGTGGTTTTCGACCTCCTTGAAGCGCGCAAAATTGCCCGCTTCCCCAAACGAGATGGGCACAACAGCTCATGCGTGAGACCCTCACCGGAAAGAAAGAAAAAAGAAAGAAAATGCGGCCCGTGACAGATTCGTCATGCAATCCTCGGGCTCCACTGTGGGAGAACACAGGGAATTAATTTCGCTGGCGGAGCCTAGACGGCGCAAGTGAAGAGAGTGTATTTTGGCGGTGCCGCTTGCCTCCTGCGATCACAGATTAGCGTCATTTCAAATATTTCTATATCTGCAATTATTGAACTAATATCAAGAATTGTTGCTGCAGAACGCTCCTTAGAGGACACGTAACAACTTTCAGCGTACAACGAAAATTTGCTATTAGGCCCGGTGAGCGTTCCTTTAAAAATGACGCATACCATAGCCCTTGTGCCATATAAGTTAGGTGTGCTTGCTTAAATACCAGTCTTTGTAAAAATAGAAGTTCACAGTTTTCTCCAAAAAACAGAGGCTTTCATTGTGATGGCAAAGAATTCGACTACAACACAAAGTTCGTACTTCTTTCGGTTACCTAAGTCACAGTAAACATTCTCTTATTATTAAATTAGCAAGCACGATGTCACACCCGCGAATGCAAACATGAGCAACGCTTTCATTTCCATTAATTCATAGTTTCCTTATTTTCATTTATTAAGCACAATTTCCCCTATGTTGTCCTTTGTGTCAGTGTTAGTTAGATTGTTATGATATAATTTGCTGCCAGGTAACGCAAAAAAAATAAATGTGAAGAAAAACGCCATTTGCCGTTCTCTTCGCGGGCGCCACCCTAGTAGACTTATGACTCGTGACGTCAAAACTTATTCAAGCCGACATGATTTATACGTTTACTATGTTGCTTCCATAGACGACTTAGGCTTTAGAGAAATATTGAAACACACAAACGAATGCCCGCATGTTTTTGTTTCACTTCCTCCCGTATGGAGAGAGAGATGCACTTCAGTTTCGTCTGCTTGTTCTCACGTCAGGCAGTCACCAGCGCCGAGAACGAGCTTATGTCATTTTCGAGCGTGTTCCAACCCCTAGATCATGCTCCTTCATCATCTCACGGCTGCCTCATTGCTCGTGATTATGGCGCTCATCAGGTGTTCTCGTCAATTAACATTAAAAAACGAGAGTTTGCGAAAAGACTGAACCGGGACGCCACTCTTATTTATTAGCTTTAACTCGTCGTTTTCCACAATGCAATCTTTGATTGTCTTGATTAGCTGATTTCTAGGAAGGAAACTATATAAATCTGTGACGTCGAAGTTGAACGCTGTGCATGCTGGATACACCCCCTCTTGCAAAAGCCTGAGGAAATCTGAGTTCTTTTTTTTATTTTGAATGGGTCTTCTACGTGGAGCCCTGTTGACTTCTGAAGGAGCAAAGATGAAGCGTACAACTGTCAATGGAGCCAATTTACATCTGTGACGTCGATACTGAACGCTGTGCATGCTGGATACGCCCCCTCTTGCAAAAGCCTGAGGAAATCTGAGTTCTTTTTTTATTTTGAATGGATCTTCTACGTGGAGCCCTGTTAAATTCTGTAGGAGCAAAGTTCCCCGGTACCACTGTCAATGGAGCCAACAGCCTAATGGGGCGGGCACTCTAGGTAAGCTAGACAAACTCCACAGCTGCCTTGGCATCCGTACATGAGTTAGTCTTCAGTTCCCAAAGATTTTTGCGCAAATGCAAACGGAAATAAAAAAATATTGAGATGAAATATCAGCAAACCGTGTCTTTATAAGGAGAGGTGCTTTTCTCTTTACGAGCAATGCTAGCCTTCTCGTTTCGCTTGATGGAGTACCTGTGCCTGTCCACGACTGAGCTTGATGGCGCACTATGACATGACAGGGTGATTGCTTTAGCGCAATACACATTACGGTACATTTGCGGAAAAAAAGGGGCCAACCGCAAAGGTGGCGCAAAGTTGCTCCCTACAACTTTTGTCAGGTTAACAGTATTCAATATATCATTCCAAAACTAGCATTACCACGAGCACTTGCGTAGGGAGAAATTTGTAAAGCTCATTCCGAGTATTTTGGATAAATATCGGACGGCCACTTATAATACGTTTATCTAATTTGGATCCTGCGTTAAAGAATGTGTTTGCAGGTGCCTGAATAAGATCGTGCCGCCATGATGAAGGGAGGCTCCATATCGCGTTCATTGCCCGTCTCGTCTGAATCGCATCTCGTCGTCGGCACTTGCGCGGTGGCGCAAAGTAGCATCATGGCGGTGACCTTGCAGTTGCTGATTTCAATGCATGGGTGCTATGGCGAGCGTTTCCTCCAGAGTTGGTTATATTAACTCTATAGGTGAACATTCAAGGCTTTTTTTTTAATGGGATACCAGCCACGGTAGCTTACTGCTTAAGGCGTTTCGCTGCTAAGCTCAAGGTCGTCCATTAAATCGCGGCCACAGCGGCAAAAGTTTTACTGAAGGGAAATGCAAAAACAGTAAGAAGAGAGCAGACGAAAAAAAAAAACCACTCGTGTACTTGCCTTAAGGTGCATGTTAATCGACCTCAAATTGAAGAAGTCGCTCCGAGTCCCTGATGTTAGCGTGCCTCATAATAAAAGCCGGCTTTCAGCACGTAAAACGTAACATTGCAATTTCTAGCGTGATGAGCGAGCAAAGCTTCAAATGCGTCAGTTTCAGCCATTCTAAATATTGCGCGGGCAAGTGCTGTTATCCCACCCTGTGCCTGCTCCCTTCCGCTTCACCTAACCATGGCGGAGAAAATGCTTCGGAGGCTTCGGGCTGGGGTGACCCTTAAAGCGGCTGTGGTCTCAAAGTGAAGTGTTCTCATTTACCACTGGGGTGCCACGTGTCCCTACCCTGTAGTCCCCGTGGTGGATAGGCAGATGCGTACCGCCTAATCTGCACAAATCCCTGCTTTCCTAGGAATGCTCGCATCTCCTACTGCAAGCCGGCCTCCGCTACGATGTTGCACACGAGCTACGACCGCTGGATACGTGACGAGAGATTCCACAAAACTCTACTTCGATTCGTACCCAACACAGCCGTCACAGCACAGATATAATACAGATGTACACATCAAGAATTATGTTTTCGGGGCAAGTCCTTATCGCAATAAAGAAAGTGCATATCGTGAACAGTAGCACAGCAGGTGGTCGATATTTTCTTCGATGCCGCAGACCTCGCAAGCTACACTGTCGATGACTCCAATTAATGTAGAGTATGCCTTTGTGAAGGCAACTCCTAATCAGAGGCGACCGAGATGCATAACTTTATGTCGAGGAAGTGAGATTGGAGGTCGGAGAGGCAGTGAGGGGTTTAATTGATGCAGTCGTGCAAGTCGTAAGTTTGGCAAGTTCCATTCTGTCAGTGAGAGACTGCGTGCCAGGTGTCCAAGATGCCTTGTGGCATCTGTCCAAGGAAGCGGAATTAGAATGCTGTGCTCTTCTTGATGTGCTTTGCGAGCCGCGTTATCGGCGGAATCATTGCCACTGATTTCACAGTGGGCCAAGCACCCACTGAAATACAACCTCGTGACCGTTTGGTTGGACGTGATGGTGAAGTTTCACGATTTATTATGTCAATTGTTCACGAAATCCGCGTCGGAGAACTGACTGCGTGCACTGTAACGTTGGTTTTGAGTCACAGAACAAAGTCCATTTTCTAGGTCTTTCAGAATCAATTCATTTGCATTGCACGACGCAGAGCCATTAGTTCTGCCGCCGTTGAGGTCTTGACACGCGATGTCTTGAACCACAGTGTTTAAAAATTTTTAAATATATTGTGGGGTTTTACGTGCCAAAACACTTTCTGATTATGAGTAACGCCGTAGTGGAGGACTCCGGAAATTTTGACCACCTGAGGTTCTTTAACGTGCACCTAAATCTGAGTACACGGGTGTTTTCGCACTTCGCCCCGATCGAAATGCGTCCGCCATGGCCAGGATCCGATCCCGCGACCTCGTGCTCAGCAGCCCAACGCCAAAGCCACTGAGCAACCACGGCGGGTGAACCGCAGTGTTATTCCTCGCGTTGATACAGCCACCGCGCCACCCGACGTGGAAGATGTAGTCGATCTATCAGTATAGATGTGCACGTGGTTGCTGTACTTTTCCTGCAAAAGAAGTAATCTCAGCTGTTTTAGAGCAGGGGCCGGTAGATCTCTCTTCTACTGTAGTCCTGGAATCAATATATGCACTTGTGGATGGCTCAAACACCACGGAGGAAACTCTGGCTTAGCCGCAGGTGAGCAACCAGAAGTAAGCGACGCACAATGGGCACTGACAGTAGCGCTAAATGTCGAGCAGGGCTTTGCATCAGTGAGGCTCGCCAGGTGGTGGGAAGGGGCCCTAGCATACTGTCTGAGATGCATACGCATTGTACGCATTGTCTCAATGGTAATGTGCGTCGTGATTGGGTAATCCTGCGCAATGGCAATGGTTTCAGCCGTTGATGCACTACATGGTAAGCAAAGACATATCTTAAGGGCTTGGGCTTCAATGCTCTGAATCGTGCGCAGGTTAGTCTTGCAAGGAAGGAAGGAAAAAGTGGAGAAGGAAGGCAGGGAGGTTAACCAGTTTAGCCTAACCGGTTTGCTACCCTACACATGGGAGCGGGATGGGGGGGGATGAAAGAAGGGGAGAAGAGATAGAGGGCACATAACACGGCACACACATCGTTGGTTACAGTCTGTCACTCTTGTGCGGTACGTGACATCACTGTCACAGCCGCTTGTCCAAGCCCGTATCCTTCATAAACCGAAGTAGTCCCCTCGTCGCCTTCAGCTGCGATGTCTTCAGTCGGCGATATGTGAAAATGGTTGCAACTGACAATGGTCTATTGTCAAGGTGCGCTAGAACGGACGCCATGGACTGTCTCTGAACATTATATTCAGGACAGTCGCACAGAATGTGTTCCAGCGTCTCCTCGCAAAGACAGGCATCGCAGAGAGCGTTGTCGGCCATTCGAATGCGAAACGAGTACGATTTCGTGAAGGCCACCCCTAGCCATAAGCGATAAAGCAGGGTGGCCTCACTTCGGCGGAGTCCAGTTGGCATACACAGATGCATCAAGGAGGGCAGGTCATGTTGATGATTGCTGCGGTTGGTCTGGCTGCTTGGTGTGCACCATAGAGAGAGCGTGATCTCCCGTGCAAGCCCTTGAAGTCTGCTGGCTGCGTCGGACCGTGAAAGTGGTATGGCCTCTTCCTGTGTGTCTTCAAGAGCTGTCCGAGCGGCTTTATCGGCGTCTTCATTTTTGATGACGCCGCAGTGACTTGGCAGCCACTGAAACGTCACGTGATGTCCTTTCTCATGTGATGTATGGAGTAGGCATCTAATATCGAATACGAGCTGTTCGAATGGCCCGCGACGCAGAGCTGATAGTACAGATTGTAGGGCTGCCTTTGAGTCGCTGAAAATCGACCATTGTCGAGGTGGTTCCCGATTGACAAAACAAAGTGCAGCTCGAAGAGCAGCTAGTTCCGCAGATGTAGATGTCGTTGGGTGGTCAGTCCTAAAGCTGATGGTAATACCTCTTTCTGGGACGACTACAGCACCGGACGAACACTGGATGTTTGTGGAACCGTCAGTATAAATATGTGCACTGTCTGCGTACCTCTCGTGCAGAAGAAACAGAGACAGTTGTTTCAGCACAGGCGACGACAGCTCAGACTTTTTCCCGATTCCTGGTACGCTGAGATGGACTGTGGGGCTGACAAGGCACCAAGGGGGTATCGATGGTTTAGATGCAGCGGTGAAGCCCGAGGGAAGTTTGTCGTTGTACTTGACGATAGTTTTTGAGAATGATGCTTGGTGCCTGTCTGAAGGTAGTGTTGCAAGGTGGTGATAGGGGGCCCGTGCCAAATGTCTGATATGCGTTCTCAGGGTTTCCACCGTGATGTGAGTCTGCATTGGATGGTCCCGAGCAATCGCAATAGTCGCCTCAGTTGACGTGCATCTCGGCAAACCAAGACAAACTCTGAGTGCTTGAGCTTGCGCTGCTTGCAGAACACGAATATTTGTCTTGCAGGTGTTGTTCAGTACAGGTAGACTGTATCTTAAAAAAACCGAGAAAGAGAGCTCTGTAGAGTCTCAGCATTGCGTCTACTGACATCCCCCACGTCTTTCCTGTCACGTATTTAAACAACTGGGAGGTTGCTGTTAGGCGTCGTTTCATGTAAGCCACGTGCGGGCTCCAACAGAGGTCTCGGTCGATAATTACGCCAAGAAATCTGTAGGTTCTGACATAGGAAATGGTCCGCCCATTGATTGAGATGACATAAGGCGTCATTGGTTTGCGAGTAAACGCCACTAGGGCGCATTTTTCTGGCGATATGCTGAGACCTTGTTCACACAAGTAGCTCGCTGTCAAAGTAGCCGCTCTCTGAAGCCGTGCACGTATCTGAGGACGTGTGACTGCCGAAGTCCAGAGACAGATGTCGTCTGCGTATACTGAAATTTGGGTGGTAGTTGGCAAGTGTTCAGCAAGCCCAATAAGAGCGAGGTTGAATAGCGTCGGGCTGAGAGCACCGCCTTGAGGAACGCCCTTGCTGGTATAGCGTCGCGTAGTTGGGCCATCGTCAGTTAATACATAGAATGATCTTGCAGATAGGTAACTTGCAATCCATAAAAATACTCGACCACCTAGGCCAACCGTCACAAGAGCGTCGAGAATAGCCTCATGTAATACGTTATCGTATGCCCCTTTCATATCTAAGAATAAAGCTGCAGATAAACGTTTACGGGACCTTTCGTGCTGAACATATGAAACGAGATCAACTACATTGTCGATGGAAGAGCGGTCACGTCGGAAACCAACCATGGAACTCGGATAAATCTTGTAGTGTTCAAGGTACCATTCCAGGCGGCCAAGGATCATCCGTTCCATTATCTTTCCTACACAGCTGGCCAACGCTATCGGGCGGTAAGAGGTGAGCTCTAGCGGGGATTTGCCCTGCTTCAAGATTGGCACCAGGCGGCTCACTTTCCATTCGTCAGGAACATTTCCCTCCTGCCATGAGGTGTTGTAGAAACTCAATAGTGCTATCCGTGCGGATTCTCCGAGATAGCACAAGGCTCGGTATGATATACCATCTGGACCCGGAGATGATGAGCGCCTGCAGAGAGCTAGTGCCGCCTCGAGCTCCTCCATTGTAAAAGGAAGGTCCATGCGGCAATCTCGGGAATGGGGGACATCATCTCGGGCTGGAGGATCTGGACGTGTCGCTTGGTCTGGCATTCGCGCACAAAAGTCTTCTGCGACATCCATGTCTTGCCGCCCTTGGAAAAGCGCGAGCGCCTTGAATGGAAAACGCTGTTCCGGAAGGCAACGCAGACCTTGCACCGTTTTCCAAATGTGAGACAGAGGCTTGCGGGGGTCGAGTGTTTGGCAAAACGTTGCCCAACGTTCCGACGCTAATCTAACCATTCGACGCTGAACCTTCTTTTGTATCCTTCTGGCTGCCCTAAGGTCAAGGATTGATCTTGTACGCCGATATCGACGTTCCGCCCGGCGACGAAGTGCGCGAAGTCGCTCTAATTCTATGTCGAAGTCGTTTCGCGTGTGAGAGATCGTCAGTATGCGAGTGGCGTTCCGCATCGTATTTTTAATTGTTTGTTCTAACCCAGAGGGTAGGCCCTCGCTGCAGGCATCTTCCATATCAGATTTGAAGTTGGCCCATTGAATCGTCCGAATGGTATTCCGTGGGCCAGATCTAGACGACAAGCCTTTGATGTTCAGATAGGTGGGAATGTGATCACTCCCATGTGTCTCAATATCTGGAAACCACTTCACATATCTGGCGAGAGAGTTGGAGACAAAAGCAAGGTCGAGGCAGCTGCCGTATGTCACGCCTCGAAGAAAGGTGGGGCTACCATCGTTCAAGAGAGTAAGGCCACAGTTGTAGGCGATGCTTGATAATCTTCGTCCTCTTGCATTTGTCCTTGTACTTCCCCATGCTGGATGGGGAATGCTGGATGGGGATGGGATATGCTAAAATCACGAATTTCAGATTTCCGTCAGTTAGTCTTGCAGGTGTTGGATATTGCAGGCAGGCTGTATCGCAGGAATCCAATGAACAACGCCATGTGCAGCTGTAACATAGCGTGTATAAGATACTCCACAACTTTTACCTGCAAGGAACTTCAATAGGCGACAGATAGCGGTCAGACGCTTTTTCACGTAATGCACGTGGGGAGTCCAAGACAGGTCTCTGTCAATTACGACTCCGAAGAACCTGGGATTTCTGCTGTAAGGTATAAGTTGTCTGTCAATAGATATGCCATAAGCAGACATTGGCTTCCTCGGGAATGCCACCATTGCGCACTTTCCGCATGATATTTCAAGTCCTTGTTGACGAAGGCAGCAAGATGTCATTGTGGCGGCCTTCGGAAGCCGAGCGCGAAGCTGAAGTCGTGTAACACATTATGTCCAAATGCAGATGTCGTCCGCATAGATGGAAAGTCGTACGGTTCTTCGCAAGTTGTCAACTAATACAATGAGGATCAGATTGAAAAGCGTCGGGTTAAGCACTCTGTCTTGAGGGACTATTCGGCTACCGTAACGCTAGGATGTCGTGGTAAGTGGAATACAAAGGGTTAGGTGCACGATGTCATCACTGAAACCAGCAATCTAAGTTATAGGCGACACAATGTCAGAGGATGACGTCAGAATCAAATTGAGTAATGACGAATACCTTTTTTGTTCTACACGTGCTGGGAATCCTACGAGTTGCGACAGGGGGAATTGAGAGCAGACATTTAGAAAACAAGTAGGCTTCATCAGATTCATCAGGTGTCGCGGTTTAGAAAAGGGAAAAGAGTGTTGTCACTGCAAGAAAGAAAAACTAAAGCCATCGAGTAAAAAAATTGATATACCTAGAATTTGCCAAAATATTTGATCCAATCAGTCGTGAAACATTTCAGGAAAACCACTGCTATAGTGCGGCGCCAGGTAACCTGCCCCAAGAATTATTTTTCTGAATTATAAACGATCACACAGCAGCAAATCATTTCCAACTCTGCTCAAATAGGAAAAATAACACATTGAACTTATTCGCAAACTGCGATAAAAAATTTCGAGCACGCTTAAGATTCGCCTCTAAGAGTGAAACGCGATAACATTAAACAAACCTTTATTGTTTATCTTGCTTCGCGGCTACTGTAGCTTATGTAACCGTAACATTTTCCTAGAAACGCTGCTGGCGAACAATATGCACAAAGGCGAACTTTCTGGTTATTTCTGTTTTTTGTCTCGCCCCTCCCCCCATATAGCATTTGGCGCCGATGACGGGGTTGCGCGGAGGCGAGCGCCATCTAGATGGTGTTGCAGTTAAGGAGCCGAGCGGGGCGCGACGTTCCTTCTAAGGCAGAGCTCAAACAGCAGCTGAAAAAGAGATTTTCGTTCGAGTTTCCACAAGACAGAATTATGTTTCCTCACATATTCCAATTACAATTCGACACTATAATATATTTGGTAGTCTGTAAGTGGCACATTACGAATTTTCTGACGCATATTACTTTGAGAAGTTCAATTAGTTCAGTGACACCTCCGCCAAACGAAGAAACAATTTCTAAGAAATATGCTCTACTCTCAACCGTGCTCATGGCCGCCGCATTTCGACGGGGGAGAAATGCGAAAACACCCGTGTACTTCGATTTAGCTGCACGGTAAAGAACCCCAGGTGGTCGAGATTTCCGGTGTCCCCCACTACGGCATGCTTCATAATTAGATGATAGCTTTAGTACGTAAAACCCCATATTTTTTTAATTTCAGCCCTTCTGTTTCGAAAATGTGGCCGAGACGTGCATGTCCAGAGGAATGTCTCCCGCGAATTTCACAGACATCTACTGAACTCGAAATATCGCCGGAGCTAACGTTCATAGGTAAAACGTTAAGCCCAGAAGAAACAATAAAGTGCAGTATGGAATGAAAGTCTGAGGTGACATGCACTGTCGGTGAAGCCAGTATTGTTATCCGAGAAGAACGAATGAATGACCATCGAGAACGCACTGATAGTGTCACGGGAGCCAGCTCACTAACGAAACGGGCACTCTTTGTACGTTACACAAACCTCACAGGTTCACTGATATATCTACACAAGTTTCTCTTCAGTTCTTGAAGGCTACTGGGAATATGCAAATTGCGATCGAATGATATTTACGTAAAACATGTGCCGACCGGGTCTTTATTCGGAGATCTTGTTTTCTGCTATAGAAAAATGCTACTCTACTCATTTTGCATCATGGAGTACTTTTCCCTGCCCTTTACGTAGCTTGATAGCGCACTAAGGCATGACATCGCAACGATTTTACCGCTAGACACATAAGATTAAATCTGCGCGAGAAAAAGTAGCTTCCGCCAAGGCACCGCTAAGTGCTACCTGCCATTTCTGCGAGTCTAACAATATTCATTATACGATGCGAAAACTCGCATTTACTCGAGCACGTCCGTATAGGAGGCAATGTGGAAAGCTTATTCCGTGTATATTTTAGGAATACCAGATGACCATTTATAAAACATTCAGCTATTTTTTCTCGTGCGTTAAAGGATAGGTTTGGAGGTGCCTGAACTAGATTCCGCAACCATAATGAAGGGTGGCTCCGTACCGCGTTCATTGCGCGCCTCATCTGAGTCGCATATCTTCATCGCAATGTATCGGTATCAGCAGTAGCAGTTGCAGCGTTTTTGCGCATCTACGTATCCGCAGCAGACAACGTGTCCTTTAGCTGACATACCACGGTGTAGTCAATCCTTTTATCTGTATTCGACGACTGCAGATGAAGATCAAAAGGACATCACATCATTGAAGAATACAAGCGCTGGCTTAGACCATATTGATCGTTCTCAAGTGAGACTAATTTCGCATGAAATAGTGTCAGTTTTGGCACTAATCATTAACAAACCCTTTTCTGAGTGGTGTTTCCCAGCTGTATTAAAAGTGGTAGAATAGTTCCTGTTTTCAAAAAAAGCTGATCGTACTTCACTAAGGAATTCCAGGCAATATGTAGCCTTCATTTTTTTGGTAAAGTGATTGAAAAGTTTTTCCACACTCGATAATTCCACTCCCTAAAGAAATTTATCCTTTTGTCTCCTCAGCAATTCGGATTTCGCCAAGGATATAAAACCGATCTGGCACTTATTACTTCAACTGAAGAAATCAAGCAACCTATTGACAGAGCTGTAGTTTCGGGATTTGTATTCATCAATCTCACGAAAGCATTGGACACGATAAACCATCGCATACTACTTGTTAAACTCGAATCATTTGGTATAACAGGCCATCCGGAAAACTTTATAAGAGACTACTTGAGTAACCGGTCTCAGACGGTACAGGTTAACTGCCATGTCTCATTCTGCAGGCTAATTAACGTAGGTGTGCCAAAGGGATCAATTTTAAACCCATTTTAATTTTTGATGTTTATTAATGACCTACCCACCCATTCTTGCTAACACCAAGTACATAATTTCCGTTGATGACACGACCATCTTTACATCCCCTAAATCAATTGCCACACTCTAGTCTTAACCTTAACACCGACTTAAACAATATTACTTTATGGTGCCAAGATAATAATCTGCAAAATAATTCAACTAAAATCATATTTATGGTGTTCGATTCCAACCAACATTCACTCGACGTTCCACTTGTTCAAATTGGTGATTACGTCATACTAGTTTCGAACGAAGCGCGGTTCCTCGGTGTCATTTTAGATAGTTAAATAAAATTTCAGGGACACGCCTGATCACTTACGAAAAAGATTGAGTTTGGCATCCACATTATCGCAAACACAAGAGCTTATTTTCCACCTCACCATGTACGATCTTTCTATTTTGATTATTTTCATAACTATCTTAAGTATTGTGCATCGTCATGGGATAATACGTATTCTGTGTATAGTGAACGCCTGGAGTCTAAAGAATATCAGCCCATTTGATTTGCCCTGCAGGTCACTGCCGCCTAAACTTAACATTCTCCCGTTACAACATTCATTCAGTCAGAAACTATCCATTATTGCATATAGGCTAATCACACAGGACATCTTCACATAATGTATTAATCCTGAACACATTACTAAATACAACAGAACCCGGTTTTGCCTGCGCAATAACCTTATTTTCCCTGCCATAAAGATGAATTGCGGCAAGTTCACAGCCCCCTTCTCTGGCGTAGCAATATGGAATTCATTTCCTTTCGAAACGAAATGATCGCACAACGTTCATATATTCTCCGCGCGCACCAAAAAATATTGCATTCTGTAATAAACTGGCTCATTTCGTAATTAGCTATCAATATGTATGTGATTTTGTTGTATACCTTTAGTTTTTGTATGAGTAATAATTATTATTGATAATGAAACGAGTTTGGTCTGCCATGTCGTGTTGATTATTTTTTGTGTTGTGCCATGTCGTGTTGATTAATTGGCGAGTGACAAACCTGCAGGATTTTCTGTTAACCATAAGAAGTACGTGAATTGCAAAATTCAAGTAGTTTATAAAATACCGTGCTCTTGTGGAAACATCTACGTAGGGCAAACAAATATATATTTAAACATCAGGATCTAGGAACATGCACTCAATGTAAAGAATGGCACTGGTTCACATTCAGTGGTTCACTGCGGCTTACGATTGTGTAAACCCAATTTTGATAAGACAGATTTTGTACAGGTATAGAGCGCAAAAAGGAGTGAAATAATGGAAGCCTTTTACACGTTTTTCGAGGGAAGCATTTTACATGTTTACGAAACTCCACTGACTGCATCTGCTGAAAAAGTTACAAGCATGTGTCATTTTAGTCTTTAGACCTTTTAGGAATAGCGCATGTGGTCGGAATACTGGGCGCGAAAGTCGTGAATGGGCGGCATTAGAAACCAAAGCAATCCGCTTCTGCGTACACATGGCATAGAGAATACCCGAGTCATCCCAGACAACTCCAAAAAATATGAAAACACCTAATTTGCAAGCAATCTCTATTCGCGGACATAATTTCACGCGCTGTAAGAGCACTAATACACGTGTGACTGCGCTTTCAGAAAACAACTTGGCCTCAGCCGACGCGATGGTACATAGATGCTCTCAGCCAGACCATGGTAGACGCTGGCAGTATTCCTTCTATTCGCACTCAAGACAAATGCGTAGGTGCAATGCCTGTTTTCAGTTGTTCAGAAGACAGAATTCTCAAGATCCTAGTTTCTGAGCTCCTTGGCGTTATCTTTTCCGCGTTTTGCCACCACAAGCAACACATTCCAGTCTTATCATTTCTGGCAATTGGTGGTCGCGTTTTCGCAAGCGTGAGTACCTCAAGAAGGTCTAGGTTGAGGCCACAAAAAGCGTCATAATCTTGTCCCACACAGATTGAGTAAACGCCAAACTTACTTTCTCACCCCGACCAAGCCGCTTTTGTTGGCTGTGTCACAACGCCAGCCGCGGTAAGCGTGCCTCGAAAGTATCTTGAAAAGTAACGAAATTATTTACAATAACGTTCGAGGTCAGAGAAAGCGTTAAAGCTTTTCCCAGTAAGACTCAGTGCACGCGAGACTAACTACGTCACTAAGCCGGGTGCGGTGAGCATGCGCAAAAACTACCGGAATATGTTAAAATAATGTTGAGGCCCATAGAAAGCGTCGCAACCATCTCCTAGTACGAGTTATTAACTCAAATTAACTACGCCAAGGCAGCAGAGCTGTGTTTTGCTTACTGCGTCACAATTCTCGGTTCCGTGTTACAGGAGCCTAAATTGGTTGAAATCCGTCGCAGACTGTCAAACGAAATTTCTCACCTTGCTAGTTCGATAGTGCATTCGCGCCGGGTCGAAGTACACAACGAAGGCAAGAATACATCGGCAGCATAAGAAACAGGCCACATCCAAAAGATGGGGATCGTCGAACAGGCGAACTTCACATATGCAGCCGGCCTTGCTCGCTTCGGTGGGGTGTCGGCTGATAAAGCATGCATATGAGGCGTTTGTGGCGCCGCTAACTCGTTGCTATGTAACGCATGAAAGTTAAATCGGGAGGTGTAAGTTCATTGATAGATAAAACGTTTTAGCTTTAGCGGGAAATAATAAAAAAATAAATAAAACGCAGTTGAAATTCACTTGACATTCCTTTTTTTTTTCGATGCTCGCGTCAGCTAACAGATGGGACTAACACTAGCCGCGACGTGTTTTTTGTTGCCAGTAAGTTCCTTTATAGGAAAAGCTTTTTAGTTTTAGCGAGAAATAATAAAATAAAAATAAAACGCCGTCTGAATTGACTTCACATTTTGTTTTGTTTTTTCCACTGCTCGCGTCAGCTTATGTATGGGATGAACACTAGGCGTGACGTGTTTCCTGTTCCCAATTTTTGTCGAGTGTCCCCTCTTGTTTAATTTTTTTCCTTGTGGGTAAACAGGTAAGCCCACAACTGAATTAATTTTACTTTGAACCAAGCGGTGATGGAACTGTCAATAGTGCCAAAGCGTAAAGAAAAACGCACTCTAGGTACATTAAACAAAATTCCTTTCACATTATCTTATTTTTTTCCAACGCTCGGGTCAGCTAGGGGATGAGATGAACACTAGACGGGACGTGTTGCCTGTTGCCAGTGTTTTCCGGGTGTCCCCTCTTGTTTGTTCCTCTATTATCCATGAGTTTTCGTATTTAAGAAGGCGGCAATCCATTGCATTGCCTATGGAGCCAGCTACCGAACGAAAAGCGCGCTCCTGATACTTTTCACAAACGCAATAGTTGCCCAGGAGTCTCTACATAAGTTTCTCTTCATTTCCCGAACGCAAGTGCGCTTGTGCAATTGCTGATTAAATATTGTTAACGTAAAATATCCACCGCCGGTGTCTTTATATGTAGACCTTTTCTGCTATTAAAAAATGTTAGGCTTGTCGTTTCGCTACATGAAGTATATTTACGCGTCCACTACGCAGCTTGATAGCGCACCAAGGCACAACGTTATATTGCTTTTACCGTTAAACACATTACAATAAATCTTCCCGAAGTGGCAATCATAAAGGCACCGCCGACTTCCTGCCTCCCATTTCTGTCATGCTCACAATAAATGATGTACCCGCCGTGGTTGCTCAGTGGCTATGGTGTTGGGCTGCTGAGCACGAGGTCGCTGGATCGAATCCCGGCCGCGGCGGCCGCATTTCGACGGGGGCGAAATACGAAAACACCCATGTACTTAGATTTAGGTGCACGTTCAAGAAGCCCGGGTGGTCAAAATTTCCGGAGTCCTCCACTACAGCGTGCCTCATAATCAGAAAGTGGTTTTGGCACGTAAAACGCCATCACTTTTTTTTTTTAATAAATGATGCGAAAACTAGTAATTACTCGAGGGCGTCCATAGGGACAGTGTGTAAAAGTCCGTCAGCGTATTGTGGAGAAATATGGCATCGCCATTTATAAAACATTTAGCTAATTATTAGCGTGCCTTAAAGGATGCCTTTGCGGGCACCTTAACTAGATAGCGCCTCCATAATCAAGGGAGCGTCCGTATCGCTTAGATTGCGCGTCTCGTCTGAATGGCATCTCGTCGCCGGCGCGAGGCGGCGGCGCAAAGTAGCAACATGGCGGCGTCCTGGCAGTTGCAGGTTTCAATTCATGGGCGCTAGAGTTGCTTATATTAACTCGATAGGTGAACGTTGGAGCCTGTTTTATGTGTGACGCCAGCCGCGGCAGCTTAGTGAGTAAGGCGCTTCACTGCCGAGCTCAAGGTCGTCCATAAAATCGCGGCCATGGCGGCCGAATGTTGACGGGAAAAAGAAACAAAAATACGCACGTGTGCTTGGATTCAGGGGCATGTTGAAGAACTCCAAATTGATAAACTCACTCCGAGTCCCTCACTGTAGCGTGCCTCATGAACAAAGCGGGCTTTTGGTGCGTAAAATCCAACATTTACATTTCTAGCGTTATGAGCGAGCAAAGTTTCAAAAGCGTCAGTTTCAGCCACCGTATATATTTCGTGGGCAAGTGCTCTTATCCCACCATGTGTCTGCTTCCGCCCCCTTCACCTTACTAGGGCGTAGTAAATTTTGGTTTGAAGGCTTCGGGCAAGGGTGGCCCTTACACCAGCTGTGGCCTCAAAGTGGAAGGGGTCGTATTTACCAGTGGGTGCTACGTGTCCAGACTACTCAGTGCCAGTGACGGATAGGCAGATACCGCGTACCAC
This sequence comes from Dermacentor andersoni, assembly GCF_023375885.2. Classification (NCBI taxonomy): domain Eukaryota; kingdom Metazoa; phylum Arthropoda; class Arachnida; order Ixodida; family Ixodidae; genus Dermacentor; species Dermacentor andersoni. The sequence continues at coordinate 59,656,277 of NC_092824.1, forward strand.
CTAATACGCACAGGCCCAGGCTCACAATCGGAACTCTCGCGTCTCCTATTGCAGCCTTGCCTCCGCTGCATGCAGCGTCGCATCCAGCTATGACCGCTGGGAACATGGCAATAGATTCCCCAAAACACAGCTTCAATTAGTACACTACACAGGCCTTACACCACTGATATAATAGATATATACATATCAAGAATTAAGGCTTCAGGGCAAGTTGGGATCACAATAAAAACACATAAAAACGAAGTGTTCGAACACGTTATACGGTCTTGGGAAATGTCGACGTCACACCGAGTTGCCATGTGGCGAAAATGGGGATCATAAGGTGTTTAATGCATGGCGAAAGATTTAAATTTGCAGCTGTGATTACATTTGTAAAGAAAACTGGTGCCACACTTTGTCCCTCTTTTTCATTTTTACGCGCAGTTTGTACCATTACCAAAATTGATTGTTGAACTAAACAAGACACTTGATCATATTGCTTGAAAAGAAGAGGTATGCCGTGGGTAATGCGTAGACGACACCAAAAGCGTCAGATTTAACCACAGCTTCTGCAGTAAATTACGCATTCAAGCAGGGCGGGAGCCTTTTAAATGTGTTTCATGAAAGGGGGGGGGGGGGGGGCTGCAGAATTTACCACGCTTTCCAGGGACCACTATTATTGCCCTAAAGATTAAATTGCCTTCGAGGACAGGCACTCATGAGGTCTGGCCAGTCTGAGCTGACAAGCGAAGTGTATACCACTCGCACTAACGATAGTGTCTGCTCAGTATTGCAAGGTTACATGCAGCGCAAAGTACTTAAATACCAAACCAAACGCCGTTTGCAGTTCTCCGCGGGGGCGCCGCCTGCCAGCGAGGGAGTCCATCCTTATATCGCGCAAGTGCGCGCTACGTACATGGCCGACATGATTTATTCGTTTACTATGTTGTTTCAATGGATGACTTATAGTGAAGAGAAATAATGAAACACACAAGCCGAATGTCCTTGTGCTTTTCTTTTACGTCGTGCCGTATGGTAAGAGAGATGTACTTCCATTTCGTCTCCTTGTTCCCACGTCACGCAGTCGCGCGTGCAGAGAACCAAACTATGTCGTTTTCACTTGCGTATTCCGGCGCCGCGGTTATGCTCTTTCATCCTCTCACGCCTAACTCATTGCTCGCGATTACGGCGCTGATCAGGTGTTCTTGTGCAGAGAGCGAGAAATCACTTGCTGCGCAAAACAAGACAGACAAAAGATCTCGCCCGCGAGAGCGTCACCGGAGCTGTACCACTCAGCAAAAATACGACAGAGCAAATAGAAGGCAGGACCGGTGACGTATCCGTCAGGCGATCCTCCGGCCGTGGCATGGGAGAGCGCAGGGACGGAATTTTGCTTACAGAGCCTAGAGAGGCAAAATGGAGAGGGTGTCTATTTTGGTGGTTACGCTCGTCTGCTGCAATTACGGGTTAGCACCACTGCAAATATTTCCACCTCTGTTATTAATGATTGAATTTAAAGAAGTGTTGCCGCAGAACGCTCCTTAGAGGACACGCAACCACTTCCAAAGGATAACCAAAATTTTATTATGGCTCGGTGAGGGTTCCTTTAAAAAGGGCGCTGGCCATAGCACTTGTGCAATCGAATTTATGTGCGCGTGCTTATATACCAGGTCTTGTATTAAAGAAGGTAACAGTTTCGTCCAAATGGCGAAGCACTTCATTGTAATAGTGAAGTGCTAGACAACTATGCATAGTGAGGTTGATAGCTTTATGGGCTACATAGCTCACAGTAAACATTTTCTTGCTAAAAAAATAGCAAGCACAATGTCAGGTTCACCTAGTCAAACATGAGCAACGCTGTCATTAGGAAGTACTGTCGGCATCAGGAATGGAACCCTTGGAGCAGCCTCTTGGTTCAACGCCTGTCCGACACATGAGCTTACGCAATCTCTAACACTAGGCACGCTGGAAGACAACGCACGTGAAGCGACACGCCATCTCGGCTCCCCCGACTATGCACCCGCCGTATATTACCTCGAAGGTACCGCACACCGCCAGGGAATGTGCTCAACCACACGAATAACCATGTGCAGCCACGGGCGCCAAACCCTCCCACCCCGCCCCATGTGCGCTATACCATGGCCACACACACACACACACACACACACACACACACACACACACACACACACACACACACACACACACACACACACACACACGCGCGCGCACACACACGCACACACGCACGCACGCACACACACACACACACACACATTAACGTACTACGTGTACATAAGAGTAGTGCACAAGTATCCGGAAGAATTTATCTTTGTTGTCCTTTTGTTGAGGAATGTACATAACTTGTACAATCTCGGGGGCCGAAATAGAAAGGCAACTTCTTGAAATGCATGAAAGGATTTCAATGTGGGCTTAGAATCGATAAGCCCTACTCCTAGTTCAACTCAAGAACACACTTTACTTATTTATTTATTTATTTATTTATTCATTTATTGATTTATTTATTTATATATTTATTTATTTATTTATTTATTTATTTATTTATACATACTGCACCCTCAATAAGGCTATTGCAAGTGTGGAATGAACAACGAACATACAAACATTTATGAACAAGCTTGCGTGAATTGTTTCAGTGGTAGTGAACGGATGTTGCCCGGTAATGAATTTCAGGCTTCAATTATTGATGGAAAACTACTGTTTTTAGCGCCATCAGTGCGGGCAAAAAAGGTTGAGATATTTAGCGCATGATGACTCCTCGTACATGAGGGTTTGGAAAAAGTGAAATAGTTATCTAGAGAGGAGAGGCCAGGAGAATTGATTGAGGTGTGAAAGAATTTTAGGCACTGAAGTTTGCGACGCTCTGCAAGAGGAATAAGACCAAGAAGGGGAAGAGAGTTAGAGGATGAAAATTCCTTCACATATATCCTACAATCAAAACGCAGTGCCTTTTTTGCACTGGTCCTAGTTTTTTGACATCACAGTGTATTTTTGCATTCCATACAAAGCAGCCACATTCGAGGATGGGGCGAATGAGAGTTTTATATTGTAAGAAGTTTAGTTTCTATGAGGAACAAGACGCAGCTTTCGATGTAAGTAACCAAGTTTTTTAAGGGCCTTGTTACAGGTGACATAAATGTGTTTCGACCATGACAAATCGTGTGTTAGCAGGATAACGAAATATTTAAATTCGAAGACCCCATTTGAAGTAATATTCCTAAACGCATATGCAAAGAAGGAAGGACATGAGCATCGTGTAAAAGGCGTGGAGACAGTTTTGGAAAAGTTTATATTTATTTGCCATGCTTTGGACCACTTACAAGAATCATCAAAATAATTGTTAAGGCCAATATGATCAGCAGCAGATTTATTTTATTATATAAAACACTATCATCTGCAAAAAAAAGCCTATTTTAACAAACGTGTATAGGGGTAGATCACAATTATAAAGCAGGAATAAAAGAGTGCCCAGTGTTGAGCATTGGGGAACCCATTATGAAACAGGCATCAAGGGTGAGTTAGGCGAGTTGAAACATAGATATTGCGAACGCTGGGAAAGAAAGTCCGATATCCAGCCAACCAAAGGTGCATTTTAATGCAGTGAACAGTTTGTACATAAGTTATGCGTTTGAGACAGTGTCCAAGGCCTTTGTACCTTTGATACCTGATTCCCGCTTTGCCTGCTCACATATGCTGTAGCTACAGACCCCGTCATTTTCACGTCCTTACCCTCGGCTCCCTTTCTTTTCCCCTTCCATTCGCGACGCACGTAAAGTTGAGGTACTTCTCGTTCTGGATCGGTTTAATTACAGAAGTCACGTGCCGACATCATTGACGCTGCAGAGAGTGCGTCTTACGCACCAGCATTTTTGCTGGTGAGCTTGTACATCTGGCAGGGAGCGGGGTTACTCGAGAAGAACAACGCATTGGCTCTGTTTCAAAATCCGGCCGTTATGGCTCCGTGCAGCCGCTTCATATTTTGCGTACAGAATAAGCGCTTCGCAATCTAGGCGTTTCGCTTGTCCGTTGGCTATGCACCAGCCTGGTGAGACAATGAACGCTCCATACGTTTAGGAATACTGACCCTCGGCGAAATTGCCATAAGTGTCACAAAAGTGCTTCATAAAACTCTTGCGTTTTGCTCAGCCGCGGATAAATGGATCTTTTCACTTCACAGAATAAGTTTCGACTTACGTGGAACGTTCTTCAAGCGTGGAACTTCTGGATTTGCATCTATTCTTCAGTAATGCAATTTCTAAGAGAAAGTTCATCGATAATAGCCGGTTCCGTATTTGACACTCGAAAAGTATTTACGACCAGTTGTTTTTTTTTCCCCAACACTTGTATGTTAATTGTTCTGCCCCTATACTGCATGACATGGGGATTTACTTCAAATTATTTATAAGAGCCTTATCAGGAGGCGAATTATGACATATAACCAGTGGTGGGAAGCATCTGGTCACGTTCCTAAACCTAAGCTTTCAAAACATTTGATTCCTTTCGGTTATCCAGCTACTTTTGCAACTGGCGTCACACTTCTAAACCTTTTCGCGTTACTCGAAATGTCGCCGACAAACTAAATACCCGAGCTGTTACGATGTTGTCCGTGTTCGCTGGCAGCCACGTTTGAGTACCCATTTATACGTCACTTCCGGTTTTTCATTGAAAAGTGACACATCGCTCAGTGGGCACTTTTATTTGTCAAAGCTCCCTAAATTATTTAGCTCCCTAAAATTATGCTCCCTAAACGAGAGGCACGAAACCTTCTATTCTAAACGCTCATGCCTAATTATACAGCGCAATATAGCTTCGCGTACATTTACTCGACAAGCAATAATTTCAGGGGAAGTGCATATGGATAGTGATTGAAGAACAACTGTTTTCCGGAAGCGAAAATGCCGCACACCGCCTACAGTTGTGCCGAGATGAGGAGCATGTCAAATAACGAGAATAAATGTCGTCTACCGCTGGACGTGTTTATCATCAGTAAGCTTCGCTGAAAGGACTGGGCCATCGTCGAGAAAATAGATGAGCAACGGCTGAATTAGGCAACAGGGAAGTTATACCGACTGAGTAGAAATTTATAGCTGACAATGATAGCTGTGTACTTTCCCATATGAGCTCAGGTGTAAAGAACCGCAAAGAAAGTCGCAGTTTCTGCCCAAAGGCGAATCGTCGATCGCGATAGCAAATTAGTGGACAGCTATACTAAGTAAGGATAATCGTTTTGTCGGCCGTATCACCTTGGAACACAATCGCTTACTAACGTAATTAACAAACATGGTGTCAGCGCGGACAAGCAAAGCAAACATGAACACATCAGACTGAATAAGGGCGGACGCGCTGTCAAAAGGCTGATGTAAGCAAGCGGCAGTAGCAGCGAGCCAAGTGACCTTTCTGCGGTCTGTTCATTCAACGCAAGAGCGGCGAGAATATAGCGCGCGCAAAGGTATGAGCCGCCTGCAGATTCCTTACAAGATACCGCGCGCGCGAAGGGGCGCGCCCGCGCAAAGTACGCACTTGTTGGCGGAGTCGAAGCTGTTCCCGCGTCCCTAGTGCGCTGCCTCCCCTCTTTCCTCCATACATGGCGCGCGAGATTAAGCCGCGATCGTCAGTTCTCTTGCGTCCAGTTGCGAAATACGCGGTGCCGCCGGAGCACAGTGCCGCCCCCCCCCCCTCTCTCCCTCTCTCTCTCTCTCCCTCGCTTTATACCATCGCGGTCGCAGGATTGAGCTGCGATCGCTGACTTCCTTCGCATGCTTTCACTTGCACATACAGCTTACGACGCGCCGCGACGATGTTATCGTCGTTGTACATTACAGGAAAAAACACGCCACCGGCGACAGAAAAACTGCGCCTAGAGTTTCCATATAATTTTTATCGCAATAGAATGTGTCACAGTGATAAATGCCTCCATTTACAGTTGGCATACTTTTCAGCTGTAAGCCCGCTAGGTCCAGTTGGAGGCCTTCTGTAGAAATGTGACACGCACTCTAGTGATAACATTCGCACCTCAATGAACACAAGCTCATCGGGACGTACCATCGGCATCGAAATGCCCAAGCCAATCCAATGAAAACCAGTTCGGACGCGCCTAGCTGCTTCCCCTGCAACTACTCTGGCCTGATTTCAGAACGCGTGCACATTACGGCATCCGGGACTTTTGTTCTCTAGGATGATGTGAGTTTGGCCCACTCCTACGCTTCTGCAGCACCTCGCGCAGGATTTTTCAGTAGTGCAATTATCTACATTTCGTTTACTTCTTTCACATAGATGCTGCCTAATCTTGAGCAACTACCACTTTTCCCGCACTTGTCACAGTTGGCTTGGTCAAGATAGAATTTATTATTTATTTATTGTACCCGAAGGGCACACAGTACATCATAGAGGGGAGGGGCTATCATTATAAATATATGGGAGAAATGAAAATGTAAAATAAAGGACGAGAACAATATGAGCGAAGAAACAATGCTGTCACAAAAGAAAATCTACGCGGAAGGTAAATGGTGTCATTAGATTTACGATAGCAGAAAAAGAAACATAAGAATGCGCAAACTAAGCACATATTGGCACAATGAAAGAGGGCATTAAGAATATGCTGGCGACTGACCTGCGGAAATGATCAGTGTCTCTAATGATGCCTGACGAAGCAGGAAGATGGTTCCAGTCGTGGTATGCTTTAGGAACGAAGGAGTGGGAAAATCCACAGTGTTATTAAGCTCGGTGCTTTTTCTCTTTCTTTCTTTCTTTCTTTATTAGATTACAAATCATACCGCCAAACATGTTGTCAGCCCACCAAAGCAATTATGCTTTTAAGCGGGATGGGACAGTGCTCTGGCCCAAATGGCACAGTCTTGTGCTCTCTCTTCTGGGCTTAATCGTTTCGCTGTAAAAGGCGGCGCCTTTCGTTTGAGCGTGCGGGTTTTGAACGCTAGCTAGCATTGCTTGCGCCGGCAACGCAAATCAACCTGGTACTCTTTTTCTTGCTTCTGCTTTTCAACCGCGCCGTTTCTTAGTACGGAATGGTTTTATTTAGTTGATATGATTGCGAACGATCTTTACATGCGTCCATCGAATCAGTGCCACGTGTAATTTCGTAAAGCTGACGCAAGACGCATTCTAAATCAGGAAATGTTTTTTTTTGCTCTATATAAATGCTCGTTCCGGGGTTTTTCTCCATTCATCCAACGTGGTGACACCAGGTAAGCAGCAGTAGTTCTCGTACGAAGCTCCACTGAACGGCATCTGCTGAAAAAATTACGAGCGTGTGTCATTTTGGCCTGTAGACCTTTTAAGAATACTGCGCGTAGGGGCGAAGCTTGTGAAAGTAATGAATGGACGGCATTACAAACCCAATAAATTCGCTTCTGCCTACACATGGCGTAGAGAATACCCGACTCATCCAAAACAATACTATCAAATATGAAAACATCTGGTTTGCAAACATTCCCCAGTCCCGGACATAATTTTGTGCGCTTTAAGAGCACAAATACACGTGCGACGGGGCTTTTAGAAAACAACTTAGCCTCAGCCGATGCGATGGTAGACAGAGGTGGCCACAACACAGGCTCTCAGTTAGACGACCGTGGTAGACGCTGGCAGCATTCCTTCTATTTGCACACCAGACAAATGCGCGGGTGCAATGCCTGTTTTCAGTCTTTCAGAAGACAGAATTTTTAAGTTCTTAGCTCTTGAGCTCCTTGGCGTTATCTTTTCGGCGTTTTGCCGGCGCAAGCAACATACTCCAGTGTTATCATTCGTGGCAATTGGTGGTCGCGTTTTCGCAAGCGTGAGTACCTAAAGAGGGTATATTTTGGGGCCACAGAAAGTGTCATAAGCTTGTCCCACTGAGATTGAGTAAACGCCAAACTTACTTTCTCACCGCGACCGAGCCGCTTTTCGCTGACTGTGTCACAACGACACGCGCGGTGTGCGTGCCTCGAAAGTCTCTAAAAAAATAACGACATTATTTACAAGAATGTTCGAGGTCAGTGAATCCGCTAAAGCTTGTCCCGGTAAGACCCAGTGCATGCGAAACTTACGTCATTAATCCAGACGCGGGGATCCTGCCCACAAACTACCGGAAAAAGTTAAAATAATGTTAAAGCTCATAGAAAGCGTCGCAACCATCTCTCAGTATTAGTCATTCACTCAAATTAACTACGCCAAGACAGCCGAGCTGTCTTTCGCTTACTGCGTAACAAGTCTCCGTACCGTGTTATAAGGGCCTAAATTGGTTGAAATGCGTCGCAGATTGTCAAACGAAATTTCTCACCTTCCTGCAGTTCAATAGTGCATTAGCGCCGTGTCGAAGTGCACAACGAGCGCAAGAATACGTCGGCAGCATATGAAATAGGCTACATCCAAAAGATGCGGGTTGCCGAAGAGGCGAACTTCACATATATGCAGCCGCCTCACTCGCTTCGGCGGCGTGTCTGGCGCATAACGCATGCATGTGACGCGTATGTCGTGCCGCTAACTTGTTGCCAGGTAACGCAATAAAAATAAATCGCGAAGTACAAGTTCATTTTTAGGGAAAAGGTTTTAGTTTTAGCGGGAAGGAATAAACAAATAAAACGCTGTCTAAATTATATTTCACATTGTTTTTTTTTTCTGGTGCTCGCGTCAGCGAGCGGATAGGATTAACACTGGGCGCGACGTGTTTCCGGTTGTCAGTAAGTTCACTTAGAGGCAAAGCTTTTTGGTTTTAGCGAGAAAGAATAAAATAAAGATTTAGAAAAAAAATTTAAATAAGAATAAAATAAGAACTTCTTAGTAATAGCGAGAAAGAATAAAATTCGAATTGATTTCACATTCTTTTTGTTTTTTCGCTGCTCGCTTCAGCTGACTGGTGGGATGAACACTAGGCGTGACGTGTTTCCTGTTGCCAATTCTTGTGGAGTGTCCCCTTTTGTTTATTTTTCTTTCCCTATGGTTAAACGAGTAAGCCGACGACTGCATTAATTTTATATTGAACCGAGAGGAGACAAAAATGGAACTGTGAATGGAGCCAAAGGATAAAGATAAGCGCACTCTTGGTACGTAACACGAAATTCCTTTGAGATGCTTCTTTTTCCCGACGCTTGCGTGAGCTAACGCATAGGTTTACGACTAGCGATTACGGGTTTCGTCTTGCCAGTTCTTGTTGAATTTCTTTCTCTATGATTACACAGAAGAAGCTTTAGTGTGTAAAGCCGAGGCGAAGTCTTCCACCTGTCGATGGAGCCAGCATCCAAACGAAAAGCGCACTCATGGTACGTTACACAATCTCCATGGGTGCACTGGAATCTCCACGCAAGTTTCTTCTTCAGTTCCCGAAATGAACTGGGCTTATGCGAACGATGATCAAAAAGTGTTTACATAAAACATCCACAGCTCGCGTCTTTATATGGAGACCTCTTATCTTTTATTGAAAAATGCTAAACTTATCGTTTCGCATTACGGAGTATATTTGCCCGTCCACTAGCTTAATGACGCAATAAGGCATGACATCGTAATAATTTCACCGCTAGACACATTAGAGTAAGTCTGCGCGAAGTGGCAACAGGGAAAGGTGCCGCCCAGTTGCTACTTCCCATTTCAAACAAGCTCACAATATTCAATACATGATGCGAAAACTAGCATATATACGAGCACGTCCATACGTCCAATGTGTAAAGCTCCTTCTGCATATTTTGGAGAAATATTGGATGACAATTTATGAATCATTTCGCTTATTTTTATCGTGCCTTAAGTTTTGCGTTTGCAGGCCTCTCAGCTAAACCACGCCATCATAATGAAGAGGGGCTCGGTATCGCATTGATTGCGCGTCTTGCCTGAATCGCATCTCGTCGTCGGCGCATGCGCGGCGGCGCAATGTAGCCGCATGGCGGCGTCCTTGCAGTTGTAGATTTGAATGCATGGGCAAAGTCGATGCGAATAGGTTGCGAAGCTTCGAGCGGAAGAAGTTCAGTAAAAATTGCCACCGAAATCAGCAAGGGTGGTTATGGGAGCAGCGACTGGAAAAGATTGGAAAAGATAAAAGCGTTTTTTAATTCAAGCGAGACACAGTTACATTCATTAACGAATAATAAAATTCTTGGTAAATTTTATACATTCGTGATGAGCTAAGGAAATAGAAGTTTATTTAGTTTTGTTAATACTAAAAAATACATTTCTTTTCAGCGCCCACCGTTACGGGGGCGTTGAAGCCGCCATCACTCTTAGTGCAATGTACCTTTTGAAGCGTGCAGAAAGGCGCGCTCGTAAAGTTCACCTCTTGAAATACGCCCGCCTCACACGTTGTGCTTTCTTGCTTGTCGAAGTTTGTCTGAATCTGGTGACGCGGGGTAACTTCATCACCTAAAGCACTCCACACAAGCACTCATGAGCACTTCAACCTAACGCTTTCGTCGGCCTCCAAAGAAATTATGTTCTCTGCACGGGCGCGATTTCGACAACCGTACGGTTGGCTTTTTCCTGCATCGCTTTCCGCGCTGAATGCTCGATACGCCCATAAAGTCGAACAGCAGAGCATTCGAATATATAGCTTTAAAGGCAGGCGAACAAAACAAGTTTCGCGCCTTCCAAAACAAAATGGCGTCACTTCTGTTTTTAACGGATATGACGTCAAATTATTTTTTCTTCTGCCGGAGTTGTCCCCTTCAGATACAGATGGCGCGATCAACCGCCATGTTTTGAACGTATGGACTGCTAAGGAAGCTTCGCTACCAGGTATACTTATCTTGGCATGGACGCAGGAGTTGTTTTTGTTAACCCGATAGGTGAGCGTTGGAGCCTGTTCTGTGTGTGATGCAAGCCGCGGTCGCTTAGTGCGTCAAGCTTTTCACTGCTCAGCTCAAGGTCGTACATTCAATAGCGGCCACGGCGATCGAATTTCGACGGGGACGAAATGGAAAAAGAAGACGAAAAAAGGAAAAGAAACAAAAAGACCAGCGTGTACCTGGACTTGGGCGCACCTTAAAGAACCCGAAATTGGTAAAGTCGCTCCGAGTCCCTCATTATGGCGTGCCTCATAATCAAAGCGGGCTTTCGGCGCGTAAAACCGAACAGTACAATTTCTAGCGTTATGAGCGAGCAATGTTTCAAAAGCGTCAGTTCCAGCCACTATATATATTGCGTGGGCAAGTGCTCTTATCCCACACTCTGCTCATTATCCCACTTCCTGCTCCCTCCCCGTTCACCTTACTAGGACGGAGGCGGTTGTGGTTAAAAGGCTTCGGACCGGGGCGGCCCTTACGCCAGCCGTGATCTCAAAGTGGAACTGGTTGCATTTACCATGGGGAGCTACATGGCCAGACTGCTCAGTCCCAGTGACGGATAGGCAGATGCGTGCCGCGTAATATGTAGAAGTCCAGGCTTACAATCAGAACGCTCGCCTATGCCACTGCAAGCTTGCCTCCGCTACAGTGACGCAACCAGCTATGACCACTGGGTGCGTGATAACACATTCCACAAAACGCACTGCTTCAATTAGTACACTGCACAGGCCTCACAACACACAAATATTACAGACATACACATAAAGAATTAAGGCTTCAGGGCAATTCGCTAACGAAATAAAGAAACATATAGAAACGAAGTGTTCGAACACGTTATACGGTGTTTATCAACCATGTGTGCGAATGCCTTGCGAATGCCTCGATGTCACGCCGAGTTTGCATGTGGCGAAAATGTGGCTCATTTGATGTTACCTGCATGGCGAAAATTTTCATTTTGTAGCTGTGGTTACATTTGTAAAGAAAACTGCTCGCGCAGACTGTCCCTCATTTCAAATTTTACGCATGGTTTGTACCATTACCGAAATTCATCGTTGACCTAAAGAAGGCACTTGATTATATTGCTTGAAAAGAAGAGGAATGCCGTGGTAATGCGTAGACGAAATCACAAGCGTCAGATTTAACCGCAGCTTTTGTATTAAATTACGTATTCGATCAGCGCGGGAGCCTTTTAAATGTGTTTCATGAAGGGGGCTACAGAATTTAGCAGGCTTTCCGGGAACAACTATTGCTACCCCCGATATTATATTGCCTGCAAGGACTGGCCCCTCACCAGGTCTCACCATTTTGAGCTAACAAACGCACTGCATACCAGGCGCGCTAACGTTCGTGTCTGCTAAGTATTACTTTCCTATGCGTCGCGCTAAGAGCTTGAATGTTAAACAAAACGCCGTTTGCCGTTCTCCGCGCGGACGCCGCCCTCCCAGCGAGAGAGTCGACGTATATCGCGCAAGGGTTCCTACGTACATGGCAGCGCTGTGACGTCGCTCGTAGTGACACGTGACTTCAAAAATTATTCAAGTCGAAATCATTTATTTGTTTACCATGTTTCTTCAATAGATGACTTAGAGTTAAGAGAAATAATGAAGCATACAAGTCGAATGTCCGCAAGCTTTTTATTTCACTTCGTGCCGTGTGGCAAGAGATGTGCTTCCGTAGCGTCTGCTTGTTCCAATGTAACGCCGTCGCGCGCGCAGACAACGAAATTGTGTCTTTTTCTAGCCTATTCCAGCGCCGCGATCGTGCTCCTTCGTCATCTCACGGCTGCCGTGAGATGTAATAAATCGCAATTGCTACGGATGCGTGGATGTCTGATTTTCCCTTTGTTAATTACTTCTCTACACCTTGCGGGTTTCTGCAGAACTATTACGTCATGAAATAATTTCTAAAGATATCTGCGCTACTCTCAACCCTGCTCACAGCCGCTGCATTTCTTAGGAGTGAAATGCGAAAACACCCTTTGTACTTAGATTTAGGTGTATGTTAAAGAGCACCTGGTGGTCCACATTTCCGGTGTCCCCCAGTAGGGCGAGCCTCATAATCGGAACATGCATTCAGAACATAAAACAACATTTATTTATCGCAACCCCACTGTTTCAAAGATTTGGCTGATGTGCATGTCGAAAGCAACGTCTCCAGCGAATTTCACAGACATCCACAGTACTCCAAATATCGCAGGAGTTAACCTCTATGCTCAATAAGTTAAGCACAGAAGTATCAATGACGTTCAGTATCGCCCGCCGTGGTTGCTATTGTGTTGGGTTGCTCAGCACGAGGTCGCGGGATCGAATACCGGCCATGGCGGCTGCATGTCGACGGGGGCGAAATGCGAAGAGACTCGTGTACATAGATTTAGGTAAAGGTTAAAGAACCCGAGGTGGTCCAAATTTCCGGAGTACCCTACTACAGCGTGCCTCATAATCAGATCGGGGTTTAGGCCCGTAGGATCCCATACTATGATTTTGTGATGTCCAATATTCAACGAAAGTTAGACCTAGTACAATGTCAGTGGAGCCAGTACTGTAGAAAAACGCACTATATTATGGCGGAACGGTTAAGGCTAGAAGAAGGAATAAAGAATAGCATTGAAGGAAAGTGAAAGCCCCGATATACAGTGTAACGAAAAGCGCGCTGATTTTATAGCTAAACGGTGAAGCCCAGAAGAAAGCATGAATTTGTGTATGTAAGGAACGTTGACAATTGCCGTGCACCGTCAGTGGAGCCACAGTGTAACGAAAAGCGCGCTGATTTTATAGCTAAACGGTAAAGCCCAGAAGAATGCATGAATTTGTGTATGTAAGGAACGTTGACATTTGTCGACCACCGTCAATGGAGCCACAGTTTAACGAAAAGTGCGCTTCTTGTACGGCACAAAAACTCCATGGGTGCCCTGGAATCTCTGCAAAAGTTTTTATTTGTGCCTGAAGGATACTGGGTACAAGGAATTTTTAATCAAATGATAATGATCTGAAATATCCGGATCTTGCGTCTTTATATCGAGATCTTCCTTAATGCTGTATAATATGCTAGCCTTCTCGTTTTGCTCTATGGAGTATATAAAATTGTCCATCCAATACGTGGTTAGATGGCACACCAAGCGATAACATCCTAATTCTTTGACCGCTAAACACAATTGACTACAAGTGCGCGAAAAACAGTGGCAACGGCAAAGGCGCCGCCAAGTTGCTACCTGACATTTGCGTCAGGCTAACAATATTCAACATATGTGAAAACTAGCATTTACATGAGCAACGTCCTTGCGGACAATTTGCAGAGCTCATTCCATGCATTTTCGAGAAATATCGTTTGGCCATTTATAAAACGTTTAGCTGATTTTTACCTTGCGTTAAGGGCTGCATTTGCAGGTGCCTGAACAAGATGGCGCCACCATGGGAGGCTCCGTTTCGCGTTCATTGCGAGCCTTGTCTGAATCGAATCTCGTCGTCGGTGCCTGCGCGGTGTCGCAAAGTTGCAACATGGCCGCGCCCTTGCAGGTCACGATTTCACTGCATGGGCGCTATGGCGAGCGTTTCTTCTACAGTTGGTTATATTATCTCTACAGCTGAACATTGCAGTCTTTTTTACAGTAATACCAGCCGCGGTAGCTCAGTGCTTAAAGCGTTTCACTGCTGAGTTCAAGGTCGTCCATTCAATCGCGGTCACGGCAGCTGACTTTCGATTTGAGCATAATGAAAAAAAAAAGGCGACAAAAAACAAACAGAAAAAGGAAAGAAAGAACGCTCGTGTAGTTGGATTTAGGTACAGGTTAAACAACCCTAAATTGGAAAAGCCAAACCGAGTCCCTCATTGTAGCGTGCTGCATAACTAAAAGCTGTCTTTCAGCACATAAAACCCAACATACCAATTTCCAGACTGATGAGCGAGCGAAGTTTCAAATGCGTCAGTCTCAGCAATGATAAAAATTACCTGGGCATGTGCTCTTATCCCACTGTGTGTGTGCTTCTTCCCCTTAACCTTACTGGGGCGGAGGAGTTCTTGCTTAGGAGGTGACGGGCCGGGGTGGCCCTTACACCGGCTGGGATCTGAAAGTTACACTGGTCGTATTTACCACTGCGTGCTACCTCCCCAGACTGCTCAGTCCCAGTGATGGATAGACAGATGCGTCCCACCTGATCTGTAGAAGTCCAGGCTTACAATCGGAACCCTCACCTCTCCTACTGCAAGCCGGCCTCCCCTTTCAGTGACGCAATCAGCTATGACCGCTACATACGTGATGACAGATTCCACAAAACACTACTTCAATTCATACACACCTCAGGCCTCACACAACCCATGTAATACAGATTACACACCAATAATTAAGCCTTCAAAGCAAGTTGTTATCGTATTTAAGATATATATAAAATAAAAAAGCGCTCGAACACGTTGCAATGCGTTTATCAGCTACGTTTCCTAGAGTCGTGGAAAACTTCTACGTCACACCGACTTTGAATGTGGCGAAAATGGGGCTCATTTGATGTTTAATGCATGGTGAAAATTTTAAGTTTGTAGCAGGGATTACATTCGTAAAGAAAACTGGCCCCACAAACTCTCCGTGTTTTCAATGTTTATGGACGGTTTTGTACCACTACCCAGATTTATTGTTGAACTAAACAAGGCATTTGACTGAATTGCTGTAAAAGAGCGGTTATGTTATGGTTGATGCACAGGCGAAATCAAAAGCATCAAATTTACCCACAGCGTTCGTAGTTAAGTATGAATGCCAGCAGCGTACAGTTAGGTACACTGCTGGCACGCTGCAAGAAAGCGTACAATTAAGTACTCTTTCTGGGGAGACGTATTACTGCCAGCGTGATTATATTGGCTTCAAGGCCGGGCACTTGCCAGGTCTGGCCAGCTTGAGCTGATAAGCGCAGTAGATACCACTCGAGCTAACGATCGCGTCTGCTAAGTATTGCATCATTACACGCCACGCAAAGTGTTTAAATGTCAAAACAAACGCCGTTTGCCGTTGTCTTTACGGGCACCGCCCTCCCACTCAGAAAGACGACGTATATCAGGCAAGTGCACCTATGTACGCGGCAGGGCTGTGACGTCGCCCATAGTGACACGTGACTTCAACAATTATTCAAGGTGACATCATTCACGCGTTTACTATGTTGTTTCCATAGACCACTTAGGGTTAAGAGAAATGTTGAAACACACAAACGGAATGTGCGCATGTTTTTTTTTTGTTTTTTTTTTACATTGTGGAGCATGGCAAGAGATATGTACTTCCGTTTCATCTGCTTGCTCCCACGTCATGCAGTCGCGCGCGCGGAGAACGAAACTATGTTGTTTTCTACCGTGTTCAATCGCCACGACTATGCTCTTTCCTCATCTTACAGGTGCCTCGTTGCTCGTGAATATGGCACAGATGAAGTGTTGTCGTGAACGAGGTATTCTCGCCAGCTGCGCGAAAAGAAACAAACGCGACCGCTTGTGCTGGAGACCACCCTCCAAAGTGGACTCGTCGTGCTTTCGACAGGTTTATTGACACGCTGACTATACTTTTGACCAATGCTAAGAACTCTAGTGAGGAAACAAGTTATACATTGTTGGAGGCCGCAAAAACAAATTGAAACGTTTCCACGCACGATCCCGTCAACGCGACGTAACATTTACAGGAGCCGGCGTGCAGTCACCTCCTTAAATTATAGTATTAATTACTGAGAGAAGAGAAACTGCCATTGTCAAACGCAGTAAGAATAACACATAAGTGGCGCGGATATGATCACCATGGACGCGACAATCAGCTGATAAAATTCAAGGTTCTCATGAGCAATAGGGGAAAGTGGAGAAAAACTCGCCACTGGTGAATTGTCATACAGTGCGTAGGATTCTCCAGAAGCATTCCCGATGAATCTTATACCAGGGGGAAATTGTTCGAACACCTTTCTTATACTCCACTCTTGAAACCAAGACTGCCGCAGTTTAGATGTCGAGCCACTCCATAATACACCACGCACACTGATGATATCCGCAGTAAACCCGTTTCTACCGCCAGTCTTGTTTTGGTAAATGAAAACAAAATTATTGTCGCGTCGTTTTTTGCTGTCCTACAATTTGCCCGCCGACGTCCTCGCCTGCATTCCAACACGTCCTCCTGAGATGCTTCTTGTTGTTGTTGCAGACAGAATACTCTCGGTGCGTGCGTTTTCAGCGTGAACCTTCATCGCGGAAGCTTTCGCTTTTGTTTAAAATGTGCCTCCTGTAGACGCTGCGTTCCGCATGCATTTACTCAGCGAATTCAGGCCTCTCCGTTCCTCGTCCCTTAGCAGCGTTTGATGCATAAGCATGTTTTGGCGAGCTCCCCAGCCCTGTCACGCGAGAAGTTTACTGCCTCATATGCGCACGAAAACGCGTAATTTACAACTTTAAGACATTTAGTCTTTGTGATAGTGTGAATGCATATTATTGGTAGCGTTTAGCAACGTAGAACAATTTAGAGCAAAAGAAAGATATCCGTAGATATGCAGTCCTAAGAAAATGCATGGGAAAGTGTATAAAATGGATAAAGCAACGAAAATTTGAGAGAAGGTCAACTTCAAATTTGGCCTTGGGGCCAAATTGAAATTTGGAAGTGGGCCAACGTGACATTTCTGGGTGAGCCTACTTGAAATGTGGGTTGGGCCAAATTGAAATTTCAACCTGTGGCAACTGCAATTTGGGAAAAGACCAGCTGATATTTAGGAGCGAGCCAATTGAAATGTCGCAGGTGGGCCAAGATAAATTTAGGATTTGGACCAACTTGAAATTTGGGGTTGGCCCGATTTGAAATGTGCATGTGGGCCAAATTAATAGGGGTCGCTGCACTTCAATGTCGGGGCGTGCGAACTTTGATTTCAACACTTGAACATTTGCGTTGTCGAAATGGAAATGTGGGGTTTGGCCAACTTTACATTTCAGGAGGGGCCAACTAGACATTTATGAGTGACCCAATGTACGCGCTTGTTCTAAGCATTTTCAATTCATTGGCACGATTACATTGAAGAAGCCGCAGGGGGCGAGAAATTCCAATTGTCTACTAAAGCCTAAGCATCCTTTGCCACAGGAAAGGCCATGGGCAGAATCGCATAAGCTAGGAAAAGCACGTAAGCAAAACGAAGTAAAAATGAACTCACCGCCGACCAGAACAGTGCTTACGTATCAGTAGACAATTCTCTGAATATCTGTAGCTTTTTGGGAAGCGGTATACTCACCGAATTTTCATTTCCAAGTAATGAAAGCAATAACGTCTCCTGCAAATTATTTTCCAGCCAATGATCTGAAGGAAATGTCGCGATGTTGAGTGCGTTAGTTTCTAACGTTAGTTTGGGCCATAGGGTTTCATACAATAACATGCACAGCGTCTCTTGTGGTACCCTTAAAACGAAGGCGAAAGACCAAGTGCCGATACATGAAAGACGGACACATAACCTACACACTGAACTTGATTCATTTCCTCATCCTCCTCATTCGCTTAGTCACTCCCTTATTTCGCTTCGCGTACTTCGCTTAGTCATGCCTCCTAATTATAAAGGACGCAGTTGTTACTCACACCCTAGGTATTGGGTTCGAGCGCCTTAGGTGTGTCCTAATTACCTGTACCTGAATTAACCTCACATTTATTAACACCAATGTTCGTGGGTTCAACTCTTACAAAGGATCATGGTTAGACTCCAGCCAAATGTCGAGCATTGCGAGCTCTAAATAACACCAAAGTTTGTTGGTTCAACTCGCCCCAAATATAGAGGGCTCGTAGCCTTTTCGTGCCTTTCATGTCGTCAGCGGTTTTACGCTCATGGGCGACTGACCGATGAGATATAAGGCTTTCGCCTGAATAACTAAACTGAACTCTGGCATTGCGATCATTCGGCCGGCATGGGAATGATGGATAGTGCGTGGATCTGTCTGATCTTCATGATCGTGGCTTCAACTGTTTTAGAACGCCGCTCTTTAACGCCGCCCCCCATTCAGTGTTTTTGCGGTGTTTCGTCACGCGGCGTCGCTTGGCGTCGATGCTGCGGATGGTGTGATCAAGTGACACCAGATCTCGCAGCTGCCGCCAGAAGCGGCTCGATGAGTGCGGAACAATCAGCACTGGTCCGCGTGCCGCTCGTGTGCCTAGACGGGCGTTCGGGCGGAGACGCCGAAACATGCATCGCCAGAAAACGGCGTTAAAAACGCTGAATGTGGGTCGGCCTTCAGGTGCGCGTTGGTATGCGCTGAGCGTCGGGGTCGCCGGCGTCCTTCGGCCTCAGCGCGCGAACGAGCACCGCAAAGGACGAAAGAGCGAACGCGGAGCAAAGCGCGGGTTGAAACACGGCAGTAGCGAAGAGAGCGCGAGGATGGAAACAGTGCAAGTTACAGCAAAAGCATGAGGCGGAAAGCGGAGGAGGAGAGCATGGCGAAAGGGTGAGGAAGAAAGCAGAGTACCACATGAGACCACGACATGAGGCAACAGCCATGTACGCCGTAGTGTGCCGATAACCTCATTACTAAGGCATGCAGCGAGCGCTTGGCGAGCACGTCCACTGATGCGAAATATGGAAAAAAGCTCTGCCTTGTGCTTCGAAGCCAGACGCGCGTTCCCGTGTTCGTGTTTTCTTTCTCAACAATGTGTGAGGCAAGCGGTGGAATTCGAAACGTTTAAAGAGCGGCGCTGAAATTTTGCATTAAGAAGCATCGTAGTCGTCGGTGAATTCCATTCTAGCTTCATTTATTTTGCCTTTATAGGCCTTCAGTTCCTTACATTTCAACGCAACCTATATTTGCATATGTATTGTTAAGTAACACTGCGAATGAATTGCAACAAATAACTGAGGTCCTTAGCATAGAAATGATGAGTAAGCTGGAAGTTTAATATCCAGAAGGCAGAGGAAATGTTCGGTAGTCTGGCAAGAAAGCAAGAATTCATGATGGCCAGTCACCCTCCAGGATATGCGGAATAGTAGGTTTATTTATATCACCTACTCAGAGAGAACCTAGATCAGGAGAAGGAAATTTACAGCTGAATAAAAATGGGTTCCAGTGATTACGGCAGGCGTTACCTAATGCCTGATTGGAAGCTTAGCACTTTCGTCGAAAAGATAAGTGTACAATCTATACATTGTACCGATTCCAACATATGGGGCCGAAACTGGGAGATTGACAAAGCGCGAGAACAAGCTAAGGACTGCGAAAGAAGAATGGAACAAAAAACCTTGGGCGTAACGTTTAGAGACAGGAAGATAACGGTATGGAGGAGAGAGCAAACCTCAATGACATTTGGGGGGAGGGGGGAGGGGGAGAAATGAAGGTGGCTATGTCTTGCATTGTCCAGGGTAGATAACCGGTGGATCATTAGAATTACAGAATTAGTAATAAAAGATGGGATGCGCTGTCGATGACGGCAGAACATCATGTTGGCGCAAGTTGGATTGAGCTAGCGGAAAACAGGGTCAATTGGAGATGGCTGGTGACGGTGTGCGGTGCCCGAGCAGCTATGACCGTTAATGAAAAAAAAGAAATATTCACTTCCCGCCGGATAGAACCCGGGACTAGTGCGCATGAGTCAGCTACTCGGGCATTGAGCCAAGCCAGCGCTGCCTAGCACGCAGCGGAAAAATTCGATTTATATGCGTTTTAGCGCGCAAGGAGACACGCGATACGACATGCGCGCCGTGTTGCGTCGATATGTGCACATTTTTCATTGGGTCACCACATGAAGTAGAACGCCATGTAGCAGTTGCTGAGGTAGCAGTACAGGGTAGATAGTGAACTCATGAGGAATACAAGCAAATTATGGAGGCGTATAGATATTGATGTAATGAAAAACATGTATGATATACCTGATTATTTCAAGCAGGCTAGGTGAGTGTCTTCGTGCGGTTTCATAAGGAATGTCATTAAATCTTCATCATCATCATTAGCATCGTATCATACGATTTCACACGCGATGTGACCTGCGCGCAGCGAAGTGTCGGTACGTACAAAGCTTCCATTGCAGTTTCACTATATTACAGTAGGTGTGACCACCACTTGTTGCCTCGTGGTGAAAACCTCAACTATATAAAAGCAATCTTCTTTAATCTAATGGCTTGTGCGTAAGGTCGGGTCTGCGAGTAACAAGCGCACAAACTCGGCGAATGTGCTGGGCTTAACCTCATCGCCTCAGCGCGATCGATCTTGGCTGAAACTGTGTTCGTGGCTCGTAAAAACTGAAGCTTGTACCGCCAACAATCCACTGCCACTTTCCAACCATGAGTCACCTGTTTACAGAGAACTTAACTTCTGGCGAATACCACATCTCATGTCAAACTCTACCTCACGGTCGTCAACTTTGTCCCCTGCCATTAATTTCCAGTAGGCATTGCGTATTCAGCTATTTAACTCATAACACAATGTGGCCAATAGCTGAGAAGCAGGAAAAGTATCTGGCTTCAGGTGATTTAAGAAATAATTTGTAAAAATCTGCGCCGCCCCCGCCGCCGCATTATATGGGAGTGAAATGCCAAAACACCCGTTGTACTTAGAGTTAGGTGCATGTCAAAGAGCACCTGGTGGCCCAAACTTCCCGCGTGCCTCAAGATCGGGTCGTACTTTTGGCACGTAAAACCTTATATTTAAGGCCTGCTGTTTCGAAGATGTGGCCGACGTGCCCGACGTCCAGAGAAATGTCTCCAACGAATTTCACAGACATCATCTGAACTGGAAATATTGCCGGTGTTGAAGTTTTTGGTGAAATAGTTAAGCCCAGAAGAATCAATTAAGTTCAGTATTTAACGAAAGCACACTATTTCTACGGTTTCACAGTTAAGCCCAGAAAAGCGAATGAATTTTCGCAATGCAGAACACAAAAGTTCATCGGGTATGGTTCCACAGTTACACCCAGATAAACAATTTTCGTAATGCACAACCCAAAAGTTCATCAGGATATGGTTGCACGGTTAAGCCCAGAAAAACGAATGAATTTTCGTAATGTAGAACACTGCAACCGCTCAGTGTCATTTCACAGACATCATCTGAACTGGAAATATTGCCGGTGTTGAAGTTTTTGGTGAAATAGTTAAGCCCAGAAGAATCAATTAAGTTCAGTATTTAACGAAAGCACACTATTTCTACGGTTTCACAGTTAAGCCCAGAAAAGCGAATGAATTTTCGCAATGCAGAACACAAAAGTTCATCGGGTATGGTTCCACAGTTACACCCAGACAAACAATTTTCGTAATGCACAACACAAAAGTTCATCAGGATATGGTTGCACGGTTAAGCCCAGAAAAACGAATGAATTTTCGTAATGTAGAACACTGCAACCGCTCAGTGTCAGTGCAGCCAGCAGCCTAACGAAGAGCGCACTCTTGGTACACTAGACAAACTCGCCTGTTGCCCTGGCATCTCGACATATGTTTCTCTAAAGTTCCAAAAGGTTTCTGGGCGAATGCAAACAGCTATCAAATAATATTGACGTAAGCCATCCCCTGCCCGTGTCTTTATACGAGGATCTCCTTTATACGAAGATGCGCCTGCAAAGGTGATTGAGAATGGTAAAGAAAACGAAAATGTACGAAGTATGCTGACGCACCTAATAACTACGATGCGTTCACTTCTCTGCGTGCTACAGACGCCGGTTGCTAAGACCGCGCTACATGTTCTAGATGCTTTGGAACCACTCCTCGCGGCTTTACAATAAGGCATCATGGCGTGTATCTTTTGAAAACCAATTATGAAGATTTGCAGTATTGCAGTGGAACGCGAGAGGCCTACGAGGCCGCCTCGAGGACTTTCGGCAATGGATGGATGTTCAAATACCTGTTTCTCGTGGCTGTAATATGTGAACCAAACATGGCGTCTTTAATACGCATATCTGGATACGTGCCACTGTGGTAAAGGAATAACCACAATTTAAGCAAAATGCTCAATATTGTTCATCGGAATTTAACATGCCTTCGTAAAGACATTCCTCCACATGCTTCCAACAAGTACGTTTGCATAAAACTAAAGTGCAAGCGGCACACATCCTTAGTAATCGGAGGATATATACCGTCAGCATCGAGTATAGACTGTTCATATTTGCTGTCCGTGCTGCAAACTTGTGCGAGTCCCCATGATTCATCGCCGGCTTTAATGTCCACCATCCCTTGTGGGGCTCTGCTTCCACGAACTCCCGCGGTAGAGACTTGGATGACTTCATGCTTAGTCAAGGCTTGATGGTGATCAATGATGGCTCGCCGAGATACTTTCGAGGCTCTAACTACAGCAGTTCTCTTCACATTGCGTTTGTTTCAAAGAGCCTGCTGCCTTTTACATGATGGTGTACTAATCTTGCCACCCATGAAAGTCGCCATGAACAGACATATATTCAGATGAAATAGTTGTATCCCCCAGCTCCGCACACTGTGCGTTCTAACGATTGGCCAGCATATCGAGAATCTGAGAACACCGCATGCCAAGCCATCCAATCTCCATCCAATACTGAAGATGTCACCGCGACAATATTACGTGACACAACAAAACACCTCAGCGTTCCTTCGCCTAGATCACCTATTGATGACCAGTACGAGCGACATCACGCGATACGACCTCGAGCAGAAGAGAAATACAGAAGTATCAAATCACCATTAGACGCCGCATCACACCGGGCTCTTGCGTCATGTCCTGCGCCACCTTGACAAGCTCGACAAACAACGCTGGAGATAATTCTGTGGCACTCTGGATCCGAGAAAACATCTCTCTAGAATTTAGAAAATTGTGCGAAGCCTTCGATCGCCTCCACAACAGTGCTCCGGTTCAGCGCTGTTTCCATACGGCAAGGCCGGCTTGAAGTTGAGGTTGCGGATTACTTCTGCAAATTACTTCTGATTTTCTCTAATGGTATAGCAATGGAATCACCACTGACTTTTCTACCATCTAGAGATCGCTGTCTCGATGCGCCTTTTATTGTGCACGAGCTGTGACATCTACTTACCACTGGTCACCTTGTCCAGGACCAGATGGAATTACATACTCCGCTATTGGCCATCTTGAAGTAGGAGCTCGAGAAGTTCTCCTGACGCTCTATAACTCTACGTGGTAGACAGCAACTGTGCCTGGCCACTGAAAGTGCAGTCGTCTGGTAGCTTTGCTAAATAAAACCCGGGAAATGCCCACATGATCTCTCACGTTAACGGCCAATAGCCTTGGCAAGCTCTGTCGGTAAAGTGATGGAGCGGATGGTACTGAGCAGACTGGAATGGCTACTAGAGAAAAGTGATGGCCTTCCTGATTGAATCAATGGATACAGAAGAGGCCGATCGGCCATTGATAGTGTGATCGACTAGAACCTTCTGTTCAACAGGTAAAAAGACGCCATCGTCTGGTATGTGCAATATTTCTGGATGTCAAAGGTGCGTACGACAACATTTTCCACCATTCCATTATTCGGGCTCTTGAGGATATTGGAGTTGGTGGCCGGATGTATGCATGGCTGCACAGTTACCCCAGTGGCCATACCATTTTTATGTCCACTTCGGATGGCGAGACTGATAGACATGACGTTCGCAGGGGAGTTCCACAGGGTGGTGTCCTTAGCCCAATATTGTTCAGTGTCATAATGGTGGGCCTTGCACGCGAGCTACCTCAAAGAACGCATACAGCACGTATGCGGATGATAACTGTACCTGGTCATCTGGGGTCACACGTCCACAAGTGCGTGCAAGGCTTCAACGTGCGGCTACCATCACGGCGAAGTACCTGCGCTGTAGAGGCCTGCAACTCTCAGCAACTAAGTGTGCAGTGTTGGCATTCACGCGCAAATCGATGTCACAGTATCTAATCGTTGTGGACGAAACTGTGCTCCCTTTAGTCCCCAACCAGAGATTTCTTGGCGTGATAATAGACCGCAATCTTTCTTGGACCAAACATGCTACTGCGCTAAAGGCTAAACTGACCAGCCTCATACACGTTCTTCGTGTACTGCAGAGATGGGGCCCCTCTAAACGAAGTTTGCTCCAAGTGTACCAGGCACGTTTTGTGGGCTACATACGCTTCAGCATGCCTGTGCTATCTAACATGGAATCATCTTGCATACACATGGAATCATCTTGTATAGAGAGCGTTCAGGCACAAGCACTGCAGATGTCTTGGCTTTCCACGCTGCACGTCAACTAAGGGCACAATAGCGGAAGCACGGGCTTGTCCAATCGACATATACAGGTCTTGTGAACCGACCAGACACTCAGACCATCCTTTGTCAACACTTCCAAGAACGAACCTTCACTATCGTTTTTATAAAGCAATTGCATGACACGCAAGCATTATACCTGCAAGCTTCCAGGCCACAAACTTTCCTGAGACACTTCCATGGACATTGCCAAGACCACTAGTGAGGCTTCACATGCCCGGAATCATGAATAAATCCCACGTTTCCTCCATTGGCTTCAAACAACTACCCGTGTTTCATATATCTACATTATATTGTGGGACTGTACAAGTATATACCGATGATCCGGTCGCGTCATCAGCCACAACGGCCGCATTTGTCATTCAATACTTTTGAATTACTCAGCGATTTCAATTAGACCACAAGTCGACATCTACGGTTGCGGAACTCACGGGAATACGGGAAGCTCTCCGTTTTATGAGAACGCAGACACCTCATCAATGGACGGGATCCTGCGATGCGAAATCAACGCTACAGGCGCTAAAATGCTTTTTAAAGAAAGGACCATACTGCCTGCGCGTGCTGGAAATCGCCGAAATTCAACACAGTGCCGAGTTAAGTGGCCATGTGATCACTTTTCAATGGGTACCTAGTCATAGTTGTGTGATTGGCAATGACCTCACTGAGAGTGAGGCAACATCAGCCTTCTCTTCCTTTGATGAAGTATGGATTGCCTACTCGCGACCTGACACCAACGCCATGATCAAGTCACTCATGCAGGACCCTACAAAGGTATACAGAGCCCACAATGACAGCATTCACAGACGCTTGCATATGATCAACCCAGTCGCTAAATTATGTTTGCCCCCGAAAGTTAAGCGGAGCAAAGCGTCATTGCCACAAAGGATTCGGCTGGGCGTTGCTTTCACTCGTCGCTACGCGCATCTCATCGGCCAATCGAACAGCCCTGATTGTGAACACTGCCAGATGCATGAAACACTGGAACACATACTGTGCAATTGCCCAGCATATATGCTGGAGCGAAGGACGTTAGAATGTTTCCTAGCCAGCGTTCGCAGGCAACCACTGTCGGAGGAAGCTATCCTCGGCCCATATCCTCACACTGCAACTTCAGTACGTGCAACTAAAGTGTTGTTCAAGTTTCAGCAGGACACCAAGCTCGACGAGTGGCTCTAGCAAGGCAACTGTCTCATATACATCAGCACTCACCACCTTTATCATCATGTATCTCAGTACTTTCACTCCGCTTCCTTCTTCCCCAGTGCAGAGTAGCAGACTACAGCGCACTAGCTCAGGTCAACCTACCCGTTTTTCCTATCAATAAATTCTGTTCTCCCTCTCTCTCTTGCTTTTCTGCTAACAAAAAATGCTAGTCTTCTGGTTTTGTTTGGCTGAGTATATATGCCTGTCCGCTATGTAGCTTGATAGAGCACTAAGGCAAGACATCGTAACGATTTTACCGCTAAACATGTTCGAGTAAATTTGCGCAAAAAAACGTGGCATTTGCTGCTGCGTTTTTGCTGCGTGGCATTTACTGCGTGGCAATTACTGCTTCCCATTTTTGGGAGGCCAACAATAATAAATACATGATGCGAAAACTAGCATTTCCACTAGTGTCCGTAACGACAATGTGCAAAACTCATTCCGCGCATTTTCCAGAAATATCGGACGACAATTTATAAAACATTTTTCTAAATTTGATCCTGCATTAAAGGATGCGTTTGAAGGCACGCGAACCAGAATGCGCCACCGTGATGAAAGGAGACACCGTATCGCGTTCATTGCGCGTCTCGTCTGAATCGAATGTGGTCGACGGCGCATGCGTGGCAGAGCTAGGTAGCAACATGGCGGCGTCCTTGCAGTTGCAGATTCCAATGCATATGCGCTATGGCGAGCGTCTGCTCTACAGTTGGTTACAATAACTCTATAGGTTATCATTGCAGGTTTAGTGTGATACCAGCCACGGTAGCAAAGCGTTTAAGGCGTTTCAATGCTGTGTTCATCATCATCATCATCATCATCAACATCAGCCTGGTTACGCTCACTGCAGGGCAAAGGTGTCTCCCATACCCCCCCAAAAACATCGGTCATGTACTAATTGTGGCCATGTCGTCCCGGCAAACTTCTTATTCTCATCCGCCCACCTAACTTTCTGCCGCCCCCTGCTACGCTTCCCTTCCCTTGGAATCCAGTCCGTAACCCTTAATGACCATCGGTTATCTTCCCTCTGCATTACATGTCCTGCCCATACCCATTTCTTTTTCTTGATTTCAACTAAGATGTCATTAACTCGCGTTTGTTGCTTCACCCAATCTGCTCTTTTCTTATCCCTTAACGTTACACCCATCATTCTTCTTTCCATAGCTCGTTGCGTCGTCCTCAATTTAAGTAGAACCCTTTTCGTAAGCCTCCAGGTTTCTGCCCCGTAGCTGAGTACTGGTAAGACACAGCTATTATATACTTTTCTCTTGAGGGATAATGGCAACTTGCTGTTCATGATCTGAGAATGTCTGCCAAACGCACCCCAGTGCATTCTTATTCTTCTGATTATTTCCGTCTCATGATTCGTATCCGCCGTCACTACCTGCCCTAAGTAGACGTATTCCCTTACCACTTCCAGTGCGTCGCTACCTATTGTATATTGCTGTTCTCTTCCGAGACTGTTAAACATTACTTTAGTTTTCTGCAGATTAATTTTAGAGCCACTCTTCTGCTTTGCCTCTCCAGGTCAGTGAGAATGCATTGCAATTGGTCCCCTGAGTTACTAAGCAAGGCATTATTATCAGAGAATCGCAAGTTACTGAGGTATTCTCCATTATATTTTATCCCCAATTCTTCCCAATCCAGGTCTCTGAATACCTCCTGTAAACACGCTGGGAATAGCATTGGAGAGTTCGTATCTCCCTGCCTGACGCCTTTCTTTATTGGGATTTTGTTGCTTTCTTTATGGAGGACTATGGTGGCTGTGGAACCGCTATAGATATCTTTCAGTATTTTTACATATGGCTCGTCAACACCCTGATTCCGTAATGCCTCCATGATTGCTGAGGTTTCGACAGATTAAAACGCTTTCTCGTAATCAATGAAAGCTATATATAAGGGTTCGTTATATTCCGTACATTTCGCTATCACCTGATTGATAGTGTGAATATGGTCTATTGTTGAGTAGCCTTTACGGAAGCGTGCCTGGTTCAAGGTCGTCAAGGTTCAAGGTTCGATGCTGTGTTCAAGGCCGCCCAATCAATCGCGGCCACAGCGACCAACTCTGGATGGGAGGGAAATGCAAAAAAAAAAAAAAAGAGCGATGAGAAGAGAGAAGAAAGAAAAAAACGCTCGTGTACTTGCATTTAGGTGCACGTTAAACAACCCCAAACTGAAGAAGTCACTCCAAGGCCTTCGTTGTAGCGTTCCTCATAATCAAAGCGGGCTTTCGGCGCGTAAAACCCAACATAACAATTTCTAGCGTGAAGACCGGGAAAGTTTCAAATGCCTCAGTTTCAGCGATTATAAAAATTGCACGGGCAAGTGCTGTTATCCCTACCTGTGCCTGCTTCCTTCCACTTCATTTTACCATGGCGGAGAAAGTTTTGCTTAGGAGGCTTCGGGCTGGGGCGACCCTTACAGCGGCTGTGGTCTCAAACGGAATGTTTGCATTTACCACTGGGTGCTACGTGCCTGGATTGCTCAGTGCTAGTGATGGATAGGCATATGCAGCGTACCACCTATTATGCACAAGTCCAGGCTTCCAATCGCAACGCTCGCGTCTCCTATTGCCTCCGCTACTGTGTCGCATCCACCTATGACCGCTGCATACGTAATGAGGCGTTCCACAAAACACTACTTCAATTCATATCCAACACAGGCATCAAAGCACACATATAATACATAGATATACAGGTATAATAATTATGCCGTCAGGGAAATTCCTTATTTAAATATAAAAAATACGGTATACGGCGTTTATCATCCTTCTTTCCCAGCGCCTTCGGAAACTTCTACATCACTCCGAGTTTGCATGTGGTGAAAATAGCTCTCATTGTATATTTATTTGTTTGCGATAATTTTAAGGTTGTAGTTGTGATCACTTTCGGAATGAAAACTGCTCCCACGCAGTTTTATGCGCGGTTTGTACCACAACCCTAATTCATTGCTGAACTAAATTAAGGCCTTGACTATATTGCTTGAAAAGAAGGCGCATGCTGCGGGTAATGCGCAAACGAAATCCAAAGCGGAAGATGTAGCCGCAGCCTATGTCATAAATTTCATGTTCAAGCAGCGCCGGAGTGTTTCAAGTCTGTTCCACGAACAAGGAGCTGCAGAATTTATTATGATTTCCGGGGACAAGGATTACTGCCACTGAGATTACATTGACGTCAAGGCCGGGTCCCTCATCAGTTCTGGCCATTTTGAGCTGACAAGTGCATCGCATCCCTACCCGCCACGCGAAGAGCTTAAATTTCAAAACCAAACGCCGTTTGGCGTTCCCCTCGCGGGCGTCGCCCACCCACCGAGAGAGTCGACGTATATCGCGCGAGTGCTCCTAAACGTACAATGCACCTCTGAGACGTCGGCCATAGTGGCACACGACTTCAAAAATTATTCAAGCCAATATCAATTATTTGCTTAAACAGGCGACTTATATTTTATAGAAACAGTGATACAAACAAACCGAATGTCTGCACGTTTTTCGTTTACTTTGCACCGCATGGCAAGAAGGATGTACTTCGGTTTTGTCTGCTTGTTCCTACGTCAGGCAGTAGCACGCGCAGAAAACGAAACTATGTCGTTTTCTACCGTGTTGAAACGCGCAAAACCGCCCGCTGTGCGAAACGAGGCAGACGCTATTGCTCATGCGCGAGACCGTCCCTAGAAGTGCACCACTCAGAAAAACGTGGCAAAAATAGAAAGAAGGCGCGGCCCGTGACGAATACGTAACGCAACCCTCGGGCTCCGCTAATGGAGAACGCAGGGAAATAATTTCGCTTGTGGATGCTAGAGGGTGCAAGTGAAGAGAGTGTGTATTTTGGCGGTGAAGCTCGCCTCCTGCAGTCGCGGGTTAGCGCCATTCCAAATACTTCTATCTCTGCTTTTATTCTGCCAATTTCAAGAATTGTTGTGGCAGAACGTTCCTTAGATGACACGTAACCACTACCAACGTATAACCAAATTACCATATCGCTTGTGCAATCTAAGTTAGGTGTGATTGCTTAAATACCAGCGTTTGTAAAATACAAGTTAACACTTTCGCCCGAAAAGCGAAGGCTTTCATTGTGACAGCAAAGTATTAGACCACTACACATAATTAGGTTTGTATTTTATTCGGCTACATCGGTCACAGTAAACATTCTCTCAATAATAAATTGGCAAGCACGATGTCACACCCGCGAATGCAAACATGAGCAACGCTGTCATGATCCACGTCATCAACATGACCCAAACGAATGGAAGCTGCCGCTCGCTTGAATGCCTGTACGACACGTGATATTACGCGATCGCCAACACTAGGCACGCTTGACGACAGCAACGCAAAGCGACAAACCATCTCGGCTCTCTGATCAATGCACCCGGCGCAGGTTATCTCCAAGATACCACACGCGCCAGGGAACGCGCTCAACCTCACAAAGGACCATGCGCAACCACAGACGCCCGCCTTCACACTCCGTCCCATGTCCGCCATACCATGGCCACCATACATACATACATACATACATACATACATACATACATACATACATACATACATACATACATACATACATACATACATACATACATACATACACACACAAACACACAAACACACGCACACACACACACACACACACACATACACACACACATACATACACACATACATACATACATACATACATACATACATACATACATACATAGATACATACATACATACATACATACATACATACATACATACATACATACATACATACATACATACATACATACATACATACATACATACATACATATCGTGTAATTGAGCAAGGAGTGAGTATGTATCAAGTCTTCCATAAGAAATCCGTGCGATGGCACTATTTCCACGGCGTGCGCAAGCTTATTGCTTCCGACGTGCAGTATCCACAAAAACATCTAGAGGAATTTATATCTTTGTTCTTCGGTGGGGAATATCCGTAACCTGTACAATCTCAAGGACCAACATCGAAGACCATCGAAGACCTTCAGGTGTGAGAATTGATTTGAATGTGGACTTGGGATCGAGATGCCTTAACCACAGTTCAACTCGATCTCTATAAAATGAACGCTTGATACAAGGAAACCTCATGCGCGCTGTGTAATCTATATTTAAGCTTTGAAAAAGTGACGTCGAGCTATAGCAACGTATGCTCCATCTCTTCTTACAACAGCGCCTGCATTGGATAGATTACTTTAAAGTTATCTTTATAACAAACCGCGCAGCATTGTGCGCTTTGGGAGAAAATAGCCACGTAGGGCTCGTTGAAACGAATATGTAGGCTGGTGAGGCACTATGTAAATTCTGTAAGCTTACGCGCTGATTTCAAATTGTCCTGCATATAACCGCCTGACAGTCGTTTAAACATGACAGTGCATTGAATAATTCTAGACGAATTCATCAATTTTTCAGACGATGAGATTCCCACCATCCTAGCAATAAATCTTTAAATTTTCGGAACCGCGCTTTCCACCTCCCCGAAGGAGTTTCAACTTTCATAAAAGAAATTACGAAATCTGTCTGCAATATTTTTATCGAAACTACAAGCTCTGGCTCTAGATATTTTGCACAGGTGGAGACACTACTTAAAAACTTTAGGCACCTAGGCAAATATTGGTTATAGACTGTCATCTGTAGGGAGCCGCGACGGGAGCGTTTTACTGTATGTGTATATCAAAGGGGTTCGTAACAATAAATGACAAAAAATGGAATGAGGCGTTGCCGTGCTTTCAGAAGTCCAGCTTCATCGCGAACATTTACACTTTCTCAGCATACACTGGCGACCGCAATTGTCACAGCCAACAACCGTGCCACTTTACCCTCCCTCTGATATAACCTTCTCCATTGTGTACCCCATTCTTATGCGCACCTTTTTCGCTTAATTCACCTGATTCCCTCTGTGCCCATTCACAAATGCTGTAGTTAGAGAACCCGTCATGTTCACGTCATTACCCTCGCTCCCTGTTTTCCCATTGTATTAATTTTTTTTTTGCTCCTTTACGAACGTAAAAATGTGGCATTCCCGTTTTGTGTCGACTGATTTGCATATATCACGCGTTAAAATCACTGACACTGTAGGCAGTGCGTCTCATGCACAAGCATTTTTTGCTAGTAAGCTTCAGTCTCTGGCAGAGAGCGGGGTTACTAGAAAAGGAGGACGCCCGGGCTCCGTTTCAAATTCCAGCCGTTCTGGCTCCGTGCTGCCGCTTGATATTTTGCATAGACAATTAGCACTGCGTGATCCAGGCACCCCGCTTGTCTGTTTTTTGCCCCAGCCTGGTGAGGCACCTTTTATGAAAATGCTCCATACGGTTCGGAATACCGATCCTCGCCAAAATTTCGCAAGTGGCGTAAAAGTGTTTCAGAAACAGCGTTCGCGTTTTGCGAGGCCACGGATAATTGCGTCTTCTCGATTCACTGTATATATTAAGGCTTTTGTGGTATATAGAGAATCCATATACGAACCAATTGCTTCAATCAAGAGTCATCTTTGCATGCGTAAGCTCGTTCCATAATTATATATGGCGCGGAAAAATTAGGGCAAGTGAAATTATTGACTTAAATTAGCTACGCCACGACAGCCGAGATGTCTTCCGCTTACTGCGCCACAAGTCTCGGTTCCATGCGATCAAAGCCCAAATTGGTTGAAATGCATCGCAGAACGTAAAACCGAATTTCTCCCCATGCTGTAGTTCGAAAGTGAGTTGGCACCGTGTCCGAGTGTACAACAAACGCAAGAGTACGCCGGAAGCATAAGAAACAGGCTACATCCTAAAGATGCGGTTCCGCGAACAGGCGAACTTCACATATGCAGCAGGGCCCGCTGACTTCGGTCACGTGTCCAGCGCATAACGCATGCATATGACTCGTATCTTGTCTCGCTAACCTGTTAAAATAAATTAAATTGCAAACTATATGTTTCTTTATAGGGAAAACTTTTTTACTTTTAGTCGGAAAGCATAAAAAAATAAAACGATGTGCAAACTAACTTCCCATTTTTCGCCAATGGTCGCGTCAGCTAACGGATGGGACTAACACTAAGCGTGACGTATATCCTGTTGCCAGTAAGTTCATTTCTGGGTGAAGTGTTTAGTTTTAGCGAGAAATAGTAAAATAAAAATAAAAAGCCGTTTAAATTCATTTTAAGTTTTTTTTTTTTTTTTTTCGAAGCTCGCGTCAGCTAACGGATGGGATGAACACTGTGCGTGACGTGTTCCCGGTTGTCAATTTTTGCCGAGTGTCCCTCTTGTTGACTTTATTTCTCTATGGGTAAAGGGGTAAGGCATTAATGCAGGAATTTAGTATTTAACGAAGCGAACACTAGATTTGCACAGCCAATGGAGCCAGCTGCCAAACGAAAAGCGCACTCTTGGTACATTACACAAACCCCATAGTTGCCCTGCAATCTTTACCTAAGTTTCCTTCAGGTCTCAAACGCAACTGTGCTTATGGAAATGCTGATCAAACTATATTTACGTAAAATATCCGCCGCTCATGTCTTCATATGGGGACCTCCTTTTCTCCTGGTGAAGAATACTAGTCTTCTCGTTTTGCTATATGGAGTATATTTGCCCTTCCATTACGTAGCTTGATAGCGCACTAACGCATGACATCATAATGACTTTACCGCTAAACACATTATAGTAAATCTTCGCGAAGTGGCAATCGCAAAGGCGACGCCACGTTCTTGCCTCCCATTTCTGTCAAGCTCACAATAAATGATGCGAAAACTAGCATTTACACGAGCCCGTCCATACGGACAATGTGTAAAGCTCATTCTGTGTATTCTTGAGAAATATCGGATGGGCACTCATAAAACATTTAGCTAATTTTTCTCTAGCGTTAAATGACGCCTTTGCATGCCTCTGAAATAGATCACACCAGCATAATATAGAGCTTTAGCAGAGCGTTTACGGTCCGCTCCGCTGAGACCGGCGTACCATAACAATTGGCACATAGCCACTGAGCAGAATGCTACCGGGAACACATACGCGCCTGCGCAGAATGCTCATTGCAGCAGCGGAACATAGAACGCTGCCCAAGTTCCGCGAGGAACTCGATTTTGCGAAGCGTCAGGGTGCGTCCAGTTGTTGCCTTAGTCGTCATGCAGCGCAGCAGAGAGCACGTAACTGGCGTCTCTGGGAGACACGCTTGTTAGATAAGCGAAGCAAATGCATTATATGCAGCCAAATCTGCGCGGAGCGGAGCGCAAGCAACGCTCTGCGAAAACTCTCTAATGAAGGGAGGCTCCGTATCGCGTTGATTACGCGTCTGGTCTGAATCCCATCACGTCATCGGCGCATGCGTGGCGTCGCGAAGTAGCCGCATGTCGGCGTCCTTGGAGTTGCCGATTTCGCGGCATGGCCGCTGGAGTTGGCTTTATTAACTGCATAGGTGAGCGTTGGAGCCTGTTTTCTGTGTGATTCTAGCCGCGGCAGCTTAGTGCGTAAGGCGTTTCACTGCGGAGCTCAAGGTCGTCCATACAATCGCGCCCACGGCGGCCGAATTTCGACGGGAGCGAAATGGAAAAACAAGACGTGAAAGGATAGAAAAAAACACGGGTGTACTTTGATTTAGGTGTACGGTAAAAAACCGCAAACCGGCAGAATCATTCTGGGTCTCTCACTATAGCGTGCCTCATAACCCAACATTACAAATTCTAGCGTTATGAGCAAGCAAAGTTTCAAAAGCGTCAGTTTCAGCCACTATATATATTGCGTAGGCTAGTGCTCTTATCCCACCCTCTGTCTGCTCCCTCTCCCTTCACCTACTAGGGCGGAGGAAGTTGTGGTTAGAAGGCTTCGGGCCGGGGTGGCCCTTACACCGGCTGTGGCCTCGGAGTGGAAGTGGTTTCATTTACCCCTGGGTGATACGTGTCCAGTCTGTTCAGTCAAAGGGAAGGATCGGCAGATGTAGCGTACCACGTAATTTGCAGAAATTACCACCTAATTACCACCTAATTTCAGAAAAAGCTACGCCCTACGCCTTCATAAAACAAGACTTAAATTGGCTATATTTGTTATAATTTGCTTTATACCACATTGCGCAGTGTCATCAACGTATGCGTTGGGAGAAAACAGTGAACTACGACTCGCTGAAACGATTACGTAGGCAGATGAGGCACTAAGACAATTCTATAAGCATGGGCACTGATTTTAACTTGTCTCGAATATAACAGCCTGACAGTCCTTTATATGTAATGGCAATCCGTAGATGATTGCGTGACGAATTCAAAAAAATTCACAAGATGTGATTTCTACAATAACAGGAATAAATCTTCACAGTTTTCCACCTGCGCTTTGCTCTTAATGGATATAAAGTTTCAATATTCAACAAATTTTTCAATTTAAGTATGTCTGCAATATATTTTTTCTCGAAACGACACGCCCTGGTTCTCAGTATTTTGCATAGCTTACAATGCTACCTAAAATGCTTGAGGCCCCTCGCCAAATTTATGTTACAGTCCGGCAAGTCCGGGGAGCTACAAAGGGAGCGCCTCACTGTAACTGTATTTAAAAACGGTTCATTACAAGAAATGAGAAAATTTGAAATATTGCGTTGCTTTGTTGTCAGGCGGCCAGTTTCACCGCAAACGTTGGCGATATATCTCTTTGCGTAGACTGGCATCCAGAAGTGTCACAGCAAGCCCCCGTGGCACCTTTCCATTCCTCTAGCATAACGATGTCCGTTGTGTGCCCCATTGTTATGCGCACCCTTTTTTCCGCGACATTCCTGTTTTTCCTGCTCAAATAGGCTGTAGTTGAAGACCCGTCATGTTAACGTCATTACTCCTGGCTCCCTCTTTTTTTTCTCCTATTCATTCTTTTGTTGCAGTACGCACGTAACGTTATTTGACTTCCCTGTCTACATCGGTTGACTTACGTAGGTCACGTGCCAAAATCACTGATGCAGCAGGCAGTGCGTTTTACGCACCAGCATTTTTGCTAGTGAGCTTGACTCTTTGCCACAGAGCGGGGCTCCCCAGGAAGAAGGACGCGCAATCTCCGTTTCAAGTCCCAGCCCCTCTGGCTCCGTGCAGCTGCTTGATATTTTGCATACACAATTAGCCCTGCATAATCCAGGCCCCCACTTGTCTGTATGCCCCAGCCTGGTGAGCCACCCTTTATGACAATGCTCCATTTGCTTAGGAACACCGATCCACGCCGAAATTTCAAAAGTGTCGTGAAAGTGTTTGATAAACTGCTGTCACGTTTTGCTAGGTCAGGGATAATTGGTCTTGTCGTATAATAGTATATGTACAGGCTTTTATGGTGTATATAGAATTAATGCACGAACTAATTGCTTGAACGAAGAGTCATCTTTCCATACGTAAGCTCGTTGCACACTTATATAAGGTGCCAACAAATTGGGGCAAGCGTCAGAACACTTTTCAAGCATGGAATTTCTGGGTTTGTAGGTAAATTTCAGCGCTTCCATTATAAAGAGAAACACCGCGTGAAATAGTAAATTTCGTATTTGAAACTCGAAGACTGCCTATGACCTTTGTACTTAATTTTTACAACAGCTGTATCGTAATTGTTTTGCCCTATATATGCATTAAGTCGCACGTTGCTGCCGGTAACATTTAGGGGCCTTATCATTGGGCGAACTCTTTGTATTTATTAACCAGTGGTGCGATCAACTTGGTCATGTTCCTCAACCTAAGCTTTCAGAGATTTCACTTGTTTTGGATATCGAGCTATTTTTGCAACTGGCGACAAACTTCACAGCCTTTGGTATTACTTGGAATGTCGCTGACAAAGTATCCTAACCGGATCATGTCATCCTTGTTCTTTTGAAGGCCCGTTTCTGGAACTATCTTATATGTTACTTGCAGCTTTTTGATGAAAAGATGATGAAAGAAGACGAAGTGCCTTTCAGGCAGAACGCCGAGTCTTCCAGCTCTACTCATTTTGTGAATTTCTTGGACTCTGCCTTGACCTGCTGTTTCCTCCTTAACTGCGACGGCGATGGAGTCTCACGCGCGTCCGCCGGACTCGGCAGTGCCCGCGACGGCTGCCTCCAGGAAGCGCAACGGCACCGAGAGCGACACTGACAGCGACGACACGATGCAGTACTATGTCAGCGGTGAAGATTCTTGTGACGACACCTTCGAGCTGGTGCGGAATCGTAAAGCAAAGCGAAGATTTCTCAGCGCATCATCGAATTCGAGTGAGTCCACCGTGAGATCTTCGCGCAATACCGAGGAGATCACCATCCTGTTCGCGCCAGT
Organism: Dermacentor andersoni; assembly: GCF_023375885.2. Taxonomy (NCBI): domain Eukaryota; kingdom Metazoa; phylum Arthropoda; class Arachnida; order Ixodida; family Ixodidae; genus Dermacentor; species Dermacentor andersoni. The sequence goes on from NC_092824.1 coordinate 59,693,623, forward strand.
TCTCGCCACTGACAACCTGAGACGCCTCAACAGGCAAGCCGTGTCTTCACATCTAGAGGCGCTAGTTCCGAATGAAATCAAAGACATCAGAGTGAACACCCGTAAGAACGTCCTTGCGATTGACGTAGAACACGCAGCTGCGTTGGATTCTTTGCGCAATGTCACGGAACTAGACGGGATGAAAGTCCGCCCTCATATTCCGCTGGGCAAACAAGTCAGTACTGGCGTAATTTACGATGTTGACGAGACCATTGTCGACTCCGATCTGTCGATCTTAATCAAGCCGGCTACTGAAAACACCGTCATCACAAACGCGTTTCGTCTCGGCACGTCACGGTGTGTGAAGATCATATTTAAGGGCGAATCCCTCCCATCACATGTAAAAGTGGGCCACTTTCGACACGCAGTTCGCCCATTTATACCAAAACCGCTGCAGTGTTGGAAATGCATGAAGTTTGGACACGTGAGTAGTGTGTGCAAGAACACTACCGTCTGTTCTCGCTGCACTGGGCCCCACACCACTAACACGTGCAAGGCCAATGTGCTGAAGTGCACAAACTGTAGCGGCCCTCACGATGCATCCTCGAAGGAATGCCCTTTGATACGAAAGGAAATGGCAATATTGAAAAAAAATGGTTAGAGACCACTCGTCTCACCGAGAAGCAGCAGCATCTATTAAGCGACGACGATCACGTCGCCGACGTCGATCAAGAACCTCCAAAGCCTCTGCAGAACGCCAGCCGCGGACATTACCACCCGCTCTTCCGCCCCGGCCAAACGCAGTCAGCTCAAAGGACACAGGTGCATCGAACAGCACGGCTGCTGACGCTTGGCCTGCACTCCCGCGGCTACATGCCCCTACTGAGTGAAATCAGAGCTCTACAGCAAGGGATACCTCATCTGTTCCTGATAAATTGTCAGACCAGGATCAACAAGTTGTTGTCATGATAAGCTCTCTGATGAGTGCTATTCGTGTTCTCCTGGACAAGCTACAGACACCAACAGCTCGAAGTGCGTTGCAAGTGCTGGATGCCATCAATCCGGTTCTTGAGAGCCTTCAGAAGTCCAGTGCTTGAGGGCTTCTACAGCGGAACCACGGCTCATCGACAACAACAGCGATCGTTCCGGGATTATGTCAGAAGTGCCTCCATATTCCAATGGAATGCGAGAGGCTTGAGGTCACGTATTTCGGAGTTGCGGCAGTTCGTGTTTGACAACCACTTCCCTATACTGGTTATCTGTGAACCGAACTTATCAGCCTCCATAAGACTATCAGGGTATGAACCTTTTGTTTCAACCACGTGTGTCCGAAGTAGTAAGGTTTTGGTTTACATCCGCAAAGACCTTACGTATTTTTCCCAACCCGTAGCGCCACACGACGGTAACCAATATGTCTGTGTTACTGTGAAAAAGAAGAGGCTGTCTTTTACTCTTATTGGCGTCTACCTATCCCCAACCAGTCAGTTTGATAGCAAAAGACTAGAAGATATCATGACTGCTACTCCCGGTCCTTGGATAATAACAGGGGATTTCAACGCTCACCACCATATATGGGGAAGCTCCAGGATAAACTCGAGGGGCAGGTCACTAATATCTTTTGCATCTGGCCACAACCTATGTCTTCTAAACGACGGAAGCCCGACATTTCTGCGAGGAACAACGTACAGCAGCTGCCTTGACTTGACTTTTGTGTCACGTTGCCTGACTTCGAGCGTGCAGTGGTTCACCGATATTGAAACCCATGGAAGTGATCACATTCCGACCTATGTGAGAATCGATGGATTAGACGCCGCATTACCGGTTGTATCTCGCCAAATCGACTGGTCAGTCTTTCAAGCTCGTGTAGAAGACACATGCAAGAAACGTATTGCACGCAAATTAGAAGAAATAATTGCTGACGCAATGCAAGATTGCACGCGTTGCTTCACACATTCATCAAAGCGTACAGAGACTGACATTGAGTTGGAAAGGCTTCGTGCACTACGTCGCCGAGCTGAAAGGAGGTACAGGCGCACGAAGTCAATTCTTGACCTCAGAGAAGCTCGGCGCATGCAAAAGAAGATAAAGCGGCGAATGAATAAGCTAGCGGATCAAAGATGGAAATGCTTTTGCGAGTCACTGGACCCCCGCAAGCCATTATCCCGTGTGTGGCGTACCCTACGGGGTCTTAGCTCAAGCCCCCAGCAACGACACCCTTTCAACGCCCTTGCTCTCTATGAAAACCGCCGCGAGATAGAAGTTGCGGAGGATTTTTGTGCGAAAGTCGCCGGCGGCACAAATTTAGTTTTTGACATGACTTTAGGTGACATCCCCGGTCCACGAGATACAAGTATGGACGTTCCATTCTCTATGGAAGAGTTAGAAGCTGCTATGGCGCTCTGTAGGTGTTCATCTTCACCAGGGCCCGATGGGATAACATATAGTGCTTTGCGCCACCTAGGTCAAGAAGCACGAAGAGAACTCCTCAGCCTTTTTAACAGCTCATGGCGAGATGGTGTCGTCCCACAGGAATGGAAACGAAGCCGCCTGGTACCGCTACTAAAAACTGGAAAGTCACCGCTCGAACTGGCATCGTATCGGCCGATAGCACTTGCCAGCTGCGTCGGGAAACTCATGGAACGTATGATCCTCATGCGTCTCGAATGGTACCTTGAACACAACAAAATTTACCCTGACTCAATGGCGGTATTTCGACGAGGCCGTTCATCGATTGAAAGTGTCATCGATCTGGTATCATCTGTAGAACAACAAAAATCTCGGAAGCGATTATCAGCAGCACTCTTTCTTGACGTGAAAGGCGCCTACGACAATGTCTCCCATCAAACCATTCTAGACGCACTTCTGACAGTTGAACTAGGAGGGCGAGTATATCGATGGATCAGAAACTACTTGACACAACGGTCCTTGTTCGTGCGTACGGAAGATGGTCCGCCTACCGACCACTACACATGCCGAGGCGTTCCCCAAGGCGGTGTTCTAAGCCCTGTTCTTTTCAACCTCGCGCTTCTTGGGCTGGCTGAATCCCTACCGGAAACAGTGAGTGTTTCAATATACGCCGACGACATCTGCATCTGGACATCAGCGGTCACTCGCCTGCAGGTTCGCGCAAGGCTACAGCAAGCAGCAACACAGGCATCTGACTATCTTCGGACACAAGGGCTTACCATCTCAACAGAAAAATGTGCGTTAGTCGCTTTTACGCGAAAAGCGATGTCTGGTTATCCAGTGTACATCAATGGCCAGCCTATCTGCTACAAGAAAAATCATCGGTTTTTGGGTGTCATTGTTGACCGGGACCTCTCTTGGAGCCCTCAGGTTGCCCACTTGAAGAAGAGGCTCACATCTATTGTTCACATCTTCAAGTTCATCGCCGGCAAAACATGGGGATCGTCAGTGGGCTCCATGCTACAGTTATATCGAGCACTCTTTATCGGATTTCTACGCTATAGTTCTCCCGTGCTTGCTAAAACATGCAAGTCAAATCTTCGAGAACTTCAGAGCGTGCAAGCACAGGCACTACGTGTTTGCCTAGGCCTTCCGCGGAGCACCTCAACAGCAGGAACAATTATAATGCCTCAAGACCATCCGATCACGACTTACATCAGCACCGACTCGCTTAGGGCCCATGTTCGTCATATTTCACGGATTCAATCAAGCTTCCTTGCCTGTCTGCCAGAACGACGACCGCAGGCATCCTTCTCCAACGAGGTCAGCAAGCATCGTGCCTCCCTACCATCGGGCTTCACACCATCAGCACGTTCAACCTCAGCTTTGTGGTGTTTAAAACAACCTCAAGTGCGTCTTACGGTTCCAGGGATAAGAAAGAAGACCGACCTGCCTACCTTGGCCTTGAAGCAAGCAGCTCTGGATTGTTTGCACACTTTCTACTTTGACCGCGTCCACATATATACGGATGGCTCTTCCACCCAGACCAGCTCCACCGGGGCAGTGGTTATACCATCACGATCACTAAGCATCCGATACAAGATTTCTCACTTGACAACATCGACCGGTTCGGAGCTTGTTGCCCTCCGAGGTGCCGTAGATTATATTAACAACCAACCGGCTAATCGGTGGGCAATATTCTGTGATTCAAAGGCGGCCTTACAATGTCTTCTGTCATCTCTTCGTCGCGGGTCCTGTGAACAACTAGTGTAGGAGATACGAGAAATGCACCATGGTATCATAGCGAAAGGACACGACGTCGTGTTTCAGTGGCTGCCTGGCCATTGCGGTATCTCCGGCAACGACGTCGCTGACGAAGCTGCTAAGAAAGCACATGAAGGAGCAACCCTTGTTTCTATACCTTTATCGCGGACTGACGCAGCCCAACACTTAGGCAAGCTAGCGCACCGTATGACATTGGAGAAGTGGCACACACCTGATTTCACTCAACATCGATTGCATTCCCTCGATCCATCTATGCAACTGCGGCTGTTACCAGGGCTTCCGCGTAATGAGGAAACAATGCTGTGCCGCTTACGCTTGGGCGTCGCATTCACGAATGCATATACGTTTTTAATTGGAATGGCTGATAGCGCCGAGTGCAATGCCTGCAGTGTCGAAGAAACTATAGACCATCTACTGTGCTACTGCCCATCATTTGAAAATGAAAGACAAGAACTCTGCACAGCTCTCAACCAGTTAGATAGAAAACCGTTCACCTTGAACAAGATCTTGGGACCATGGCCTCGCATATCGCAGCTACAAAAGGCCACAAAAGCGCTGCTGCGATATTTGAAAGATACAGGGTTGAGTCAGCGTCTGTGATCCGGACTGAGTGACTGAACGATATCCCCGGTGGACTTTCTCTTCTTTCATTAATCTTTCCGTCCCCGTTTCCCTTTCCCCAGTGTAGGGTAGCCAACCGGGCTCAGTCCTGGTTAACCTCCCTACCTTTCATTTATCATTTGCTCTCTCTCTCTCTCTTGATGAAAAGTTGTATATCGCTCAGTTTGCCAAGTTATTTGTCAACATTATGCTCCCTAGACTGGAGGAATGAAAGCTGCTTTTTCTAACGCGCTTGCCTATGCTTGCCTATTTAATTAGAGCAATAAACGTTCGCAGACATTTACTCCACAAGAAAAAACTGAGGGCAAGTGCATATCAACATTGATTAGAAAAGAAGAACTATTCCTGAAGCGAAACTGCCCTCCACCGTCTATAGGTGTACGGAGATGAGGTGAACGTCTGATGACGTGAAAAACTACCTGCTAGCATTGTGCGTGTTGTTAATCCGTGAGATTTCAGAATGGACTGGGTCGCCGTCGAGAAAACACATGAGCAACGGCTGAACACAGAACGAGGGCACTTACACCGACTTAGCGAAAATTATCATAGACAGTGAGAGCTATGTGCTTTGCTTTCCGATACGAATTGAGGTATAAAAAAACCGATTAAAGAAGTTGCAGTTTCTCCCGAAAGCCTGAAGCGTTGATTACAATATCAAATTATTTGATCAGCTATACGATTAAGAATAACATTGCTTACTAGCAAGCGCGGTGTCAGGTCAGCGCGTGCAAGCAAACATCCCACTCGTTTAGGGCGGACACTCGCTGTCAGAACGCTGCCAAGGTCGATCCAAATGGGTCACGAAGCTTCGGGCGAAAAGTGATTCAGTACCAATGGTCACCCACATCAGCAAGGGGGGTTATGGGAGCAGCGATTGAAGCGCGACTATGTTTGGAGGGAACAAACTTCGCGAAAGAAAAAAGCTAATGTTTTTTTAATTCAAGCGAGACACAGATTTATTCAACGAAAATAATATTCCAGGTCAATTTTACATGTTCCTAACAAATTAAGAAAAAACGTTTATTTAGTTTTATTAGTATTAGTCAACATATTTCATTTCAGCGCCCATCGTTACAGTGGCGTTGACGCCACTATCACTTGCTATGCAATGCGTGTCTTGAAATGTGCAGAAAGGCACGCTCGTAAATTTCACCTCGTAAATTTCACCATCCCGGCGACAGTGTGATCGCGCTTCGACTTTAAAGGGACACTATAGCCGAATGCTACGTCGATGTGGTGTGTTCAAATACCAATGCAGAAACCTCGATAGGCTTGTTTCCTATAAAGAAAACGCTTAATTTACGAGAAAATTGCATCTGAAGCGTCCCAATACCTTTTTCTGAATTTAAATCTCCCGCTAACTAAACGAGGTGAGGGGTGACGCTGAATACTCCATCACCACCGTTCGCTGCCGTCAATGAGTAAAACGGCGCCCGACAGACGGCGATATATCGAGCCAAGTGGATTCGCCGCTGCTGCTGCTTTTTGGTCTGGTGGCGCAGAGCATTCGGGCATCCCGCGACATCACATGGAAGTTGAATTCTCTACTACTTGAAGTTTGTGCGAGTTTCGCGAGCGAGCAAAAGCAGCGCAGCACTACGCCATAACGAAACTACTGAAACGCTAAAGCGTGGGCGGCGCTCAGTTGAGCGAAAACGAAACCTTTCGACCATCCGTGTTGTTGTCGACGATATTTCAATGCGTACAATTTTTTTGTTTTCGGAAAATGAAATAGAACTGGACAAGTAGCCTTTTAATTCGTCTATAATACAATACAGGAATGTTTTTTTTTTTTTTTTGCAACGGTGTTTGAATACGAGGGATGGAATTTAACTGAGCAGTGATTTCCAGAGAGTAAGAACTGTGCGCTGTGTCCGGAAGGAGGGGACTGGGGGATAGTCCCCCGAGACCCGCAACCCCTGAACCCCATTAAGGATATCATATAGTTTTATCTCTCTCTTGGGTTGCCTCGCATCGGCGCGCCTGGCTACGCAGCATCGGCGCGGTACATTCAACTCTCACTGAAGATTTATATTATGTAAGAAAGTGCTTAATCTTTCTTTTTCGTTCCGATCTACCCAGTTTAAATGTGTTCCAATTCCGTTGACAGGTATCGAAGCATATTGAAACACTGTCAATACCTAAGTACGATGTCGCATGTTCCAAGGCGTCTGTCAGGGCACCCACTGAACGCATCTTGTCGCGCGCACGGAGGCGCGTGTTTGTGAATGCAAGCCACCGTTCTTCGCGAGGCGTGGCAGGCGTGGCAGGCGTGGCAGGCGTGGCAGGCGCAAGGCGCGTAGGCGCGAGCTTGCGGATGTTCCCAAGCATACATGTGGTATGGGCTTTACACGGAACCTGAAGGCGACGCCGAGGGCGAAGCTGTGCTTGGAGTGTTCATATAAACGCTACCAAAATAAATTGCGTCACTGTGATAAATGCCTCCATTTCCAGTTTGCACGTTTTCGCGTTGAACGCACGCTGGGTACAACTCGAAGCGTGCCCTGGTAATTTTAGGGTTAAACTACACGTACGCCTGCCGGTGCGTAAAAGCTCGGGCCCCCGCGCCTCTTGTTTTCTGCGCCTTGCGAGTAATGGCGGTTGTAACCCACAGGACGCGCGCCGGCGCGCGTCCATTTGGCTTGCATTTTCGCCTTGGTAGACGTCGTTTCGTATTTTGTGCGGCAGCCAAAACACCAATATTTGTCTGGAGCAGGTGTACAGCTTCAGAGTAGCGTTTGTATCCAAGTACATTAAACACAAGTACTTTGCTGGACATTTTGGCATGCGTTCCTTAAGACATTTACTGCAACGTAGGGGAACAAAAACGCAAGGAAGATTTAGTGCGCGTGATGTTAAAACTACTTTCGATCAAATAAAAAAAGCAGCAGCCGTGGAACCTTCCACTTCCAGATCCATTGACCGAACATGATTCAAAACGTACGCGATGACAAGCTCGGCCAGCGTCGGCACAGAATTATCGGCGTCGGAATTTGTGCGGGGTTCGTTCGCAGCATCTTGCTTTGACCTCTGCGGAGGTTTGCGGTCATAATCACGTTGCGTGACCCTAGTCCCAAAATACCTTCTCTCTTGTTTTCTCGGGCACCACAGTATAGATATGAGCAGAAGCACCTTATTACTGCATCTGTGGTAAACGTTCCTTAGTCCACAATACGGGTGAATCGCGCTTGAGGAACTTGCCCTAACAGTGTCCTTCGCCCACAAGTAGTGTTCGCTGCTGCTCTTGTCGCTGCTAAGAACAATGCTGCTTTGGGCCCCCCAGAATTAAAGTCGAGTGCAAAGAAATAATTCTTCTTGTTGATCTTCTCTAAAGCAGAAATACGGACACTATCTGGTGCGGCCTCCGCTTTTTCGCTATCGTAGGTGAGCTTCCGATAACCATGCCGCTCAACTCTTCCTCGTAAACCATCAACATAGCAACTTTCAAGCACGCAATAACAGAGACCTGTATCTCCTCATTGCATATACTGTGAGAACTTTTGTCACAGTATATATATAGTTAGCATTTTTACGCATCTACGGATACGCAGCAGCCGGCGTGTCCTTTATCTCATATACCTCGGTGTAGCCATTCCTTTTATCTCCATTCGACGACTGCAGATGAAGTTCACCAGGTTATCACATCATTGAAGACAACAAGCGCTGGCTTAGACCACATTGATCATTGCAAAGTAAAACTAATTTCGAATCAAATATCCTCAGTTTTGGCACTAATCATTAACAAGCTGTTCTCTGCAGAGGTGTTTCCGAGTTGTGATCACATTTCACTAGGGAATCACTGGCCAAATTGTAACCTTCCTTTGTTTGTTATAGTGATTAAAAAGCTTTTCCACAGTCCATTAATGCGGTACCTAAAGAACTTTAACCTTTTGTTTCCTCAGTAATTCGGATTTTCACAAGGATATTTACCCGAACTCAAACTTATTACTTTAACTTGACAGAGGTCTAATTGTCAATTGACAGAGGTCTCATTGGGGGTTCCGTATTCATCGATCGGACGAAGGCATTCTACATGATAAACCATCGCATACTAGTTGTTAAACTCGAATCATTTGGTATATCTGGTCCTCCACTAAACTTTGTAAGAGACTACTTGAGTAGCCTGTCTCATATGCTACAGGTTAGCGGCCATCTGTCATCATCCAAGCTAATTAACGTAGGAGCCCCAAAGGGATCAATATTAGGCCAACTTTTACTTTTGATGTTTAATAATGACCCACCCAGTATTATTGCTAAGGTCAAGTGCATACTTTACGTTGATGACATGACCGCCTTTACATTCAATACATCAATTGCCACACTGCAATCAAACTTTAACACCGAGTTAAACAATGTTACTTTAGGGTGCTGAAATAATCATCTGCAAATTAATCCCAATACAAACCCCTTTATGTTGTTCCATTCCCAACGACATTCAATCGACGTCCCACATTTTGTTTACATTCGTGATTACGACATACAGGTTTCGACGAAGCGGAGTTCCTCGGTGTGATCTTAGCTATTGAACTAAAATTTCATGGACACGCCCGATCACTTGTTGCATTTGGCATCCACATTATCGCAACGACAAGAACTAATTTTCCAACTCATGTCGTACGATCTGTTGTGTTTTGCTTATATTCATAGCCATCTCTTGTATTGTGCATCGTCATGGGACAATACGTATTCTACGCATATTGAACGTGCAAGAACCAAGCAATGAGACTAAGGAATTTCAGCCCATTAGATTTGTCCTGCAGGTCATTGTTTCCTAAACTCAGCATTCTCCCGTTACGACATTTATTCCGTCAAAAACTATCCATCATTGCATATAGGCTCGTCACACACGACATCTTCATTGAATGTATTGATCCTGAACTCATTACTAACAACACCACCCGGTTTTGCTAGCTCAATAATCTTCTTTTACCTGCCGTAAAGACGAATTACGGCAACTTCAAAGCCCCCTTCTCTGGAATAGCATATGGAATTCATCACCTTTGGAAATAGAATCATCACACAATGTTTATACATAATCGGCGCGCACCAAGGAATATTTCATTCAGGAATTAACCGACTCATATTAATTTCTAAATAACTATCTATATGTATGTCATTTTGCTGTAAAACTTTTGTTTAAGTAAATGATAGTATTGATAAGAAGACGAGTTTGGTCTGTCATGTCGGGATGATTATTTTTGTCAATATTCCTTGTTATTCGGCTTCTTCACACGCTTTCAACAATTTTTCATGTTTTTTTCAATAATTAGCATTACCGTTAACTTATGTACCAAATTCCTGTTATACATAATCAGCTTGCCTAATCATTACTGTTCACACGACCGTACTTTGTTGCTGTTTTTGTGTAATAACCTTATTTATGTAATCATAGGAAGTCATCTTGGTACTTTTTTCAAAACTCTGGGACCCTCTAATAATATTACAATGTTACTCGAACATGACTGTTGCAATAAACTTTACTTGACTTTGCTCCTTATAAAATGCTTTGTGTCACCTAGTGCACGACATTCATTTATTCATTCACTGACGATTACAGACTACTGTTTTACAACGAAGCAGTAAAACAGCCTAATGCTGCATAATCAGCGTGCGTATATCATAATAGATGGGGCGTTCTCGCAGTTTTCTTGACGTCGGGTCACAGACAGGCGCATAAGTTGTGACTCCAAAATTTTTTGACCATTCGTGGAGGGCTCATTGCAGAATTGGAATACAACAGTTTAGATTAGCTTTACGTTATAGCGCCCCAGGCTAACGAAGGCCGTGGCACAATGGAAGAGGCATTAAAAAACTCAGTTCCCTTCCCCTCTGTGAAGAAGAATGACCAGCGAAGCTGTGTGTGCGGGCCCCTCAATGGCGAACTGCACCTCCACCGCGGGTCAGCGCAGCATTGCACTACCTCCGGGATCGGTCCACGTTTGGCGAGTTTCTTGCTTGCCACGCCAACGACACCAAAATTTCCTTGCACAGTAGATGTACACAGCTTCGCAAAAAATACCGATGCAAAAGCGAGGAATGCGGCTTCATTGAATCATTTCCCCCTTACACCTTCAGCGAAATCGGGCTGAATTTGCAAGGGTCAATGGTACTAACTATTCTTCACTATCCGTCAAAACAACAAGCACACGAAAATGAAGCATTGTAAATGGGTATATGTAAACATACTCTCTATCGAGATTATCGGTTTTTGGTGCAGAACAAAACTGATGGCCTCGCTACAACCGAGATATCAAGGGGGAAATGAGAGTATGTATCTCATAAGAAACAGTTTATTGACATATTTCTACTATTAATCCAACACCAACACAAAAGGAATGCGCTGTCATGTTATCCCTCCTATATATATAGGAGCCCTCTTCGCGCTTGACCCCACGGTGACCATACTTTTGTCCAATACTAAGAATTCTAGCTCGGAGACATGCCATACATTGGTAGGGGCCGCAAGAAAAGTTGATATTATTTCTTTGTAAGATCCCGTCAACGTGGCTGAAAATTCAAGTGCAGTCACAGCGGCTGGCTTGCGCTTAGCTTAAATTGCTGCTTCGATTACCGAGAGGGAAAAGAAACCTGACCTTGCCATTGACAAAAAGCAGCAAGAATCAACGCAGGAGTGGCTTGTTTATGATCACCAAGGACGCAACAATCCGCCGATAAAAAAAGTTTTCACGAGTGACAGGCAAAATTTGATGAAGGAACTCGCCACTGTGGAATTCTCATAAGTTGCGTAGCATTCTTCGGAACAATTAGCTATGAGCCTTATACCAGGTTGAAAAGTATTGAAGGACACTCCACAGTAGCGTAGCTAGGTCGTCTGTCACCTGGGGTCCATAGGTGTTCTGTCATCCCCCCGCCCCTGGTTGTACTAAGGAAGAGCAGGATATGGAAAATTACCGGGCAGGGAAGGAAGTTTCAGCTCCAGCACAGCGACCTAGGAAACGGCACATTCGCCCCCTTCTATTTAGTTCCCTGAGATCGGGAATGTAGCATGCATACACGCTGTTTTATATTCTGCGCAAAATAACACAGGGTGTTGCACTGATAACTTGTGGTAGGCGCATGTGCACATCTGTGCCAGAAAAAAAGTAATCGTGGAGAATATGGATCACAAGTAGCAAACATATTTTAAGAAAGTTTTGCTTAGCAATTTTATAGGAAATATCGTATTTGGAAAATTGAAGCATGACAGTCATATGTTGCTCGAAAACAACTCCTCAGATATCGTCGTAGATACTACGGCGTGCAGTATTTTCGCCGCGTGTAGCCCCAAACCGAAACCAAAATGAAATATCATGTTAGTGGCCCTGATCTCCCCACTCTATTATAAGAAAACGGCACCTGCTTTGCGTTTACGCGGGCGTCAATGCTACGACAATTCCGAGATCTCTCATTCTGATCCATAAAAGCTTTATTTGCTGCTGTGGGAAAACGCCATTATCCTAACTGCAGCGCCGCTACAATGTTTGGTAGCTAGGAAGAGACCGACGCTGGATCAACGTAGATTCCACGTGCGTCGTTTTTGCGTTTTCCGAGTGATGGAAGGGGTAAGGCGGAAAATAACTAAACGTTCGCATTCAGTGGTGTGTTTTAAGTTATTTAACTGTTCTTAATAAGGTGTTTTGCTTTCTCGTCCACAGATAAAATTAACGTGGATGTAAACACTCACTTGAGCGCGCTTTGCCTTTGTAGGTTTCCCTTTATTGCCACACAAAGTTGTCCGTGAATATAGTTTCCTCGCTGGAACACCGGGCGCCGATGCCAATACTGAGAGCGTTGGCAGCCGAAAAAGGCGGTTGTTTCACGCTGCAGTATGGAAGTGGCCATCACTTGTTGCCCCTTTGATATAAGAGGCAAACAGTGAATCTTGGTAGTTAAATAATGATCCTGCTTAACCATATGCACAAGTACACCCATGTACGCCGTCACATTTATTAAGGGCAGCGACGGCGAGTAAGACTGGCAGCCTTCGAGAACAGCAACGTACCGATGTTTATAGCACGAAGTCTCACCGCTTCTCACTTTTTTGGTTATCCGCTTTACGAAATGAAGAATGTTTGACTTCCAATCCTCGTGGTAAAAAACTCCCCTATACAATATCAGTATTCGTTGATCAATTGACTTGTGCCTAAGTTCGGGTCTGCCAGTAGCAGGAGCACAAGCTCGGACAATGTGGTGGACCTAATCTCACCGGCTCAACGGGACCGACATCGGCTCAAACTATGCTCACAGCTCGTGAAGACTGAAGCGTGTGCCGCAAACAGTGCAACACCCCTTTCCAACCATGAGTCACCCGTTACAAAGGGAACTTGAGTTCTCGCGACAGCAACATCTCATGTCAAACCCCACCTCACTGTTGTCGACTATGAAGTCTGCCATTAATTCCCAGTATTCTCTGCGTATACAGTTATTTAACTCATAACACAACGTGGGCAATGGCTGAGGAGTAGAAAAAGTATCTGGCTTCAGGTGATTGAAAAAATATTTTCATAGAAATCTGGTCTGCTCTCAATCGTGCGCATGGCTATCGCATTTCGCTGGAGGAGAAATGCGAAAAACCCGTGTACTTAGATTCAGGTGCACGGTAAAGAACCCCAGGTGGTGCAAATTTCCAGTGTGCCAAACTGCCATGTGCATCAAAATCAAATCGTAGTTTTGTCTCGTAGAACCTTATATTTATTTGTCTCAACCCTGATGTCTCGAAGATGTGGCCGACCTGCATGTCCAGAGGAACGTCTCCAGCGAGTTTCACATACATCTAATGAACTCGAAACGTCGCCGGAGTTAACGTTTATCGTAAACAGTTAAGCCCAGAAGGCTAACGAAGGCTAAGCCCAGAAGGCTAACTTGTCAGGCTAACAATATTCAACATATGATGCGAAAACTAGGATTTCCACGAGCAAATCCGTGGGGTCAATGTGTAAAGCTCATTTCGTGTATTTTTGGGAAATATCGAACCGCCATATATAAAACATTTCGCTAATTTTGATCCTGCGTGAAAGGATGCGTTTGCAGCCGCCTCGACTAAATCACGCCAGCATGATGAAGGGAGGCTCCGTGTCTCGTTCATTACTCGTCTCGTCTGAATCGTATCTCGTCCTCGACGCCTGCTCGGCGCGCAAAGTAGCAACATGGCGGCGTCCTTGCAGTTGCAGATTTCGATGCATGAGCGCCATGACAAGCCTTTCCTCCAGAGTTACTTTCTGCTTACTTACTTTTTCACCACGACCAAGCCGCTTTTCGCTGACTGCGTCAGAACGCCAGGCGCGGTGGGCGTGCCTCCAAAGTCTCTCAAAAAGTAACGAAATTATTTGCAATAATGTTCGAGGTCAGAGATAGCGCTAAGACTTGTCCCAGCAATGTTCAGTGCACGCGAAACTAACCACCTCACTAAGGCGAGTGAGGCAAGCCGGCCCAAAGACCACCGCAAGAAACTAAAATAATGTTAAGGCTCATAGAAAGCGTCGTAACCATCTCTTAGTATGAGTGATTAACTCAAGCATGCCATGAGAGCCGAGCTGTCTTTCGCTTTCTATATCACAAGTCTCGGTTCCGTGCCATAAAAGCATAGTTGGTTGAAATGCGTCGCAGGATGTCAAACGAAATTTCTCACCTTGCTGTTGTTCAATGGTGTATTCGCGCCATGTCGAAGTGTACAACGAACGCAAGAATACGTCGACATGTTAAAAAACAAGGCTACATCCAAAATATGTGGGTCACCGAAGAGGCGGACTTCACATATGCAGCAGGCCTCGCTCGCTTTGGCGGCGATGCTGGAGCTAACGCAGCATGTGACGCGTACGTGGTGCCGCTAACGTGTTGCCAGTTAAAGCATGAAAATAAATCGCAAAATGTAAGTTCATTTGTAGGCTAAACATTCTAGTTTTAGCGAGAAAGAATAAATTGAAAATAAAGCGCACTCTAAATTCATTTCACATTCTTTCTTTTTTGCACTGCCCGCGTCCGCTAACGTATGAAATGAACACTAAGGGTGACGTGTTTCCCGATACAAATTTTTGCCAATTCTCCCCAATTGTTTAATTTCTTTCCCTGTGGTTAAACGGGTAAGCCGAGAAAAGTCAATGAATTTTCGCATTGAATCAAGCGGAGACCACGTTGGAAATGTCAATGAAGTCACAGCCTAAAGAAAAGTACAGTCTTGGTACGTTACACAAAAGTAATTTCAGATTGTTTTCTTTTTTTCGAAGCTCGCGTAAGCTAAAGGATGCGTTTAACACTAGGGACGACGTATTTCCTGTTGCCAGTTCTCGTTGAATTTACTTCTCTATGATTAAACGCGTAAGCCTAGAAGAATGAATAGGTTTTAGTATGGAAGCAGGCGAAACGCAGATCGTCACGGTCAATGGAGCCAGCTGCTCAACGAAAAGCACACTCTTGGTATGTTAGAAACACTCCATAGGTGCCCTGCAATGTCCACATAAGTTTCTCTACAGTTCCCGAACGGAACTGGGTATACGCGAATAGTGATAAATATAATTGACGTAAAGTACCCCCAGCCCATGTCTTTCTAAGAAGATCCTCTTTTCTACTATTGAGGACTTCTAGACATCTCGCTTCGCAAAGTGGAGTATATTTGCCTGTCCACTACGTAGCTTGATAGCGCACTAAGGCATGAATGACATCGTAATGGTTTTACCGCTAAACACATTAGAATAAATCTGCGCGATGTGGCAACCGCAAAGGCGCCGCAAGTTCCTGCCTCCCATTGCTGTGAGGCTAACAATATTCAATATAGGATGCATAAACTATAGCATTTACACTAAGACGTCCATACGGACAATGTGTAAAGCTCCTTTCACGTATTTTTGAGAAATATAGAATGGCAGTTTACAAAATAAATTTAGCTAATTTTGATCTTGCGTTAAAAGAAGCCTTTGCCGGCGCCTGAACTAGATTGCGCCACCATAATGAAGGGAGGCTCCGTATCGCGTTGATTGCGCGTCTCATCTGAATTGCATCTCGTCATCGGCGCATGCGCGGCGGTGCAGAGTATCCGCATGGCAGCGTCCTCGCAGTTGCAGATTTCACTGCATGGGCGCTAGATTTGGTTATAGTAGACAGTTGTAATACTGCGCACGTTGCGTACATAAGATCGCTACGTTCCGCCAAGTGCGCATGTGCAGAACGCTACGCACGCATCCTGATCCTTGCGTGCGTACGCGGTTAGGCTTTACGTACTGCTCTCGTGGTTCCTGTCTGTTCGGGACAGCGCGAGACAAAAGAGCTTCGCAAAATGGCGGTGTCAAATTCGACCAGCGGAAGAGTGTACTTTTCAAAGGCCTACAATTTGGCTTTGCTGCCAGAAGTCAACGCGGAGAAGCCATTCCCTGATCTTGCACGGTGGGAATGCAAAGCGAAAATAAGCACTTTGTTTTTAGTAAGTGTTCAGTGTGCGCAGTTTGCGCGAAAGGCTGGACATCCAGTGGGCGCAGTTCGTCGCAAATGACCGTGCCAACCCAAGATAGCGAGTACAGAGTTTTTATATTTCTCGACACGACTCGTGTATTGCATCCGTATTACATGTAGACTCTTTTAAAAGCCTAAATTGTGTTCGACGTAGCGTGAGCGCGCACACAGGTTAAGGGCTAAATATAGTCCGACGTAGCGGGAGCGCGCGCATGCGTTACGTCACGTTGACGACATAAGCAGCGTGTATAGTTCGACCGGTGGTTCGACGCACTGGCGCAGCCAACATAACCGGACGCGCCCGACGCGTTTGGCGCCGATCGACGCTCCCCCGCGCGCCGGGAACATCGGACAATAAACGCGCCTTTACATCACGTGGCGAGATCAACAGCGTCTATAGTCCTACCGATGGCTCGACGCACTGACCGCCGTGGTCAACGCGTTCTATCGGGCCGGCCGTCTAACAACGCTCGCCCGCTTACGTACATAAACATTTTACACTACAAAAACTCTAACGTGACACGCGCTCCTATGTTCCGCAAAGCGCTTGCGTGCTGCCTACGTATCGTAATGGCGCAGTACTAACACTGTCTGTCAACTCTATAGGTGAACGATGGAGCCTCTTTTCTGTGTGACACCAGCCGCGGCAGCTTCGTGCGTAGGGCGTTTCACGGCTTAGCTCAAACTCGTCCATTCGGCCACGGTGGCCGAATTTCGACGTGAACGAAATGGAAGAAGAAGACGAAAAACGGAAGAAAAAAGAAAGCAACAAAACACGCGCGTGTACTTGGATTTAGGTACACGTTAAAAAACCCCAAATTGGTTAAATCAGTCACAGTCCCTCATAGCGTGCCGCATAATCAAAGCGGGCCTTTGGCGCATAAAACCAACATTACAATTTTTAGCGTAATGAGCAAGCAAAGTTTCAAAAGCGTCAGTTTCAGCCACTATATATATTGCGTGGGCAAGTGCTCTTATCCCACCCTGTGTCTGCTTCCTCCCTCTTCACCTTACTAGGGCCGTAGAAGTTAGAAGGCTAGGTTAGAAGGCTTCGGGCTGGGGTGGCCCTTACACCAGCTGTGGTCTCAAAGTGGAAGTGGTCGCATTTACCACTGGGTGCTACGTGTCCAGACCACTCAGTACCAGTCATGGATAGGTACGTGCAGCGTACAACCTAATATACACAAGTCCAGGCTTACGATCGCAACACTCAAGTCTTCTTCTGCAAGCCGGCCTCCCCTGCAGTGTCTCATCCACCTATGACCGCTGGATACATGACAACAGATTCCACAAAACACTGCTTCAGTTAGTACACTACGCAGGCCTCTCACCACACATATATTACAGGTATACATATCAAGAATTAAGGCTTCTGGGCAAGTCGTTAACGCCATAAAGAACACATAAAAAGGAAGTGCCCGATCATGTCATACTGTGTTTATCAACCATGCTTCAGAGTGCCTTGGGATATTTCGACGTCACGCCGAGTTTGCATGTGCCGAAAATGGGGCTCCTCAGATGTTTGATGCTCGGCGAAAGTTTTAAGTTTGTAGCTGTGAGAACATCTGTAAAGAAAACTGGTCCCACACACTGTCACTCTTTCTCATTTTAAGCACGCTTTGTACCATTGCCGAAATTAATTGTTGAACTAAACAAGACACGTCATTATATTGCATGAAAAGAAGAGGCATGCCGTGGGTACTGCACAGATGAAATCGAAAGCCTCACATTGAGCCGCAGCTTTTGTAGTAAATTACGTATTCCAGCGGTGCAGGAACGTTTTAAATGTGTTTCATTAAGGGGGCTGCAGAATCTGGTACGCTTTACTGGGGCAACTATTATTTCCCCCAAGATTATATTGCCTTCAAGGCCGGTCTGGCCATTGAGCTGACAAGCGCAGTACATATATTATGCGTGCGAAAGATTATGTCTGCTAAGTATTACATCCCTACGCCTCACATACTTCGCTAATTGTCATCTTGGAATAGGAGCCCGAGAAATTTTCCTGACGCTCTACAACGCTACGTGGGACACAGCAATTGTGCCTGGCCACTGGAAGTGCAGTCGTCTTGTGGCTTTGCTAAAACCCGGGAAATGCCAACATCATCTCTCCCATTACCGGCCAATAGCCTTGGCAAGCTGTGTCGGTAAAGTGATAGAGCGGATGGTACTGAGCTGACTGGAATGGCTACTCGAGAAAAGTGATGGCCTTCCCGATTTTATCAATGGATGCATAAGTGGCCGATCGTCCATTGATGGTGTGATCGACATAGAATCTTCTGTTCAACAAGTAAAGAGATGCCGTCGTCTGGTATGTGCAATATTTCTGGATAATTAAGGTGCCTACGAAACGTCTTCCGCCATTCCATAATTCGGGCTCTTGAGGATATTGGAGTTGGTGGCCGGATGTATGCATGGCTGCACAGTTACCCCAGTGGCCGCACCATTTTTATGTCCACTTCGGATGGCGAGACTGATGGATATTGCATTCGCAGGAGTCTTCGGCAGGGTGGCGTCCTTACCCTAATGTTGTTCAATGTCACACTGGTGGGCCTTGCACACGAGCTACCTCAAAGAACGCATATCAGCACGTACGCGAATGATAACTGTATCTGGTCATCTGGGGTCACACATCCACAAGTGCGCGCAAGGCTTCAACGTGCAGTTACCATCACGGCGAAGTACCTGCGCCGTAGAGGCCTGCAACTCTCAGCAACTAAGTGTGCAGTTTTGGCATTCACGCGCGAATCAATGTCACAGTATCTAATCGTTGTGGACGGAACAGTGCTCCCTTTAGTCCCCCACCAGAGATTTCTTGGCGTGAAATATACCGCAATCTTTCTTGGACCAAACATGTTACTGCGCTAAAGGCTAAACTGACCAGCTTCATACATGTTCTTCGTGTAATATATGAACTGAGAAGAGGCCCCTCTGAGCGAAGTTTGCTGCAAGTGTACCAAGCACTTTTTGTGAGCCACATACGCTTCAGCATGCCTGTGCTATCTAACATGCAATCATCTTGTATACGCATGCCAGAGAGCCTTCAGGCACAAGCACTGCAGATATGCCTTGGCTTCCCACACTGCACGTCAACTAAGGGCCCAATAGCGGAAGCACGGGCTTGCCCAGTCGACCTATACAGGTCTTGTGAACCTGTGCGAATCAACCTTCGCCTGTAGACCAGACAATGGGCCCATCCTTTGTCAACACTTCCAAGAACCAACCGTGACTGGGCTTTTTATAAAGCAATTGCAGGTCACGCAAGCTTTATACCTGCAAGGTTCCAGGCCACGCACTTCCCCTAGACACCTCCATGAACATTGCCAAGACCACTAGTGAGGCTTCCGATAACCGGAAATATGAATAAATCCCACGTTTCTTTCATAGGCCTGAAACAACTCCCCCTGTCCCATATATCTACAATATATAGTGGCACTGTACAAGTATATACCGATGGTCCGGTCAAAGCATCTGCCACAACGGGCGCATTTGTGATCCAATAACTTGGAATTACTGGGCAATTTCAATTAGACCCCAAATCGACATCTACGGCGGCGGAACTTGCCGGAATACGGGAGGCTCTCCGTTTTATGAGAACGCAGACACCTCATCAATGGACGAGATTCTGCGATGCCAAATCAGCGTTATAGGCGCTAAAATGCTTTTTCAAGAAAGGACCATACTACCTGCTCGTGCTGGAAATCGCCGAACTTCATCACAGTGCCAAGTGGCCACGTGATAACTTTTCAGTGGGTACCTAGTCATAGTGATGTGATTGGCAATGAACTCACTGAGAGTGAGGCAACATCAGCCTTCTCTTCCTCTGATCGAGTACGGATTGCCTACTCGCGACCTGACACTAACGCCATGATCAAGTGTCGCATGCAGGACCTTACAAAGGTATACCGAGCCTACGACGACAGCATTCACAGACACCTACATATGATCAACCCAGACGCTAAATTATGTTTGCTCCCGAAGGTTAAGCGGAGCAAAACGTCATTGCCACACAGGATTCGGCTGGGCGTTGCTTTCACCCATCGCTACGCCCATCTCATCGGCAAATCGAACAGCCCTGATTATGAACACCGCCAGATGAGTGAAACACTGGAACACATAGTATGCGATTGCCCAGCATATAAGCTGGAGCGAAGGACGTTAGAATGTTTGCTAGCCAGCGCTCGCAGGCGACCACTGTCGGAGGAAGGTATCCTCGGCCCATGGCCTGACATTGCAACTTGAGTGTGTGCAACTAAAGTGTTGTTGAAGTTTCTGCGTGACACCAAGCTCGACGAGCGGCTCTAGCAAGGCAACTCTCTCATGTACATCAGCACCCGCCCTTTCTCTTATCATCGTCATCTATCCCAGTACGTTCACTCCTCTTCCCCACTGCAGAGTAGCAGATTAGAGCGCACTAGCTATGGTCGACCTCCCCATCTTTCCTATTACTAAATTCTCTCTCTCTCCCTTGCTTTACTGCTAAAAAATGCTAGTCTTCTCGTTTTGCTTGACTGAGTATATACGCCTGTCCGCTACGTAGCTTGATAGCGCACTAAGGCATGACATCGTAACGATTTTACCGCTCAACATATTACAGTAAATTTGTGCAAAAAAACGTGGCAACCGCAAAGGCGCCGGAAAATTACTGCCTCCTATTTTTGTGAGGCTAACAATATTAATACATGATGCAAAAACTAGCGTTTCCACTCGTGTCCGTAACGACAATGTGCAAAACACATTCCGCGCATTTTGGAGAAATATTGGACGACCATTTATAAAACATTTTGCTAAATTTATCCTGCATCAAAGGATGCGTTTGAAGGCACCCGAACTAGATTGCGCCACCGTGATGAAGGAAGACTCCATATCGCGTTCATTGCGCGTATCGACTCAATCGAATCTGGTCGACGGCGCATGCGCGGCAGCGCCAAGTAGCAACATGGCGGCGTCCTTGCAGCTGCAGATTCAAATGCATATGCGCAATGCGAGCGTTTGCTGTAGAGTTGGTTACAATAACCCTATAGGTGATCATTGCAGGCTTAATGTGATACCAGCCACTGTAGCAAAGCGCTAAAGGCGTTTCGATGCTGAATTGAAGGTCGTCCAATCAATCGCGGCCACAGCGACCAACTCTGAATGGGAGCGAAATGCAAAAAATAAGATGAAAAGACAGAAGAAAGAAAAAAAATACGCTGGTGTGCTTGAATTGAGGTGTACGTTAAACAAAGCCAAATTGAAGAAGTGACTCCGAGTCCCTTATTGTAGCGTTCCTCATAATCAAAGCGGGCTTTTGGCGCGTAAAACCCAACATTACAATTTCTAGCGTGATGAGCGGGCAAAGTTTCAAATGCGTCAGTTTCAGCGATTATAAAAATTGCACGGGCAAGTATTGTTATCCCTAGCTGTGCCTGCTTCCTTCCACTTCATTTTACCATGGCGGAGAAAGTTTTGCTTAGGAGGCTTCGGGCTGAGTTGACCCTTACAGCGGCTGTGGTCTCAAAGTGAACGGTTCGCATTTATCACTTGGTGCTACCTGTCCCAGATTGCTCAGTGCTGGTGATGGATAGGCATATGCAGCGTACCACCTAATATGCACGAGTGCAGGCTTACAATCGGAACGCTCGCGTCTCCTGCTGCAAGATTGCCTCAGCTACAGTGTCGCATCCAGCTATGACCGCTGGATGCGTAATGAGAGATTCCACAAAACACTACTTCAATTTATATCCAACACAGACCTCAAAGCACACATATATTATATAGATATACAGGTTAACAATTATGCCTTCAGGGAAATTCCTAATTTAAATATATACACCACGGCATACGGCGCTTATCATCCTTGTTTCCCAGTGCCTTCGGAAACGTCTACGTCACTCCGAGTTTGCATGTGGTGAAAATAGCTCTCAGTGTATATTTATTTGTTTGTGAAAATTTTTAAATTGTAGCTGTGATCATATTTGGAATGAAAACTGTTCCGACGCAGCTTTAGGCGCGGTTTGTACTACAACTCCACTTCACTGCTGAACTAAATTAAGGATTTGATTATATCGCTTGAAAAGAAGGCGCATGCTGTGGGCAATGCGCAGACAAAATCAAAAGCGGAAAATTTGCCCACAGCCTTTGCCTTAAATTGCGTGTTCAAGCAGCGCCGGAGTGTTTCAAGTGTGTTTCACGAACAAGGGGCTGCAGAATGTATTATGCTTTCCGGAGACAAGTATTACTGCCATCGAGATTACATTGACTTCAAGGCCGGGTCCCTCATCAGGTCTGGCCATCTTGAGCTGACAAGTGCATCGCATCGCTACCCGCCGCGCAAAGAGGCCAAATTTCACAACCAAACGCCGTCTGGCGTTCTTTTCGCGGGCGTCACCCACCCACCGAGAGAGTCGACGTATATCGCGCAAGCGCGCCTAGGTACAATGCACCGCTGTGACCTCGCTCATAGTGACACGTGACCTCAAAAAATTATTCACGCCGATATCATTTATTTGCTTATTAGGTTGCTTAAACAGACGACTTAGATGTTATAGAAACAGTGATACACACAAACCTAAGGTCTGCAAGTTTTTCTTTTGCTTCGCACCGCATGGCAAGAAGGATGTACTTCGGTTCAGTCTGCTTGTTCCCACGTCACGCAGCGCCGCACGCAGAGAACGAAACTATGTCGTTTTCTACCGTTTTGAAACGCGCAATACCGCCTGCTGTGCGAAACGAGGCAGACACAACAGCTCATGGGTGAGAGCGTCCCTAGAAGTGCACCACTCAGCAAAATTGCGACAAAAGAAGAAAGAAGGCGCGGCCCCTGACGAATACGTAACGCAACCCTCGGGCTCCGCTATGGGAGAACGCAGTGAATTTCGCTTGCGGACGCTAGACAGTGTAAGTGAAAAAAGTGTCTATTTTGGCGGTTATACGCTCGCCCCCTGCAATCACAGGTTACCGTCATTTCAAATATTTCTATCTCAGCTATTACTGAGCCAATTTGAAGAACTGTTGCGGCAGAACGCTCGTTAGATGACACATGACAACTTCCAACGTATAATCAAAATTTGTTATGTGGCCCGGTGAGCGTTCCCTTAATAATGGCGCACATCATATCACTTGTGCAATCTAATTCAGGTGTCGATTGATTAAATATCTGCGTTTGTAAAAATAGAACTTCACACTTTCACCCGAAAAGCTAAGGCGTTCATTGTGATAGCAAAGTATTAGACTACTGCACATAATTAGGTTTGTATTTTATTCGGCTACATAAGTCACAGTAAACATTCTCTCATTAATAAATTAGCAAGCACGATGTCACACCCGCGAAGGCAAACATGAGCAACGCTGTCATGATCCACGTCGTCAAGATGAGCCAAACGCTTAGGAGCTGCCGCTCGCTTGAATGCCTGTACGACACGTGAGATTACGCGATCGCCAACGCTAGGCATGCTGAAAGACAGCGACGCAAAGCGGCAAACCATCTCGGCTCCCCGAACTATGCACCCGGCGCAGATTACCTTCAAGAGACCGCACGCACCAGGGAAAGCGCTCAACCACACGAAGAACCATGCGCTGCCACGCCATACCATGTCCGCCATACCATGGCCACCAAACATACATACATACATACATACATACATACATACATACATACATACATACATACATACATACATACATACATACATACATACATACATACATACATACATACATACATACATCGTGTAATTGAGCAAGGAGTGAGTATGTACCAAGTCTTCCATAAGAAATCCGTGCGATGGCGCTAACATGCAAAACGGCTATTTCCACGGCGTGCGCAAGCTTATTGCTTCCGACATGCAGTATCCATAAAAACATCTAAAGGAATTTATATCTTTGTTCTTCGGTGGGGAATATCCTTTGTAGCAATTGCTACGAACGGGTGGATGTCTGACTTTCCCTTTATTCATTACTTCTCTCCACCTTGCGGGTTTCCGCAGAACTACTACGTCAAACTCTTGCCTTTGCTTCGTGTTGTCGACAAATTCGACTTCGCCCTGCCATCTGCTAGCCGCCTGGTTAGCTCAGATGGTAGAGCGGCTGCCCCGGAAAGGCGGTGGTCCCGGGTTCGAGTCCCGGACCAGGACGAATTTTTCTTCAACTATGAGGCTTTTCTTTCGAGGAACCCGTATGGGTTTCCTTTGTAGCAATTGCTACGAACGGGTGGATGTCTGACTTTCCCTTTATTCATCCGTAACCTGTACAATCTCAAGGGCCAACATCGAAGACCTTCAGGTGTAAGAATTGATTTGAAGGCGGACTTGGGATCGAGATGCCTTAACCACAGTTCAACTCGATCTCTATAAAATGAACGCTTGATACAAGGAAACCTCATGCGCGTTGTGCAATGTATATTTAAGCTTTGAAAAAGTGACGCCGAGCTATAGCAACGTATGCTCCATCTCTTCTTACAACAAGCGCCACAAGTGGATAGATTACTTTAAAGTTATCTTTATAACAAACCGCGCAACGTCAGCATTGTGCGCTTTGGGAGAAAATAGCCACGTACGGCTCGTTGAAACGAATATGTAGGCTGGTGAGGCACTATGTAAATTCTGTAAGCTTACGCGCTGATTTCAAATTGTCCTGCATATAACCGCCTGACAGTCGTTTAAACATGACAGTGCATTGAATAATTCTAGACGAATTCATCAATTTTTCAGACGATGAGATTCCCACCATCCTAGCAATAAATCTTCAAATTTTCGGAACCGCGCTTTCCACCTCCCCGAAGGAGTTTCAACTTTCATAAAAGTAATTACGAAATCTGTCTGCAATATTTTTATCGCAACTACAAGCTCTGGCTTTAGATATTTTGCACAGGTGGAGACACTACTTAAAAACTTTAGGCCCCTAGGCAAATATTGGTTATAGACTGTCATCTGTAGGGAGCCGCGACGGGAGCGTTTTAGTGTAAGTGTATATCAAAGGGGTTCGTAACAATAAATGACAAAAAATGAAATGAGGCGTTGTCGTGCTTTCAGAAGTCCAGCTTCATCGCGAACATTTACACTTTCTCAGCGTACACTGGCGACCGAAATTGTCACAGCCAACAACCGGGCCACTTTTCCCTCCCTCTGATATAACCTTCTCCATTGTGTACCCCATTCTTATGCACACCTTTTTCGCTTAATTCACCTGATTCCCTATGTGCCCACTCACAAATGCTGTAGTTAGAGAACCCGTCATGTTCACATCATTACCCTCGCTCCCTTCTTTCCCATTGTATTAATTTTTTTTTTGCTCCTTTACGAACGTAAAAATGTGGCATTTCCGTTTTGTGTTGACTGATTTGCATATATCACGCGCTAAAATCACTGACACTGTAGGCAGTGCGTCTCATGCACAAGCATTTTTTGCTAGTAAGCTTCAGTCTCTGGCAGAGAGCGGGGTTACTAGAAAAGGAGGACGCCCGGGCTCTGTTTCAAATTCCAGCCGTTCTGGCTCCGTGCTGCCGCTTTATATTTTGCATAGACAATTAGCACTGCGTGATCCAGGCACCGCGCTTGTCTGTTTTTTGCCCCAGCCTGGTGAGGCAGCTTTTATGAAAATGCTCCATACGGTTAGGAATACCGATCCTCTACAAAATTTCGAAAGTGGCGTAAAAGTGTTTCATAAACAGCGTTCGCGTTTCGCGAGGCCACGGATAATTGCGTCTTCTCGATTCACTGTATATGTTAAGGCTTTTGTGGTATATAGAGAATCCATATACGAACCAATTGCTTCAATCAAGAGTCATCTTTACATGCGTAAGCTCGTTCCATACATATATGTGGCGCCGAAAAATTAGGGCAAGTAAAGTCATTGACTGAAATTAGGTACGCCACGACAGCCGAGCTGTCTTCCGCTTACTGCGCCGCAAGTCTCGGTCGCATGCAATGAAAGCTCAAATTGTTTTAAATGCATCGCAGAACGTAAAACCGAATTTCTCCCCATGCTGCAGTTTGAAAGTGGGTTGGCGCCGTGTCCAAGTGTACAACGAACGCAAGAGTACGCCGGAAGCATAAGAAACAGGCTACATCCTAAAGATGCGGTTCGGCGAACAGGCGAACTTCACATATGCAGCAGGCCGCGCTGACTTAGGTCACGTGTCCAGCGCATAACGCATGCATATGACTCGTATGTTGTCCCGCTAACCTGTTAAAATATATTAAATTACAAAGCATATGTTTATTTATAGGGCAAAGTTTTTTACTTTTAGTCGGAAAGAAAAATATGAAACGATGTGTAAACTAACTTCCCATTTTTCGCCAATGGTCGCGTCAGCTAACGGATGGGACTAACTCTAAGCGTGACGTATATCCTGTTGCCAGTAAGTTCATTTATGGGTGAATTGTTTAGTTTTAGCGAGAAATAGTAAAATAAAAATAAAACGCCGTTTAAATTCATTTTAAGGTTCTTTTTTTTTATGCTCGCGTCAGCTAACAGATGGGATGAACACTGTGCGTGACGTGTTCCCGGTTGTCAATTTTTGCCCAGTGTCCCTCTTGTTGAATTTATTTCTCCATGGGTAAACGGGTAAGGCATTAATGCAGGAATTTAGCATTTAACAAGGCAAACACCAGGCTTTCACAGCCAATGGAGCCAGCTGCCAAACGAAAAGCGCACTCTTGGTACATTAAACAAACCCCATAGTTGCCCTGCAATCTCTACCTAAGTTTCCTTCAGGTCTCAAACGCAACTGTGCTTATGGAAATGCTGATCAAACTATATTTACGTAAAATATCCGCCGCTCATGTCTTCATATGGGGACCTCCTTTTCTCCTGGTGAAGAATACTCGTCTTCTCGTTTTGCTATATGGAGTATATTTCCCCTTCCATTACGTAGCTTGATAGTGCACTAACGCATGACATCATAATGATTTTACCGCTAAACACATTATAGTAAATCTTCGCGAAGTGGCAATCGCAAAGGCGACGCCACGTTCTTGCCTCCCATTTCTGTCAAGCTCACAATAAATGATGCGAAAACTAGCATTTACACGAGCCCGTCCATACGGACAATGTGTAAAGCT
Organism: Dermacentor andersoni; assembly: GCF_023375885.2. Lineage (NCBI taxonomy): Eukaryota > Metazoa > Arthropoda > Arachnida > Ixodida > Ixodidae > Dermacentor > Dermacentor andersoni. The sequence continues at coordinate 59,720,898 of NC_092824.1, forward strand.
CATTCTGTGTATTCTTGAGAAATATCGGATGGGCACTCATAAAACATTTAGCTAATTTTTCTCTAGCGTTAAATGACGCCTTTGCATGCCTCTGAAATAGATCACACCAGCATAATATAGAGCTTTAGCAGAGCGTTTACGGTCCGCTCCGCTGAGACCGGCGTACCATAACAATTGGCACATAGCCACTGAGCAGAACGCTACCGGGAACACATACGTGCCTGCGCAGAATGCTCATTGCAGCAGCGGAACATAGAACGCTGCCCAAGTTCCACGAGGAACTCGATTTTGCGAAGCGTCAGGGTGCGTCCAGTTGTTGCCTTAGTCGTCATGCAGCGCAGCAGAGAGCACGTAACTGGCGTCTCTGGGAGACACGCTTGTTAGATAAGCGAAGTCAATGCATTCTATGCGGCCAAATGTGCGCGGAGCGGAGCGCAAGCAACGCTCTGCTAAAACTCTCTAATGAAGGGAGGCTCCTTATCGGGTTGATTGCGCGTCTCGCCTGAATCGCATCTCGTCGTCGGCGCATGCGTGGTGGCGTAAAGTGGCCGCATGTCGGCGTCCTTGGAGTTGCCGATTTCACTGCATGGCCGCTGGAGTTGGTTTTATTAACTGCATAGGTGAACGTTGGAGCCTGTTTTCTGTGTGATTCTAGCCGCGGCAGCTTAGCGCGTAAGGCGTTTCACTGCCGAGCTCAAGGTCGTCCATTCAATCGCGCCCACGGCGGCCGAATTTCGACGGGAGCGAAATGGAAAAACAAGACGTGAAAGGAAAGCAAAAAAAAAAAAAAAAAAACATGGGTGTACTTTGATTTAGGTGTACGGTAAAGAATCCGAAACTCGTAAAATCACTCTGGGTATCTCACCATAGCGTGCCTCATAATGAGAGCGGGCTTTCAGCGCATAAAACCCAACAATACAAATTCTAGCGTTATGAGCAAGCAAAGTTTCAAAAGCGTCTGTTTCGGCCACTATATGTATTGCGTGGGCTAGTGCTCTTATCCCACCCTTTGTCTGCTCCCTATCCTCTCACCTTACTAGGGAGGAGGAAGTTGTGGTTAGAAGGCTGCGGGCCGGGCTGGCCCTTACACCGGCTGTGGTCTCAAAGTGAAACTGGTCGCATTTACCCCTTGATACTACGTGCTCAGACTGTTCAGTCGAAGGGAAGCATAGGCAGATGCAGCGTACCACCTAATTTGCCGAAGTCCAGGCTTACAATCGGAACGCTCGCTTCTCTTACGGCAAGCTTGTTTCAGTCGGATACATGACAACACATTCCATAATACACTGCTTGAATTAGTACACTACAAAGGCCTCACATAAAAAGGAAGTGCTCGATTACGTTATACGGTGTTTATCAACCATGTTTCCGAGTGCCTTGTGAAATTTCGACGTCACGCCGAGTTTGCATGTGGCGAAAATGGGGCTCATCAAATGTTTAATACATGGACAATATAATAAATTGGTAGCTGTGATTACATTTGTAAACAAAGGTGGTCCCACATTTGTCCCTCATTTCAATTTTACGCATTGTTTGTACAACCAGCACCTAAATTCCGAGGAATACCGAAATTATCGAAAGCAGTTGATTATATTGCTCGAAAAGATGAGGCTTGCCGTGGGTAATGCGTAGATGAAATCAAAAGCGTCAGATTTAACCACAGCTCTTGTAGTAAATTATGTGTTCGAGTAGCGCGGGACCGCTTTAAACGTGTTTCATGAACGGGAGGCTGCTGAATTTAGTACGCTTTCCTGGAACAACTATTACTACCCCCTATATTACATTACCTTCAAGGACGGGCCCCTCACCAGGTCTGGCCAGTTTGAGGTTACAAGCGCACCGCATACCTGGCACGCTAACAACTGTGCCTGCTAAGTATTGCATTCCTACTCGTCGTGCAAAGACCTTAAATTTCAAACCAAACGCCGTTTGCCGTTCTCGAGCGGCAAACGGCCTTCGCAAAACCAGCGTCCCAGCAGGAGAGTCGACGTATATCAAGCAAGTGCGCCTACGTAAATGGCAGCGCTGTGACGTCGCTCATAGTGACGCGTGACTAGAAAAATCAGCCAAGCCGACGGCATTTATTCGTTTACTATGTTCTTCAAATACATGACTTAAAGGTAAGGTAAATAATGAAACGCACCCGCAGTGGTTGCTCAGTGCCTATGCATGGTGTTGGGCTCCTGAGCACGAGGTCGCCGTATCGAACCCTGGCTGCAGCGGCCGCATCTGGAAGGGATGGAAACGTGAAAACACCAGTGTACTTAGATTTAGATGCACATTAAACAAACCCAGGTGGTCGAAATTTCCGGAGTCCTCCCCTATGACGTCAAACTAGTTAAACCATAATTTAATTTTTTTACTAATCAAGCACGCAAGCCGAATGTCCGCATGTTTTTTTTTTTTTATTTTACTTCGTGCCGTGTGGCAAGAGATGTACTTTGGTTTCGTCTCCCTGTTACCACATCACGCTGTCGCGCGCGCAGAGAACGAAACGATGTCGTTTGTTCGCGTCTTACAGCGCCGCGGTCATGCTCTTTCATCCTCTCCCGCCGGCCTCATTGCTCGTGATTACGGCGCTGATCAGCTGTTCTAGTGCAGGGCGCGCAAAATCGGCCGCTGTGCAAAACGAGAGAAACAAAAGAGTGCATTGAGCCAAAATGTGACAGAAAAAATAGAAGGCGGGACCGGGACGTATCTGTCAGGCCATCCTCCCGCCATAGCATGGTACAACGCGGGGACGGAATTTCGCTTTCAGAGGCTAGGCAGGGCAAGTGGAGAGAGTGTCGCTCTGGGCGGTGAAGCTCGTCTCCTGCAATCACGGGTTAGCGCATTGCAAGTATTTCCTTCTCTGCTATTAATGATCCAATTTGAAGAATTGTTGCCTCAGAACGTCCCTAAGAGGGCACGTAACCACTTCCAAAGTATAGCCAAAATTTTCCTCGTGGCCCGGTGAGGGTTGCCTTAAGAAGGCCGCATATAATGGCCCTTGTGTAATGCGTGCTTATGTACCAGCTTTTGTAATAAAGAGGGTGCCATTTTCGTGCAAAAGGCGAAGCACTCCATTGTGATAGTGAAATTTTAGACACCTGCGCATGGTGATGGTCATAAATTTTATAGGCTACATTGCTCACAGTTCACATTCTCTTACTAAATAAATTACCGAGCACGATGTCATGCCCGCGTAGTCAAACATGAGCAACGCTGTCATGAAGTAGAACGTCGACATCAAAAATGAAACGCTTGGAGCAGCCTCTCGTTTCTAAGCCTGTCTGACACGTGAGTTTACGCAACCTCCAACACTAGGCACGCTGGAAGACAGCGACGCAAAGCGACAAGCTATGTCGGCTGGCACAACTATGCACCCGTCAAAGCTACAATGGCCGCCATACGTATGTATGTATGTATGTATGTATGTATGTATGTATGTATGTATGTATGTATGTATGTATGTATGTATGTATGTATGTATGTATGTAACGTACGTACGTAACGTACATACATACATACATACATACATACATACATACATGCATACATACATACATACATACATACATACATACATACATACATACATACACACATACATACATACATACATACATACATACATACATACATACATACATACATACATACATACATACATACATACATACATACATACATACATACATACATACATACATACATACATACATACATACATACATACATACTATGTGTAACATGAGCAAGGAGTGAGTATTTATCGTCTTCAAAAAGTAATGCATGTGATGGTGCTTTCGTGCAAGACAGCTCTCTCGTAGGCGTCCGCAAGCTTATTGCTTTTCACACACAGCGCCGAGGTGTCTAGAGGAATCTTATTTCTTTGTCCTTTTGGTGAGCAATGTCAATAACTACGGCTATCTGGGGCCGAAATAGGAGGTCATGTTTATGAAATGCATAAAAGGATTTGAAGGCGGGCTTAGAATTGATAAGAACTATAAGATAAATACGACAAGAACGCTTGATACAAGTAAACTTGGAAAAAAGTGACGTCGACCGATTGGAATGCGACGCCCTATGCCTTCACAAAACAAGACCTAAATTGGCTATATTTGTTAAAATTTTCTTTATACCATAGTGCGCAATGTCACCAACGTATGCGTTGGGAGAGAACAGTCAACTACGGCTCGCTGAATTGATTATGAAGGCAGATGAGGCACTAAGCCAATTCTCTAAGCATGGCGCTGATTTAAATTGTCTCGAATATAACCGCTTGACAGTCCTTTTTATATAATGACAATCCGTAGATGATTGCGTGACGAATTCAACAAAATTCACAAGATGTGATTTCTACAATAACAGCAATATATCTTCAGAGTTTTCCACTTGCGCTTAGCTCTTAACGGATGAATAGTTGGGATATTCAATAAAATTTTCAAATTAAATATGTCTGCAATATATTTTTTCTCGAAACTACACGCTCTGGTTCTTGATATTTTGCATATCTTACAATGCTACCTAAAATGCTTGAGGCCCCTCGCCAAATTTTCGTTACAGACCGGTAGCTGTAGGGAGACACCAAGGGAGTGCCTTAGTGTAACTATATTTCAAAACGGTTCATTCCAATAAATGAGAAAAATTGAAATGTGGCATTGCCGTGTTGTCAGAATTCCAGTTTCACTGCAAAAGTTGATGCTATCTCTCTTAGCGTAGACGGGCATCCAGAAGTGTCACAGCAAGCCCTCGTGGCACCTTTCCCTTCCTCTAACGTAACGATGTCCATTGTGTGCTCCACTGTTATGCGCCCCCTTTTCTCCACGACATTCTTGCTTTGCCTGCGCAAACAGGCTGTAGTTGAAGACGCCGTCATGTTAACGTCATTACTCCTGGCTCCCTCTTTTTTTTTTTTCTCTCAAATTCATTCTTTTGTTGCAGGACGCACGTAAAGTTATTTTACTTCCCTTTCTACATCGGTTGATTTACAGAGGTCCCGTGCCAAAATCACTGATGCAGCAGGCAGCGCATTTAACGCCCCAGCATTTTTGCTAGTGAGCTTGACTCTTTGGTGGAGTGCGGGGCTCGTCAAGAAGAAGGACGCGCAAGCTCTGTTTCAAGTCCCAGCCTCTCTGGCTCCGTGCAGCTGCTTGATATCTTGCATACACACTTAGCACTGCGTGATCCAGGCGCCCCACTTGTCTGTATGCGCCAGCCTGGTGAGGCACCCTTTATGACAATGCTCCATTTGTTTAGAAACAAATGGAGCATTGTCATAAAGGGTGCCTCACCAGGCATCTATCCACGCCAAACGGAACATCCATCCACGCCAAAATTTCTAAAGTGTCGTAAAAGTGTTTGATAAACTGCTGTCGCTTTTTGCTAGGCCACGGATAATTGGTCTTCTCGATTCATAGTATATGTAAAGGCTTTTATGATATATATAGAATTATTGTACGAACTAATTGCCTGAACGAAGAGTCATCTTTGCATGCGTGAACTCGTTGCACACTTATATAAGGCGCTGAAAAATTGGGGCAAGCGTCAGAACACTTTTCAAGCATTGAATTTCTGGGTTTGTAGGTAAATTTCAGCTACTTCCATTATAAAGAGAAACACCGCGTGAAATAGTAAATTGCGTATTTGACACCCGAAAACTGCCTATGACATTTTGTATTTTGTTTTTCCAACTGCTCTATCGTAATTGTTCTGCCCCTATATGCATTAAGTCGGACGTTGCTGCCAGTGAGTTTCAGGGGCCTTATCACTGCGCGAACTATTTATATTTATTAACCAATGGTTGGATCCCCATGGTCACGTTCCTCAACCTAAGCTTTCAAAGGTTTCACTTCTTTGTAACTGGCGGCAAACCTTACAACCTTTGGCATTACTCGGAATGTTGCCGACAAAGTATCCTAGCGGGATGATGTTATCCTTGTTCTTTTGCAGGCACGTTTCAAGAACTATTTGCTATGTTGCAGCTTTTTGATGGAAAGTCGTATATCGCTCAGTTTGCCCAGTCATTTGTCCCAGTTGATTATGATCCCTGAACTGGAGGAATGAAAGCTGTTTCTTCTAACGCGCTGGCCTATTTATTCAGAGCAATATGCCTTCGCAGGCATTTACTCGACAAGAAAAAAACTGAGGGCAAGTGCGTATCAACATTGATTAGAAAAGAATAACATTCCTGAAGCGGAACTGCCGGCGCGTTTTGTTCAGCAACACGCCCCGGCAGCATTGGCGTGTCGCTCATCCGTGAAGTTTATGAATGGACTAGGTCGCCGTCGAGAAAACGTCAGCAGCAGCTGAACACAGAATGAGGGCCCTTATACAGACTTAGTGAAAATTACCATAAACAGTGACGGCTATAGGCTTTGCTTGCCGATACGAGCTGAAGTATCAAAAACGGTTTAAAGAAGTCGCGGTTTCTCCCGAAAGCCGAAGCGCCGATTGCGATAGCAAATTATTAGTTCAGCTATGCGAAGTAAGGATGGTAGTTTTATCGGCCGGGTATATCGGAAACATTCGCTTACTAACAAGCGCGGTGTTAGCTCAGCGCGCGCAAGCAAGCATGGATGCATCCCACTCGATGACCGCGGGCCATCGCTGTCAAGCTCTCGCACACAGGGCGCACCGTCCTTCTCCTGAGTCTTCCCATCCTGACCAGCCCTCGGTTCTGCATCGCGGTCACGTGCGGTACAGAATGGTTACGTTCAGATAAATCCTCCTCCACTACCGCAGAGAGCGGTTACGCTACGCCCCAGCACACAAAACAATGAATGAATATCAGTCGACCACTTGGCGACTACTTCAGACTCCAACTTCGCCGAACGCCGTGCTGTACAACCGCATTTACCCCGACGCATACTCCCCACTCTGCAAAGCGTGCGAGGCCCGCGCTGACCTAGATCACATTATCTGGCAATGCCCTCATGCCTCACCCACAAACACCTACCGCACTAACACTACACGCATCATAACTACGGCCGAGCAGTGGAAGATTTTGCTGCACAGCTTGGACCCAGAGGAGCAGCTCTGGGTCGTCCGGATGGCCGAAGACGCCGCCAGAAAACAAGGACTGGCCGGCCTGTGTGAAGGGGGGTACTGGTGGTTGGTCTCCCGACCCCTGCCACCCCTGGACCCTATCAAGGAAATAATAAAGTTTTATCTCTCTCTTGGGCTACCTCGCATCGGCGCGCCTGGCTACGCAGCTATGGCGTGGTACATTCAACTCTCAGTGAAGATATATAATATGCAAGAAAGTATTTGGTCTTTCTTTTTCGTATAGATCTAACCGCTTTAAATATGTGAAAATCCCAATGACAGGTATCGAGGCATTTGGAAGCACTGTCAATACTTAAGTACGAAGTCGCGTTTTCCAAGGCTTCTATGAGGGTGCCCAATGAACGCATGTTGTCGCTCGCATGGAGGCGCGTGTTTGTGGATACAAGCCACCATTCCTCGTGAGGCGTGGCAGGCGCAAGACGCCTAGACGCGAGTTTGCGCACGTTCGCAATCATACGCGTGCTTTGGGCTTCATACGGAACCTGAAGAGGACGCCGACGGCAAAAATGCGCCAGGAGTGTCCATATGAATGCTATTAATATAAATTGCGTCACTGTGATCAATGTCTCCATTTCCAGTTTGCAGGCTTTCACGTTGAAGGCGCGCAGGGTACAACTCGAAGTGTGCCGTGGAAGTTTTAAGGTCAAACTACACGCACGCTTGCCGGCGCGTGAAAGCTCGCGCCCCCGTGCCTTGCGTTTGCCGCTCCTTGCGAGTAATGGCGGTTCGAACCTACAAGACGCGCGCCGGCGCGCGTCCATATGGCTCAGATTTTCGCCTTGGTAGACGTCGTTTCGTATTTTATGAGGGAGCTAGAGCACCGATAATTCTCTGGAGGACGTATACAGCTTTAGAGTAGCGTTTGTCGCCACGTACATTAAACACAAGTACTTTGCTGGGCGTTTTGGTATGCGTTCCTTCAAGACATTTAGTGCAACGTAGGGGAACGAAAACGCAAGGAAGGTTTAGTGCGCGTGATGGTAAAACTAATTTAGATCAAAGAAAAAATGAACCAGCCGTGGAACCTTCCACTTCCCGATCCATTGATCGAACATGATTCAAAAAGTACGCGACGACAAGCTCGGCCAGCGCCGGCACAGAAATATCGGTGTCGGAATTTGCGCGGGATTAATTCCCAGCATGTTGCTCTCATCTCTCCGGAGGTTTGCCTGTCATAATCACGTTGCGTGACCTTATTCCCAAAAATCCTTCTCTCTTATTTTCTCGGGCACCACAATATAGATATAAGCAGAAGCACCGTATTACTGCATCTCTGGTAATTATTCCTTAGTCCACAACATGGGTGAATCCCACTTTAGGAACTTTCTCTAAATGTGTATTTCGCCCACGAGTATTGTTAGCTGCTGCTCTTGTGGCTGCTAAGAACAATGCTGCTTTGGGCCCCCGTGAAGTCGAGTGCGACGAAATAAGCGCGATGATTTATCTTCGCTAAAGCATGAATACGGCCACTATTTGGTGCGGACTCCGCTTATTCGCTATCGTAGGTGAGCTTCCGCTAACCATGCCGATCCCCTCTTCGTCGTAAACCATCAACATAGGAACTTTCAAGAAAGCAATAACACTGACCTGTATCTCCTCATTGCCTATACTGGGAGCATTTTTGTCGCAGTATATATAGAGTTACCATTTTTACGCATCTACCGATTCGCCGCAGCCGGCGTGTCCTTTATCTGATATACCTCGGTGTAGCCATCATTTTATCAGCATTCGACGACTGCAGATGAAGTTCACGAGGTTATCAAATCATTGAAGACTGTAGGTGCTGGCTTAGACTTCATTGATCCTTGTAAAGTAAAAGTAATTTCGTATGAAATATCCTCAGTTTTGGCACTAATCATTAACAAACTGTTCTCTGCAGGGGTGTTTCCGAGTTGTGATCGCATTTCACTAGAAAATTACAGGCCAAGATGTAGCCTTACCTTTTTTGTTAAAATGATTGAGAGGCTTTTCCACAGTCCATTAATGCGGTACCTAAAGAACTTTAACCTTTTGTTCCCTGAGCAATCCGGATTTTCACAAGGATGTTCAACCGAACTCACACTTATTATTTTAACTGACGAAATCAAGCAAGCTATTGACAGAGTCCATGAATACTTTGTTTAGCGCAAAACGACAGGCACAAGAAAGATGACAGGACAAGGCGCTACTCTCAACTGACATCATTTTATCGCGTCACTCCTTTATAGACCGCTCAAACCAGAGGAACATGTGCAGTGAGCACCATGTGGTGGAGCCACCAACATCCGATCCCAAGAGCGCACTCATGCGACAGAATCCAAAAAACCAAATTCAGCGCTGTACAAGGTTAAGGAAGGCACACTAATGCACTGTGACCCCAATGACTGAATGAAAAATGCTTCCGATAACTCTCGGGCGGTGGTGCCACGGCTCTTTTTCAAACTCGTGGTATCACGAAACATGGGTTTGCACTTGAATTTTTACAATGCTGAGCCATACGCACCAACTAGCCCGCCACAGACTTGAGTGCCAGACTGTAGACATCCTACACCTAAGTTCTCTCTCTCCCTCTTTCACTCCCCATTCCCCTCCCCACGTGTAGGGTAGCAAACTGGACTCAGTCTAGTTAACCTCCCTGCCTTTCTGTCTTCCCTTCTCTCTCTCTCTCTCTCTAGCCCGCCAACGCATTGTGTTGAACTATTGAGAGGCCTAATTGTGGGTTCTCTATTCATCGATCTGACGAAGACATTCTACATGATAAACCATCGCATACTACTTGTTAAAATGGAATCATTTGGTATATCTGGTCCTCTACTAAACTTTGTCAGAGACTACTTGAGTAACCTGTCTCATATGCTACAGGTTAGCGGCCGTCTCTCATCCTCCAAGGTAATTAACGTAGGAGCCTCAAAGGGATCAACTTTAGGCCAACTTTTATTTTTGATGTTTAATAATGACCTACCCAGTATTACTCCTAAGGTCAAGTGCATACTTTACGTTGATGACATGGCCACCTTTACATTCAATACATCAATTGCCACACTCCAGTGTAACTTTAACACCGAGTTAAACAATATTACTTTATGGTGCTAAAGTAATCATCTGCAAATTATTCCCAATAAAATCACATTTATGATGCTGCATTCCCAACAACATTCAATCGACGTCCCACATTCTGTTTACATTTGTGATTACGTCATACAGGTTTCGACGAAGCGGGGTTCCTCGGCGTCATCTTAGATACTGAACTAAAATTTCATGGACACGCCCAATCGCTTGTGAAAAAGGTTGCATTTGGCATCCACATTATAGCAAAGACAAGAACTTATTTTCCAACTCACGTCGTACGATCTTTTGTATTTTGCTTATACTCAAAGCTATCTTTTCTATTGTGCATCGTCATGGGACAATACGTATTCTACGCATATTGAACGTCTGCAGCGACTTCAGAACCAAGCTATGGGACTAATGAATTTCAGCGCGTTTGATATGTCCTGCAGGTCATTGTTTCCTAAACTCAACATTCTTCCGTCATGACATTTATTCCGTCAGAAACTATCCGTCATTGCATATAGGCTCATCACACACGACATCTTTATTGAATGTATTGATCCTGAACAGATTGCTAACAACAGCACCCGGTGTTACATGCTCTTTTACCTGCCGTAAGGACGAATAACGGCAAGTTCAGAGCCCCCTTCTCTGGCATAGCATATGGAATTCATTACATTTGGAAATAAAATCATCGTACAACGTTTATACATAATCCGCGCGCACCAAGGAATATTTTATTCAGAAATTAACCGACACATCCTAAATTCTTAATTAACTATATAAAGGTATGTCATTTTGCTGTATAACTTTTGTTTTTGTATAAGTAAATGATATTATTGATTATAAAACGAGTTTGGTCTGTTATGTCGGGATGATTATTTTTGTCAATATTCCTTGTTATTCTGCTTCTTCACACGCTTTCAACAATTTTTCATGTTTTATTATTAATTAGCATCACCATTAACTTATGTACCAATTTTCTGTTATACATAATCAGTTTACCTAATCATTACTGTTCACACGACCATACTTTGTTGCTGTTTTAGTATAATAACGCTATTTATGTAATCATAGGAGGTCACCCTGGTAGCTTTCTTCAAAACTCTGGGACCTTCTGTTGCAATAATATCACAATGCGACTCGAACATGACTGTTGCAATAAACTTTAATTGACTTTGCTCCTTATAAAATGCTTTGTGTGACCTAGTGCATGGCATTCATTTATTCATTCACTGACGATTACAGAGTACTGTTTTACAACGAAACTGTAAAACTGCCCAATCCTACATAATCAGCGGGCGCATATCACAATAGATGGGGCGTTCTCGCAGTTTTCGTGACCTCGCATGACAGACAGGCGCATAGGTTGCGACTCCAAAATTGTTTGACCAGTATTGCAGAATTGGAATAGAAGAGTTTGGATTAGCTTTACGTTATAGCGCCCCAGGTTAACGAAGGCAGTTGCACAATGGAAGAGGCTATAAAAAAAAACTCAGTTCGCTTCCCCTCTGTGAAGAAGGATGACCAGCGAAGCTGTGTATGTGGGCCCCTTATAATGGCGAACTGCAGCTCTGCCGCGGGTCGGCGCAGCATTGCGCTATCTCCAGGGTCAGCCCACGTAGGGGGAGTATTTTGCTTACCAAGCTAATGACACGAACATTTCCTTGGACCGTAGAGGTGCACAGCTTCGCAATAAACACCGATGCAAAAGCGGGGAATGCGGCTTCATCAAATCATTTCCCCATTACACCTTCAGCGAAATCGGGCTGATTGTGCAAGAGTCAATGGTACTAACTATTCTTCACTATCCGTCAAAACAACAAGCACACAAAAATGAAGCATTGTAAATGGGTATATATAAACATACCGTCTATTGCGATTATCGGTTTTTGGTGCAGAACAAACTGATGGCCTCCCTACAACCGAGATATCAAGGGGGAAATGAGAGTATGTATCTCATAAGAAACAGTTTATTGACATATTTCTACTATTAACCCAACACCAACACAAAAGGAATGCGCTGTCATGTTATCCCTCCTATATATATAGGAGCGCTCTTCCCGCTTGACCCCACGGTGACCATACTTTTGTCCAATACTAAGAACTCTAGCTCGGAGACATGCCATACATTGGTAGGGGCCGCAAGAAAAGTCGATATTATTTCTTTGTAAGATCCCGTCAACGAGGCTGGAAATTCAAGTGCAGTCACAGCAGCTGGCTTGCGCTTAGCTTAAATTGCTGCTTCGATTACCGAGAGGGAAAAGAAACCTGACCTTGCCATTGACAAAAAGCAGCAAGAATCAACGCAGGAGTGGCTTGTTTATGATCACCAGGGACGCAACAATCGGCCGATAAAAAAAGTTTTCACGAGTGACAGGCAAAATTTGATGAAGGAACTCGCCACTGTGGAATTCTCATAAGTTGCGTAGCATTCTTCGGAACACCCTGCTTAGTGAGGCCACCCTGCTTTATCGCTTATGGCTAGGGGTGGGTTTCACGAAATCTTACTCGTTTCGCATTGGAATGGCCGACAACGCTCTCTGCAATGCCTGTCTTTGCGAGGAGACGCTGGAACACATTCTGTGCGACTGTCCTGAATATAATGTTCAGAGACAGTCCATGGCGTCTGTTCTAGCGCCCCTTGACAATAGACCATTGTCACTTGCAACCATTTTCACATATCGCCGACTGAAGACATCGCAGCTGAAGGCGACGAAGGGACTACTTCGGTTTATGAAGGATACGGGCTTGGACAAGCGGCTGTGACAGGGATGTCACGTACCGCACAAGAGTGACAGACTGTAACGAACGATGTGTGTGCCGTGTTATGTGCCCTCTATCTCTTCTCCCCATCTTTCATCCCCCATCCCGCTCCCATGTGTAGGGTAGCAAAGCAGTTAGGCTAAACTGGTTAACCTCCCTGCCTTCCTTCTCCACTTTTTCCTTCCTTCCTTCGGAACAATTACCTATGAGTCTTATACCAGGTTGAAAAGTATTGAAGCACACTCCACAGTAGCGCAGCTAGGTCGTCTGTCACCTGGGGTCCATAGGTGTTCTGTCATCCCCCCGTCCCTGGTTGTACTAAGGAACAGCAGGATATGGAAAATTACCGGGCAGGGGAGGAAGTTTCAGCTCCAGCACAGTGACCTAGAAAACCGCACATTTGCCCCCTTCTATTTCGTTCCCTGAGATCGCGAATGTAGCATGCATACACGCTGTTTTATATTCTGCGCAAAATAACACAGGGCGTTGCACTGATAACTTGTGATAAGCGCATGTGCACATCTGCTGCCAGAAAAAAAAGTAATCGTGGAGAATATGGATCACAAGTAGCAAACATATTTTAAGAAAGTTTTGCTTAACAATTTTATAGGAAATATCGTATTTGGAAAATTGAAGCATGACAGTCATATGTTGCTCGAAAACAACTCCTCAGATATCGTCGTAGATACTACGGCGTGCAGTATTTTCGCCGTGTGTAGCCCTAAACCGAAACCAAAATGAAATATCATGTTAGTGGCACTGATATCCCCACTCTATAAGAAAACGGCACCTGCTTCCCGTTTACGCGGCCGTCAATGCTACGACAATTACGAGATCTCTCATTCTGATCCATAAAAGCTTTATTTGCTGCGGTGGGAAAACGCCATTATCCTAACTGCGGCACCGCCACAATGTTTGGTAGCTAGGAAGAGACCGACGCTGGATCGACGTAGATTCCACGTGCGTCGTTTTTGCGTTTTCCGAGTCATGGAAGGGGTAAGGCGGAAAATAACTAAACGTTCGCATTCAGTGGTGTGTTTTAAGTTATTTAACTGTTCTTAATAAGGTGTTTTGCTTTCTCGTCCACAGATAAAATTAACGTGGATGTAAACACTCACTTGAGCGCGCTTTGCCTTTGTAGGTTTCCCTTTATTGCCACAGAAAGTTGTCCGTGAATATAGTTTCCTCGCTGGAACGCCGGGTGCCGATGCCAATACTGAGAGCGTTGGCAGCCGAAAAAGGCGGTTCTTTCACGCTGCAGTATGGAAGTGGCCATCACTTGTTGTCCCTTTGATATAAGAGGAAAACAGTGAATCTTGGTAGTTAAATAATGAGCCTGCTTAACAATATGCACAAGTACACCCACGTACGCCGCCACGTTTATTAAGGGCAGCGACGGCGAGTAAGACTGGCAGCCTTCGAGAACAGCAACGTACCGATGTTTATAGCACGAAGTCTCACCGCTTCTCACTTTTTTGGTTATCCGCTTTACGAAATGAAGAATGTTTGACTTACAATCCTCGTGGTAAAAAACTCCCCTATACAATATCAGTATGAGTTGATCAGTTGACTTGTGCCTAAGGTCGGGTCTGCCAGTAGCAGGAGCACAAGCTCGGACAATGTGGGGGGCCTAATCTCACCGGCTCAACGGGATCGACATCGGCTCAAACTATGCTCACAGCTCGTGAACACTGAAGCGTGTGCCGCAAACAATGCAACACCCCTTTCCAACCATGAGTCACCCGTTACAAAGGGAACTTAAGTTCTCGCGACAGCAACATCTCAAGTCAAACCCCACCTCACTGTTGTCAACTATGAAGTCTGCCATTAATTCCCAGTATTCTCTGCGTATACAGTTATTTAACTCATAACACAACGTGGGCAATAGCTGAGGAGTAGAAAAAGTATCTGGCTTCAGGTGATTGAAAAAATATTTTCATAGAAATCTGGTCTACTCTCAATCGTGCGCATGGCTATCGCATTTCGCTGGAGGAGAAATGCGAAAAACCCGTGTACTTAGATTCAGGTGCACGGTAAAGAACCCCAGGTGGTGCAAATTTCCAGTGTGCCACACTGCCGTGTGCATCAAAATCAAATCGTAGTTTTGTCTCGTAGAACCTTATATTTATTTGTCTCAACCCTGATGTCTCGAAGATGTGGCCGACCTGCATGTCCAGAGGAACGTCTCCAGCGAGTTTCACATACATCTAATGAACTCGAAACGTCGCCGGAGTTAACGTTTATCGTAAACAGTAAAGCCCAGAAGAATCAATCAGTTCAGTAGTGAACGGAAGTTAAAGACGTAATACATATTCAATGGCGCCGGAGTAAGCCACACTACTTGTTAAGCACAAAGAATATATGAATTTTCGTATTTGAAATGGATCACTGAAAGTACGATGTGAGTGAGCCACACTACTTGTTAAGCACAAAAGAATATATGAATTTTCGTATTTGCAATGGATCACGGAACCGACCATTTGTCCATGGAGCCAGCAGAGCAAGCGGAAGGACCGCTCTTGGTACGCAATACAAACTCCATAGGTGCCCTGGCGCCTCTAGAAAAATTTCCCTTATGTTCCCGAAGGTTTCTAGCTAACTGTAAACGGCGATCAAGCAATATTTATGGATATATCCATAGCCCGTGTCTTTATATTGAGATCTGCTTATCTCTTAACTAGAAATGCAAGTCTTCTCGTTTTGTTCGACGCAGTATATATGCGTGTCCACTACTTTGCTTGATGGAGCACTAAAGCCTGATATCGTAATGGTTTTAGCGCTAAACAGCGAGTAAATTTCCGCGAAAAAAGGTGACAACCGCAAAGGGACAGTAAGTTACTGCCTCCAATTTTTGTCAGGTTAACAATATTCAACATATGATGCGAAAACTAGGATTTCCACGAGTAAATCCGTGGGGTCAATGTGTAAAGCTCATTTCGTGTATTTTTGGGAAATATCGAACCGCCATATATAAAACATTTCGCTAATTTTGATCCTGCGTGAAAGGATGCGTTTGCAGCCGCCTCGACTAAATCACGCCAGCATGATAAAGGGAGGCTCCGTGTCTCGTTCACTGCTCGTCTCGTCTGAATCGCACCTCGTCCTCGACGCCTGCTGGGCGCGCAAAGTAGCAACATGGCGGCGTCCTTGCAGTTGCAGATTTCGATGCATGAGCGCCATGACGAGCCTTTCCTCTAGAGTTACTTTCTGCTTGCTTACTTTTTCACCAGGACCAAGCCGCTTTTCGCTGACTGCGTCAGAACGCCAGGCGCAGTGGGCGTGCCTCCAAAGTTTCTCAAAAAGTAACGAAATTATTTGCAGTAACGTTCGAGGTCAGAGATAGCGCTAAGACTTGTTCCAGTAATGTTCAGTGCACGCGAAACTAACCACCTCACTAAGGCGAGTGAGGCAAGCCGGCCCAAAGACCACCGCAAGAAACTAAAATAATGTTGAGGCTCATAGAAAGCGTCGCAACCATCTCTTAGTATGAGTCATCAACTCAACCATGCCATGAGAGCCGAGCTGTCTTTCGCTTTCTGTATGACAAGTCTCGGTTCCGTGCCATAAAAGCATAATTGGTTGAAATGCGTCGCAGGATGTCAAACGAAATTTCTCCCCTTGCTGTTACAGTTCAATGGTGTATTCGCGCCATGTCGAAGTGTACAACGAACGCAAGAATACGTCGACATGTTAAAAAACAAGGCTACATCCAAAATATGTGGGTCACCGAAGAGGCGGACTTCACATATGCAGCAGGCCTCGCTCGCTTTGGTGGCGATGCTGGAGCTAACGCAGCATGTGACGCGTACGTGGTGCCGCTAACTTGTTGCCAGTTAAAGCATGAAAATAAATCGCAAAATATAAGTTCATTTGTAGGCTAAACATTTTAGTTTTAGCGAGAAAGAATAAATTGAAAATAAAGCGCACTCTAAATTCATTTCAAATTCTTTCTTTATTGCACTGCTCGCGTCAGCTAACATATGGAATGAACAGTAGGCGTGACGTGTTGCCTGATACAAATTTTTGCCAATTCTCCCCAATTGTTTAATTTCTTTCCCTATGGTTAAACGGGTAAGCCGAGAAAAGTCAATGAATTTTCGCATTGAATCAAGCGGAGACCAAGTTGGAAATGTCAATGAAGTCACAGCCTAAAGAAAAGTACAGTCTTGGCACGTTACACAAAAGTAATTTCAGATTGTTTTCCTTTTTCGAAGCTCGCGTCAGCTAAAGGATGCGTTTAACACTAGGGACGACGTATTTCCTGTTGCCAGTTCTTGTTGAATTTACTTCTCTATGATTAAACGCGTAAGCCTAGAAGAATGAATAGGTTTTAGTATGCAAGAATGCGCCACGGCGCGTCGCACCGTCAATGGAGCCAGCTGCTCAACGAAAAGCACACTCTTGGTACGTTAGACAAACTCCATAGGTGCCCTGCAATGTCCACATAAGTTTCTCTTCATTTCCCGAACGGAACTGAGTATACGCGAATATTGATCAAATATAATTGACGTAAAATATCCGCAGCCCGTGTCTTTCTATAAAGATCCTCTTTTCTACTATTGAGGATTTCTAGACATCTCGCTTCGCAAAGAGGAGTATATTTGCCTGTCCAATATGTAGCTTGATAGCGCACTAAGGCATGAATGACATCGTAATGATTTTACCGCTAAACACATTAGAATAAATCTGCGCGATGTGGCAACCGCAAAGGCGCCGCAAGTTACTGCTTCCCATTGCTGTCAGGCGAACAATATTCAATATACGATACACAAACTATAGCATTTACACGAGGACGCTCATACAGACTATGTGTAAAGCTTATTCCGCGCATTTTTGAGAAATATTGAACGGCAGTTTACAAAAGAAATTCAGCTAATTTTGATCTTGCGTTAAAAGAAGCTTTTGCAGGCGCCTGAACTAGATTGCGCCACCATAATGAAGGGAGGCTCCGTATCGCGTTGATTGCGCGTCTCCTCTGAATTGCATCTCGTCATCGGCGCATGCGGGGCGGCGCAGAGTAGCCGCATGGCAGCGTCCTTGCAGTTACAGATTGCATTACATGGGCGCTAGAGTTGGTTACATTAGACAGTTTTAGTATTGCGCACGTTGCGTAAGCGACGGATTTGCGTACGTAAGATCGCTACGTTCTGCAAAGTGCTCATGCGCAGAATGCAACACGAACGGCACGTGATGCGTACGCGACCGCTGCGTACGCACGCATCATGATTCTTGCGCGCGTACGTGGGGAGGCTTGCGTGCTGCTGTCGCGGTTCCTGTCTGTTCGGGACAGCGCGAGACAAAAGAGTTTGGCGAAATGGTGGCGTCAAAGGCAACCAGCGGAAGGCTGTACTTTTCAATGGCCTACAATGTGGCTTTGCTGCCTGAACTCAACGCAGAGAAGCCAATCCCGGAACTTGCACGTTGGGAATGCGAAGCAAAAATAGGAACTTTGTTTTTGAGAAAGTGTTCAGTGTACGCTGTTTGCGCGAAAGGCTCGACTTCCAGTGGGCGCAGTTCGTCGCAAATGACCGTGCCAACCCAAGATAGCGTGTACACAGTTTTTATATTTCTCTACACGATTCGTGTATTGCATCCGTATTAAATGTAGACTCTTTTAAAAGCCTAAATAGAGTTCGACGTAGCGTGAACGCGCGCACAGGTTAAGGCCTCAATATAGTCCGACGTAGCGGGAGCGCGCGAACACGTTACATCACTTACTTCTACTGCTCTAATAATTCTGCTGCAGAAGGCCACTAGCCCATCTTGACGCAATGTGCTATCAGCACGATGGGGCCCCAGCCCACAGCTGCAGTCAATCACGAGCTGGCTTGATGTATTACTTCTCAAGGCAATCGATAAGGAGAAACGGGCCTATCCTGAAGCCGGCAAGGTCACCCGGCCTTAATCCTCATGACTTTTTCTTGTGGGGCTATATTAAGGTCACGCATACACTACGGAAACGACGACTCCAGAAGACATACAGGAGAATATAAGTGAAGTGTGCCACATCACTTTACCGACATTGCTCAACGCAGCTACAGCAAGCTTTCTCAGAAGATCCCAGTGTTGCATCGCAGCAGAAGGTGACATCTTCCAGTGCTTCCTGTGAAAGCGCTTGAAAAATAAACGTAAATTCAATGAAAAACTGCGTCTGGTCATTTAGGATACTCTTATTCTACCGTTTTCAGCCTTAGGAAAACTGAGTTTTTTTTCTTTATGGATTTTAGGAATTCGCTTACAGCTATCGCGAGATGACGGACCTGTTCCTTCCGGCACCACAAGCAATAACCGCTGCCGTCTGCTTACCGCTGTAACGAACTTTCGTGAGGGGGGCACTTCGCTGGCGTAAATGGCACAGCCAAAGCCTACGTGGCTGCCCGCTGACTTCTTCAGCGGCAGTGCGCCTCATATCCAGCTTTTCCGGACACGTACCAACTAGCGCCCCAAGTGGGCCCGACACGAAGCTAGCGCGTTTTCAATGGAACGAGCGGGTTTTTCGCGAATAACAAAAGCTGCAGGACGATTATTGAAAAAGGCAGGTGACAAACGTGTTCTGGAAGACAGTCCATGCAAGCCAAATGCAGTGATCACTCTATGACACGTAAGAATTTTGTTCCCACAGCGGTTAAAGTTTTAGCAAAGGAAGCTATGGAAACGACAAAAATTTGTGCTCGATTTTTGAGGCAAGATCGATGACTGTAATAAAACTATCCCGTCTATCGTAATACCCAGTGGAGCGTATGTAGTCCGGAGACTCAGCTTTCGATTGATGCCTATCTCGACTCTCCACATATGGCGTAAGACTGTTCCCGAAAGCAATTTTTGTAAGACTGTCGTGAAAAATCACGTGGTATCTATAAAAACATGAGCGTACCCCGTGGCGAAGCCACGGTAGCCGTGGCCGAGTGGTAGAATAGCGAGTACCTTTAGGTCCGCGTCGCGGTGGCCGCGGTTCGATTCCCGCTTCGCACTTTTTTTTAAAGCCGCATAGGACCTAGTTTTGTAGTCTCTCACTAGATGGCAGAATCACAAAACCGAAGATTTGCTTTCGGTTGTTTTTCAGCAGTGCATTTTTTTTTAAAGCCGCATAGGACTTAGTTTCATAGTCTCCTATCAAATGGCAGAAACACAAAACTCAAGATTTGCTTTCGGTTCTGGTTTTACAGTGGTGCTCTTGAAATATTATCCTTTCTACTTTTCCTTCATAAAACGTAGCAATATCGTGTTCATTTGTTAAGTCATCGGTTTTATGAAGATTTTATTCATTGGACATCATAACTAGAAGCTTGCGCATGGATTTGTGCTATGAAAAAAAAAACGTTCGTGCTTTGCAGCGTGGAACGTGGGAGAACAAAATGGCCATTCTTATTGCGTTCTTCTTGAAGGTCCGTTTTCTTCGACTTTCGGCTGTCCTTAATGGCACACACTCCGAGCGAATCACGCCCACCTGTGCCCCAATGCCACCCGGTGGCCAGTGCCAATCCTATGCAACATTCGTGTGGAACAAAGGGTCTGCTAGGCTGAGTCGCTGCCCGAACGTTAATTATTTTTAAAGATTCATCCAAATAAGGAATGCACCAACTAGGAGATAATGTGCAGCATCTGGATTAATAGCTACTGTTAATGTGTTCCCTACAGCCAAGTGGTATCAATCGGTAGGTGTGGCCGTAAAATACCATTGGAATAAATGTCCCGTGCTGTGTCTGCCCCGGTCTCTCTACAGAGAAGCTAGCTTGGCTAGCCGTCAGCATTTAGGATCAACATATAGTGTCCTTCGTTCGGTGCATTTGCTTTTAATGCGCAGCATTCTTTGGCGAGTACCCCAGCAATTTGGTAGCAAAATCGTGCAAAATCGTTTCTGTAACGCCAAAAGCTTGACGCATTTCCCATATAAATATATAGCTCTTCATAAAAAGGGTTGGGGCGGCCAACTTGAAATTGGAAGTGGCATGAGCATAAATTTGGGCGTGATGCAGAGATAGGCCAAGCTGAATTTGGTAGTAATATGGGAGTGGCCCTACCTAAATTTGGGGTGAAATGGTAGTGAGCCAAGCTGAATTTGAGGCTGATATGGGGGTGGCCCAACGTAAACTTGAGGTGATATAGGGGTGGTGAGCCTAAGTTTGGGGGAATATGGGGCGTTAGCCAGCCTGGATTTGGCTGGCCCACTCCAGTGGGAGAACCTAAATTTGGGGGTGATATGGGGGGTGGGCCACCCTAACCATGGACGTGATATGGGGTTGGGTCAAGCTGAATCGGGGGCGGGGGTAGGGGGGGCTAACCTAAATTTGGGAGTGATTTGCAGTGGACCATGCTAAATTTGAGGTGATAGAGGGGTGGGTCAGGCTAAGTTTGGGGCTGATATGGGGGTGGGCCAACCTGGATTTGGGGATGATATGTGGGCGGGCCAACCTAAATTTGGAGGTAACATGGGGACGGGCTAACCTAAACATGGGGGTGATGTTTGGCTGGGCCAAGCTAAATAGGGGGGGGGGGGATGATGGGTGGACTAACCTATATTAGGGAATGATTTGCGGTGGGCCATCCTAAATTTGAGGTGATCGAGGGGTGGGCCAGCGTTAGTTTGGGGCTGATATGGGGGTGGGTCAACCTCAATTTGCAGGTGGTATTGGAGTGGGCCAATATAAATTTGGTGGTGTTGTGGAGGCGGGCCAATCTGTATTTGGGGGCGATATGGGGGTGGGCCAACCTAAATTTTGGGGTGTGTCGACTGGAAATTTGGGGAACGATTTAGGGAAATTCGTGGGTGGACGAACTTGAAATTTAGGGGTGGCCCAATTGAAATTGGGGATTGGGCCAACTCCAAGTTTAAGGCTGGGCGAAAAGAAAATCGGGCGTGGCCGACTTTAAATTTGGGGGTGGGCCTATTTAATATTTGGGGGTGGGCCAATTGAAATTTTGGGGCCTGTTTACGTATAGTTAGACAACACCAGTGGTGTTTCTGCATCTTTTTCGTGATCGCAAAAGTACGTATATTAATAATTGTTACCTAGTACTCCTCAAGGTGAGCTACCACTCGAGTCTTCACAGCCCACTGGGCTAATAATGTCACAGAAGTACTCTCACCGTGACAACTGCGACGTTCAATGTGGAGATCAGAAGAACAAACCGCAGACCGAGCTGACCATTTTCACACCAATGTCATCGCTAACACTCCTCGCTCGTGCTAGAGGCAACACAAGCCTACAACGATCGTAATTCAACTTTCACTCGCATGCTAGTCGACACGCTCTCAGTGCACAGTTTCGCCCATCATTGGATAGAACCTTGCTGGATGTTTTACTGTCATGTTGCGTCGTTTTTCACGAAGGCCGTCTCCCGAAAAGGGAATACATTTTTGAGATTGACGAGGCAAGCTAGTATATAACTCATACGAAGCAAATGTATAAACGGCTATAGTGATTTTTCAAAAATGAATATAAGTAAATAGGATTTCAGATGGTATTATTTCGACCGGGCATGACAACGAGTTTTTCCCACCTGTCACAGTGCTTTGACTGAAAACCTAATCATATTCCTCAAGCGTGTTGCCCCAATACTACATGTGCTAAATACACAAAAGTGCGGTGCGTGGTCACAGCTTCAAAGCCAGTCTATCTTGTGTAGGGTTGTTGATATTGTAGTAATGTGGAGTTTTCTTCTTTATAAGAGCAGAAAAAAAATATGATAGATGGTAGCTAAGCAGAAAGTACATAGGAAGATCTGAAACCAGCAATTATTTTTAATTTCTGGGTTGGTCCTCTCCGCCGGTAGATCGCTGTCCAATCACTTCAAAGAATTTTGTTTGTGTGCAACTGCAGCAAAAATGAAGATACTACCATTTCATTGCCAGGACCTCTATGCCCTCCACACACACAAGGAGGACACCAGATAATTGGCAATATCAGTTTATAAACTGACATTATTTTGCTAATTTCAGTGTAGCGTCGTGCCTGCGGACGGAGTAGTTTCTTAGTATCAGTCCAGTGTTAGCAGTGAGAAGCAGTTCGGTCTACCATTCCCATGAGGGCATACTAGCCATTGTAGCGCTTTACTGTAGGACAAGTTAAGTGCTAAAAACTTGGTGTGCCTTGTCCTTTCCGCAGATTGTCCATCCATTCTGTTATGGTGACGATCAACGTTGTGTCCGTCAGACCTCCTCCTCATATTTAGCTTCACCATCGCGAGAGTGAACAGAGAAAGGAAGCTTTTTTCACAATCAGCCCCAGCGGGATTCCACCACTCGTAACTGCTGCAATTTGCATTCAGTGGCTGGGCATGCTAACCACATCCTTAGTTTCCCAATGACTAGAGTACGCAGAAAAAGTAGAGCTTTGGTCGTTATCACTACCACGAACCCATGTCAATGCAGATATAAGTACGTGCAGGGGCTGGGTATGCTAACTTCTCCGCTACCACCTGCATCCACCACCTTAGATTTTCCAGGCATACCTGCTTCTTGTTTTGATCGCAGACGCATGCAGGATAAACGCGGATAACTAAAAAATCTCAGTGCCCTTCCACTCTGTGAAGAAACATGACCTGCAAAGCTGTGTATGTGGGCCCCTTAATGGCGAACTGCACCTCCACCGTATGTCGGCCCCGCATTGCACTGTCTTCGGGATCGGTCCACGTATGGGGAGTGCTTAACGCTTGCTTCATCTCCGCCGCGGGTCTCCCCGGCATGGCGTTACATTCGGGATCAGCCCATGTATGGGGAGCGCTGAACGCATGCTTCACCACCGCTGCGGGTCGGGCCGGTATTACGCTATCTTCGGGATTTGGCTCTACACGCGGACGCGATAGTGGGGAAAGTAGCCCTTAAGAGGAAGCTTTAGCTCTGGTTGTCCTATCTAAATAAATGTAAAAGTTGAATTCGTTTTTCTCGACAGCCACTGCATCTAATTTGACAAGGTTTGTTGCATTTAAAACAAAAACTTAGACTCTAATGTCTGTTGGTTTCGAATTCTTGATTCAGGTCATCATTTGTTTATTCAATATTGTCAGAAATCGCAAATTTTAAGAAAACGAAACTATCAAGTTTACAAATCTTTTTCGGCAATGAAAACTGATGTCAGAATTATGTACATTGCATCTAACAGCACATCTAAAGCAGACAAAATTGACATATTACGCATGAATCTCAAACAATTTAGTGATATGGAAATACAGCTTTTCCACAAGCCTTGTTCACAACGTAACGACTTCACGTAAGATATAAATCGGCATATTGGATTTGTCGGCTTTGAATTGTCTAATGGATGCTGTTTACAGAACCGCAATATCAGTTCTTGATGCGGAGTGAATAATTTGTAAACTTCGTGCTTGTGTACTTTTCGCACTTTCGAATTTTCGAATATCTTTTACAAGAATTCAGGCCCTAAATAAAAATTCCGCTTCCAATAGTCACTAGAATTTACCTTTCTCTCCCGAATCCAACAAATTTCATTAAAATCGGTCCAGGGGTTATCTAAGAAAAGCGTTTCGGCGTTTTACATCTATTTGAATAGGCTGAGTTGGAGTAGGACCCGTGTTAAAGCTTCCTCTTAACGACTTCGCTGTAAAAAAAAGAATAAAATAATAAAAGAAAAAAAGAACGCTGCAGCCATCAATATCGCCGTCTCAGATTTCGTCATGATGGCACCGTCACCATCGGCACGGCTCCGTGAGCAGCTACCAAGCTGTTCCCTTTCGTTATCTTCCTTCCCTTGGCGGCCGCGCATTGTCTTGATGCCAGCGACGCGCTAAATCTGCACCATCATTCCGTCATGCATCGCTTCTGCGACCAAGCAAGCTTTCGGCGGCACACGTACACTGGCGCATTGACACCAAAACTTTAAAATGCTTGTCTTCGAGAAAGCAGCATGAATAAAAATGGAACGCGACTATGTGGCCACGGGGAACATTTTCACGGGGCCATACTATTAATGACAGCATCACAAAAGGCTAGATGTGGTCAGGTTGACTTTACAGGTTTGGAAGGAATGACTGACGGGTTAGTTGCTTCATTATCACATAAAGAACAGCGCTTAAAGTTAGCGCAGTTTGTGTGTGTTTCCTCCTTTGTGTCCCGTCGTGAACTGCTGTTCTTTCTGTGGCTTTACAGATGTTCTTTTTCTGCGTCAGTTACGCCTTCCAAGATTGTTTACCTGGAAAATTTTTTTCGCATGGCTCTTAGAGAAGCACGTTTAGACGAAAGTTTTTTGCTTGGCTGCATAATCTCGAGGACGGGCTCCAAACTGCTCAAATTCTTTAGCCACGTAAGAACCATTACTAAAAATTTATTTAACGTAGCTTTGTTAATTACGCAAAGAACTTCTCAACTTACTCCGCATCTAGAGATTACCAATCTGAACACTCAAATGATAAAATGATGTCAACATTGTTTGTATTGTTTCAATAGTTTTGTTTCGCGCAGTTAAAAGCAGCCGGCATATTGATGGTGCTGTAGACTTCTTATAAAGTAAGTGTGAAAGCTTGGACAGGTTATCGTGGCACAAATCAACTTCATCAGCTTAAGCACATGGCCCAACCTTGCACGTCTGTCTTTACAACCGATTCTCATGCATTATACAAGAAGCACCTCAGCGCTACGGCACATCCCACAAGCTGTGCGAGAACATTGTGCGCGCTCCCGATTAGGTTTCTGAGCGTTGGTGGTATCAGGCTCGGTTTCCTGGCATCATAAGGAATAAAAACAGCTTCCTGGAGGAAAGCATTGGGTACATTTTCAGTACTTTGTAACATATGGATAAGCACGGATATCTACGTTAGAACGAAAAGTACTGAAATATTAAGGTGAGGGTTTCGCTGGATGTATTTTAGCTGTCTAATGATAAGATCTAAAGAAAAAAATACTGTGATTTTGTGACAATTAATGCTAACATGAAACATGAGCTCCGACACAGTACCCGTGGTGGAACTGGCCCCTGGACTACAGGGCTACATTGAACCACGATATGCTGGTTTGATAAATACCAGTAATTGAAAAGTGGTTCGCTCTTGAATTTCCTGTATGTCGGCGTCGCTGTGCAGTGTTGGGGGCCCTTTTTAAACCACAAGCATTATGTTTCAGCTAATATTGAAAGCAACAGTATTCTTTTTTTTTAGGGGGGGGGGGGGGGGGGTTTTAGCGTCTAACCACAGTTCCAAAGTTATCACTTAGCTCAAGATGCGCCTGCATGTGTTTCTAATATCCAGTATGTTGTCACGGATTCAATAGTGAAAGAGCGTTATCTTATCGGATTGAGCGCGGGAAGCGAACACTGGCGTACATTCTCCATCACATTTGACGACCCGAGATTGCGCTGCAATGTACGAGCATTCCAATCTGACGAACCGACGCCTTGATCCGTAGATCGGAATCAGAGGAAGCACTTTGCGCGCAGCCATCGTTATGTTTGAGTGTTATTTTCTTTTCCAGCGCAAGCTCATCTTATAATGAGTAACATTCGTGACTGACTTGAATGATATTGCGCGACACAAAAAACGACACGGACGTGAGAGACGACACATCAAGCGCCCCTTTACAAGGTGACTGACTCTTTCGGAAGGTTTTTGTTCTTGACATTACTACAACGTGAGAGTATAGAGGGTGCTCCATCTTCATTGAGTGAATACTGGGAAACGGACTATAGCCTTTTCTTGCGTCTGCGTTTGCACATTTACCGGACCAATTTATTTTTCATAACTTACTTATTAATTTGGGGGGCTGTAAAGCCCAACAACCTTTTATTAACACGATGTTTTAATAACACAGAAAATTTAAATGCTTATTAGTCGGCTTTCACGAATTTATATAAAGACATACTTATTATGATAATTAAAAGCCTATCCGTTTGACAACGTTTCATCTGAGTTCCCCTTTGCAAGGTCATACAGACTTGCAGGTGGTTCGTATCGGGGACCCTCGACATATGTCCAACCGGCAAACAAAGGGTTATTCCGAATGTTTCATTTCAGGAAGACGTGTTACCCTCCTGTCTTTCATTCCCGTTCGCAAACACACATAAGACGAAAGTGCTGCGTGAAGAGCGTCGTTAGTCCAGGCCAACGAGCTACCACAACACACCTCACCTATATCGCTGTCATTTAGGCTTAGATAAGAAATATATATATTTCAAATCGACGCATCACGAATCCAAAAAGAGCTGCCCGTGACCAGCCCAGCTAGGTTTCTTTCATTTCGTACTTCGTCGTAGCGGCTAATAGTTGCTCACGAAGCAGAGCACTGAGTGTGGATATGGCAGAGAAGGTGTTCTATATACTGTCTTGTCACCCGCCTAAAATTGCCCGCCGTGCTACTGGCCATTCCTAGAAAATGGTTTATGTGACGCCCAGCCATTTGCAACACAGCAACTTTGTTTTGCGATGGGCGAGTCCAGGTGAGAGACAGGGTAGGGTGGTTATGGAGATAAAGACAGGCTATTTTCTGCAGTAACTTAGGAATGCATGAATGAATGCCTTCATTTATTGAGAAAAAGGAGGAGCAAGCATAAGTGGAAGCACGTCTTATCAGATTGGGAAACAAGGGGGTCAAAGGGGAAAAGCTGAGGCCCGGGTTGCAGGCGAAGTCGCAGCTTAGGGGCGAGAGAATATAAGCAAGAGTTGGCGAAACCAGTTGAATTCCAGTGTAGATTTGTGATGTGCCGAGTAAATGATTGGAGTCACCGCCCAGCATCCGTCCTTTGCGGCAGTATAGGCTCCCGCCGTTTTTGGTAACAAACCGTCACTGAAAACCAGTCTTCGCAATTACTTATTCATCAGCCATGCCTAGCCACGTATTTCTCAGTGGCAGGGTCTGTGGATTACAACTACACTGTCCCGACAAGTTACGACTATAACATGACGCTTGCGGTTACGGATGCCATACTTGTGACTCTTACTATACTACTACTATACTGCGCGAATACTGTAAACATGGGTTTACTGCACAAGTTAGTGAACAGACATTTTAGAACCGCCTTTTTCGCCTTACATACGCTCAACGCAAGCACAACTGCAGCAAGTTAGGGTGCGCGTCCCTTCAAGACAGAGACGCGAACGCAAAGAACGCGTTTGAAGACACGGTCTTGGGCCTCGTGCTAGACATATCCAAGCCATCATCATCATCATCATCATCATCAGCCTGGTTATGCCCACTGCAGGGCAAAGGCCTCTCCCATACTTCTCCAACTACCCCGGTCATGTACTAATTGTGGCCATGTTTTCCCTGCAAACTTCTTAATCTCATCCGCCCACCTAACTTTCTGCCACCCTCTGCTACGCATTCCTTCCATTGGAATCCATTCCGTAACTCTTAATGAACATCGGTTATCTTCCCTCCTCATTACGCATCCTGCCCATGCCCATTTCTTTTCCTTGATTTCAACTAAGATATCATTAACTCGCGTTCGCTCCCTCACCCAATCTGCTCTTTTCTTGTCCTTTAACGTTATACCAATCATTCTTCTTTCCATAGCTCGTTGCGTCGTCCTCAATTTAAGTAGAGCCCTTTCCTAAGCCTCCAGGTTTCTGCCCCGTACGTGAGTACTGGTAAGACACAGCTGTTATAAACTTTTCTCTTGAGGGATAATGGCAACCTGCTGTTCATGATCTGAGAATGCCTGCCAAACGCACCCCAGACCATTCTTATTCTTCTGATTATTTCAGTCTCACGATCCGGATCCCCAGTCACTACCTGTCCCAAGTAGATGTGTTCCCTTACCACTTCCAGTGCCTCACTACCTATTGCAAACTGTTGTTCCCTTCCGAGACTGTTAAACATTACTTTAGTTTTCTGCAGTTTAATTTTTAGACCCACCCTTCGGCTTTGCCTCTCCAGGTCAGTGAGCATGCATTGCAGTAGGTCCCCTGAGTTACTAAGCAAGGCAATATCATCAGCGAATCGCAAGTTACTAAGGTATTCTCCATTAACTCTTATCCCCAATTCTTCCCAATCCAGGTCTCTGAATACCTCCTGTAAACACGCTGTGAATAGTATCGGAGAGATCGTATCTCCCTGCCTGACGCATTTATTTATTGGGATTTTGTTGCTTTCTTTATGGAAGACTACGGTGGCTGTGGAGCCGCTATAGATATCTTTCAGTATTTTTACATACGGCTCGTCTACACCCTGATTACGCAATGCCTCCATGACTGCTGAGGTTTCGACTGAATCAAACGCTTTCTCGTAATCAATGAAAGCTATATATAAAGGTTGGTTATAATCCGCACATTTTTCTATCACCTGATTGATAGTGTGAATATAGTCTATTGTTGAGTCGCCTTTACGGAATCCTGCCTGGTCCTTTGGTTGACGGAAGTCTAAGGTGTTCCTGATTCTATTTGCAATTACCTTAGTAAATACTTTGTAGGCAACGGACAGTAAACTGATCGGTCCATAATTTTTCAAGTCTTTGGCGTCCCCTTTCTTATGGATTAGGATTATGTTAGCGTTTTTCCAAGATTCCGGTACGCTCGAAGTCAAGAGGCATTGCGTATACAGGGTGGCCAGTTTCTGTAGAACAATCTGCCCAACATCCTTCAACAAATCTGCTGTTACCTGATTCTTCCCAGCTGCCTTCCCCCTTTGCATAGCTCCCAAGGCTTTCTTTACTTCTTCCGGTGTTACCTGTGGGATTTCAAATTCCTCTAGACTATTCTCTCTTCCATTATCGTCGTGGGTGTCACTGGTACTGTATAAATCTCTATAGAACTCCTCAGCCACTTCAACTATCTCATCCATATTAGTAATGATATTGCCGGCTCACGCACACACACACACACACACACACACACACACACACACACACACACACACACACACACACACACACACACACACACACACACACACGCACATATAGCATATTGCATAGCATAGCATAGCATATTGCTTCCCACACGCAGTATCCACAAAAGCATCCGGAGGAATTAAATTTTTTTGTTCTTCGTTGGGGAATGTCCACAACTTGTACAATGCCGAGGGCCAACATCGAAAGCCGTCTCCTTGAAGAGTACGAATTGATTTGAAGGCGGACTTGGGATCGATATGCACTATCCACAGCTCAACTCGACATCTACGAAATGAACGCTTGATACAAGAAAACCTCATTGGCGTTTTGACATCTATATTTAAACTTGTAAAAAAGTGGCGTCGAGCGATAGCAACGCTACGTGCCATGTCGTGTTACAACAAGCGTCTAACTTGGATAGACCAGTTTAACATTTTCTTTAAACCAAACCGTGCAATATCAGCAACGTGCGTGTTGGGAGAAAATAGTCACGTACGGCTCGTTGAAATGAATATGTAGGTTGGGGAGGTACAAAGTAAATTCTGCAAGCTTAGGCCCTGATTTTAATTTGTCCTGAATATAAGCGTCTGTGAGTCGTTTAAAAATGGCAGTCTGTTGAATGGTTGCGTGACGAAGTCATCTATTCATTGCATGACGATTTCAGGCGACGAGATTCTTACCGTACGAGCAATAAATCTTCAGATTTGTCCAACCGCGCTTTTCACGTCACCGAAGGAGTTTCAACTTTCATATAAGAAAGTACAAACTATGTCTGCAATACTTTTCTCGCAACTACACACTCTAGTTCTGGATATTTTGCGTAGCTTACAATCTTACTTAAAATACTTTAGGCCCCTCGGAAAATTTTCGCTGTAGACAAGCAGCTGTAGTTAGCCACGAAGGGAGCTTATTACTGTAAAAGTATTTCGAAGGGGTTCGTTACAATCAATGAGAATAATTCAAATGTGGTGTTGCTGTGCTGTCAGAAGGCTGCAGCTTCACAGCAAACGCCGACACACTGTCTCTCTTAGCCTAGAGTTGTGTCCGCAAGTGTAACAACAAACCTCTGTAGCACCTTTCCCTTCCTCCACATAACCATGTTCATTGTGTGCCCCATTTTCATGTACACTCTTTTTCGCTTGATTCACCTGATTCCCGCTTTGCCAGCTGACATATGCTGCAGTTAGAGACGCCATCACGTTCACGTCATTACCCTCGGCTCCCTTTTTTTCCCTTCTATTCATTTTTTTGCTGCACGACACATGTAATGTTGTGGTACATCTCGTTCTGCGTTGATTGATACACATAAGTCACGTGCCACAATCACTCACGCTGCAGAGAGTGCGTCTTACGCATCAGAATTTTTGCTATACTGAGCTTGACTCTCTGGCAGAGAGCGGGGCGCCTCAAGAAGATGGCCGCGCGGGCCCTGTTTCCAGTGCCAGCCCTCCTGGCTCTGTGCAGCCGCTTGATATTTTGCAAACACAATTAGCACTGCGTGATCGAGGCTCCCCGCTATTCTGTATTCCCCAGCCTTGTGAGGCACCCTTTATAACAATGCTCCATACGTTTATGAATACTAATCCTAGCGAAAATGTCAAAAGTGCCATAAAAGTGTTTTATAAACCGCTGTCGCATTTTGCTAGGCCACGGATAATTGGGTCTTCTCGATTCACAGGTTTTGTGGTATATAGAGTATCAATATACGAACCAATTACTTGAACGACGGGTCACCTTTGGATGCGCAAGCTCGTTCCACACTTATATATGGCGCTGAAGAATTGGGGCAAGTGAAGTCATTGACTTAAATAAACTACGCCAAGACTGCCGAGCTGTCTTTCGCTTACTGCCTCACAAGTCTCGGTTGCGTGCCGTAAAAGCCGAAATTGGTTGAAATGCGTCGCAGACTGAAAAACAAAGTTTCTTACCTTGGTGAAGTTCAATCGTGCGTTGGCGTCGTGGCGAAGTGTACAACGAAAGCAAGAAGGCGCGGGCAGCATAAGAAACGGCTACATCTAAATGATACCAGTCATTGAACAGGTGAGCTTCACATATGCAGCCGGCCTCCCTCGCTCGCTTCGGTGGCGTGTCTGGTGCATAACGCATGATATGCCACGTAAGTTGTGCCGCTAACTTGTTGCCAGGTAAGGCAATACAAATAAATCGCGAAGTATAAGTTCATTTATAGGCAAACGTTTTTAGCTTTAGCGGCAAAGAATAAAAAAATAAAACGATGTTTAAACTCCTTTCACATTTTTTCCCCAATGCTCGCGTCGGCCAACGGCTGAGACTAACAGTAAGCGTGACGGGTTTCCTGTTGCCAGTAAGTTCATTTATGGGTAAACTGTTTCGCTTTAGCGAGCAAGAGTAAAATAACATAAAGCGCCGTTTAAATTCATTTCACTTTTTTTGTTCGGTGCTCGTGTCAGCTAACGGATAGGATGAACACTAGGCGTGACGTGTCTCCTGTAGCCAGCTCTTCCCGAGTGTCCCCTTTTGCTAAACTTATTTCTCTATGGTTAAACGGGTAAGGCGAGAAGAATGCATGAATTTTAGTATTTAACTAAGCGGAGACCAAGGGGGACCTGTCAATGGAGCCACAGCCTAAGGCTAAGCGCATGCTTGGTCCGTTACACAAAATTCATTTCACATCGTCTTTTTCCTGTTTTATTTTTGCCGACGCTCCCGTCAGCTAACGGATGAGATGAAGACTAAGCGGGACGTGTCCCCTCTTCTTTAAGAGGAAGCTTTAGCTCGGGCCCAACTCCGGTGCGGCCTATTCAAATACATGTAAAAACGCAAAAACGTTTTTCTAAGATAACCCCTGGACCGATTTTAATGAAATTTGCTGCATTTGAGAGAGAAAGTTAAATTCTAGTGACTGTTGGAAGCGGAATTTTGATTTAGGGCTTGAATTTTGTTAAAGAGATTTTCAAAAATTCAGAAGTTTGAAGAAAATAGAAGCACGAAGTTTACAAATTAATAGCTCTGCATCAAAAACAGATATCGCGATTCTGTAAACGGCATCCATTAGACCACTCAAAGCGGACAATTTTGATTTGTCATTTTACATCTTACGTGAAGTTATTACGTTATTTACGAGGGTTCTGCAAAAGTTGTAATAACACATTTACACATTTTTGAGGTTCATGTGTAACAGATCAATTTTGTCCGCTTTAGATGTTCTATCAGATACGATTCACAGAAGTGCGATATCATTTTTTCTTGGTGGGTTACGGAGTTGTAAACTTGATAGTTTCGTTTTCTGAAAATTTGTGATTTTTGCCAATTTTTTATCAAAAATTTACAACCTAAATCGAAAATTCGAAACCAACAGTCACTAGATTTTAAGTTTTTCTTTTAAATGCAGCAAACCCCGTCAAATTTAGTGCAGTGGTTGCCGAGAAAAACGAATTCTCCTTTTATATGTATTTAGATAGGAGCACACGAGCTAAAGCTTCCTCTTAATTTCTGTCTCTATTATTAAGTTGACGTATTCAAAAGAGCGGATACGCCACCACCGGTGTCCATGGAGCCAAATACTAAACGAAATGTGCGCTCGTGGTAGGCTACACAAACGCCATAGTTGCCCAAGGATGTCAACATAAGTTTCTCTTCAGTTCCGGAACGGAACTACGCTTATGCAACTGTTGAATAAATTATGTTCACAAGAAACATCCGCCGCCGGTGTCTTTATATGGAGACCTGCTCTGCTGTTGAAAAATGCTAGTGTTACCGTTTCGCTACATCAAGTATATTTGCGCGTCCACTACGTAGCTTGATAGAGCCCTGAGGCACAACATAATAAGGCTTGTACCGCTAAACACATAAGATTAAATCTGTGCGAAGTGGCAACCGGAAAGCCACCGCCAAGTTCATGCTACCCATTTCTGTCAGGCTCACAATAAATGATGCGAAAACTAGCATTTATACCAGAACGTCTATAGGGACAATATGTCAAGCTTATTCCGTGTATTTTTTGAGAAATATCGAATGGCCACTTATAAAACATTTAGCAAATTTATATCGTGCGTTAAATGATGCTTTTGCAGGCCTCTAAAATAGATCACGCCACCATAATGTAGGGAGGCTCCGTATCGCGTTGACTGCGCGTCTCGTCCAAATAACATCTCGTCGTCGGCGCATGCGCAATTGCGCAAGATAGCCGCGTGACGGCATCCTTGTAGTTGCAGATTTCAGTGCATGGACGCAGGAGTTGGTTATATTAACTCCCTAAGTGAACGTTGGGGCCTGTTTTATGTGTGATGCCAGCCGCGGCAGTTTAGTGCGTGCGGCGTTTCACTTCAGAACTCAAGGTCGTCCTCTCAATTGCGGCCACGGCGGCCGAATGTCGATGGGAGTGAAATGGACAAACGAAACGAAAAAATAAAGACGAAAGAATTAAAAAAAATGCGCGTGTACTTGGATTTAGGTCCACATTAAAGACCCCCATACTAGTAAAATCACTCTGGTAAAATTGGAATTGGTAAAATCATAATAGCGTGCCTCATAAAGCGGGCTTTCGGCGCGTAAAACCCAACATTACAATTTCTAGCGTTATGAGTGAGCGAAATTTCAAAAGCGTCAGTTTCAGCCACTATATATATTGCGTCGTCTAGTGCTCTTATCCCATCCTGTGTCTCCTGCCTCCCCCTTCTCCTCACTAGGGTGGAGGAAGTTGTGGTTAGAAGGCTTCGGGCCGGCGTGGCGCTTACACCAACTGCGGCATCAAAGTGGAACTGGTTACATTTACCATTGGGCGCTACCTGCCCAGTCTGCTCAGAGCCTGTGATGGATAGGCAAGTGCAGCGTACCGCCTAATATGCACAAGTCCAGGCTTACAATCGGAACGCTCGCGTATGCTACTACAAGCTTGCCATCGCTACAGTGTCGCATCCAGCTATGACCACAGGGTACATGATAACGGATTCCACAAAACACACCTTCAATTAGTACGCTACACAGGCAACACAGCACATATAATACAGATATACACCTAAAGAATTCAGGTTTCAGTGCAAGTCGTGATCGCAATAAAAGACACATAAAAACGAAGTGCTCGAACACGTGATACGGTGTTTATCAGCCATGTTTTCGAGTGTCTTGGGAAATTTCGATGTCACGTCTAGTTTGCATAGCTCAAAAATGGGGCTCATCAGATGTTTGTTGCATGGGGAAATTTTAAGTTTGTAGCTGTGATTACATTTCTAAAGGAAACTGGTCCCAAACTTAGTCCCTCATTTTACGTTTTACGCACAGTTTGTACGATTACC
Source organism: Dermacentor andersoni (assembly GCF_023375885.2). Lineage (NCBI taxonomy): Eukaryota > Metazoa > Arthropoda > Arachnida > Ixodida > Ixodidae > Dermacentor > Dermacentor andersoni. Next base: position 59,755,792 of record NC_092824.1, read on the forward strand.
GAAATTCATAGCTGAACAAAACAAGAAACTTCATTATATTGCTCGAAAAAAAAGAGGCATGCAGTGGGTAATGCGTAGACGAAATAAGAAGTGTAAGATTTAACAACAGCTTTTATAATAAATTACGTACTCAGGCAATGCGGGAACATTTCAAATGAGTTTCATGAACGGGGGCCTGCAGAATTTAGTACGCTTTCCAGGGACAACTATTACTGCCACCGTTAATAAAATGCCTTCAAGGCCGGTCAAGGACGAGGTCCGGCCATTTTGAGCTAATAAGCGCACTGCATACCAGGCGCCCTAACGATCGTGTCTGCTAAGTATTGCATCCCTACCCGTCGCGCGAAGAGCTTAAATTTTAAACCAAACGCGGTTGCCGTTCTCCGGCCGGGCACCAGCATCCCAGCTAGAGAGTCCACGTATATATCGCGCAAGTGCTCCTGCGCACATGGCAGCGCTGGCAGTTTAAAGAAATGGTGAAACACAGAAACCGAAGGTGCGCATGTTTTTCTTTGTTTTTTTATAACGTGCCTTATGGCAAGAGAGGTGTACATCCGTTTCGTCTGCTTGTTCCCACGTCACGCTGTCGCGCCAGAAGAGAACGAAAATATGTGGTTTTCTAGCGTATTCCAGCACCGCTGTCATGCTCCTTCAACCTCTCACGCCTAGGTCTTTGCTCGTGATTACGGCGCTGCTCAGTTGCTCTCGTGCAGAGCGCGGAAAATTGCCCGCCATGCGAAAAGAAACGAACGCAACCGCTTGCGTGGGAGACCGTCACAGGAAGTGCACCATTAAGCAAAAACGCGACAAAAATACAAAAGAAAAGAATGTAGGCGGCGGGGCTCTCGACGTATTCGTCACTAGACCCTCCGGCTCAGGTATGGGAGAACTCAGGGAACGAAATTCGTTTGCGGAGGCTAGACGGAGCAAGTGGAGAGAGTGGCTATTTTGACGGTGATGCTCGCCTCCTGCAATCACGGGTCAGTGCCGCTCCAGATATTTCTATCTCTGCTATTAATGAACCAAATTGAAGAACTGTCGCGGCAGAACGCTCCTTAGAGGGCACGTAACCACTTGCAAAATATAAGCAAAGAGAGACAGAACAAAGGGGAAAAGCAGGGAGGTTAACCTGATGGGAATATCCGGTATGTGATCCTACGCTAGTGGGAAAAGGGGGAGGGGGAAGTAAAATGTAAGCAATGTTAGGAAGAAAGGGAGGAGCATAGACGCACAAAGAAAGGAAGGAGCACAGACATACAATCTGAGTCGGTCACTGTCCCCGCTTACGGTCACCGCACCGCACTGTAGCTCTTGGAGCACTATAGGCATCTGTTCAGGTTACAGCCACTTGTTCAATTCCGTTCCCCTTAATAACTGCACCAATGCCCTCGTCGCATTCCTCTGCGATGGCATTGTGATGTCAGCATTCTAAAGTAAGTTCCTCAGTTATAGGCCTTTGGTCAGAGCGCGCTGTCGGGATTGCGAGCGATCGTCCCTGTAAATTGTAGCGAGGACAGTCACAGAGAAGGTGTCAAAGAGTCTCCCCGCAACCACAGTCATCACACGAGGCGTCGTCGACCCATGTGAATTGGAATGCAAAAGACTTAGTGAAATCCACTCCTAGCCATATTCGACAAAGCAGGGTAGCTTCGCGACGGCAGAATCTTGCTGGAATGCAAAGGCGCAGAGAGGGTTCTAGGAATCACGAATGACGAATTTACTAACACATTCCCAAAATCCGTAAACAACGCCCAGCCCGCTCAAAAACGCGTTCTACAATTCGGTAATACTTTCGTTATTAAATGTTCGTGCAAGCCGCTCCATATCTCGCCACCATACAGCTGGAAGCGACTCAATGAGCGCAGACTAATCACAATGCACGTGCCGCTGGGGCGCCAAGACGCGCGTTAAGGTGGAGACGCCAAAATACGCAGCGCCAGAAAGCGCTGTTAAATACTACTGAATGTGGGGCGGCCTTCAGGTGCCCGTTGCTGTGTTCAGTGTTAGAGACATCGGCATCCCTCGGCCTCACCGAGCGAACGATCACAGCGAAGGATAAAAGAGTGAACGCGGAGCGCAGCGGGGGTTGAAACACGGCACTAGAGAAGAGAGCGCGAGGAGGAAATTGGAGGAGGTTACGGCGAATATATGAGGCGGGAAGCGGAGGAGGAGAGCGCGGCGAAAGGGTGAGGAGGAAAGCAGAGTGCCGCACGAGACTACGACATGGCGCCACAGTCATGTACGCCGCAGTGCGTTGACGACCTCATTACTAAGGCATGCAGCGAGCGCTTGGCGAGCACCTCCACTGATACGAAATAAGGAAACAAAGCGCTGGCTCGTGCTTCGGAGCCAGACACGCCGTTCCGGTGTTCGTGCCTTCATTCTGAACAATGAGTGAGGTAACCAGTGCGAAACGCCTAAATAGCGGCGCTCAAGTTTTGCATTAGGGAGCAACGTAGTCATCAGTGAATTTTATTCTAGCTTAATTTATTACGTTTTATTGGCCTTCGCTGTCCTACATTTCAAAGCAGTCTGTATTTGCATATGTATGGTTGAGCAACACTGGGCATGAATAGCAACAAATGACTGAGGGCCTTAGCAGAGAAATTATTAGAGTAAGTTTGAAGCTTATTACCCAGAAGACAGGAGTAATGTTCAGTAGTCTGGCAAGGAAGCAAGAATTCATGATCGCCAGTGACCCTCCAGGATATGTGCAATAGTAGGTTTATTTAGGTGAATTACTCACGGAGCACCTAGTAGAAGGAAATTTACAGAAGAATAAAAATGGGTTGCAGTGAGTATGGCAGGCGTTACCTAATTACTGATTGGAAGCTTAGCCCTTTCGTCAAAAGTGTACAATCTATGCATTCTACCAGTTAGAACATACGGGGCCGAAACTTGGAGAATAAAACAGCTGGAGAACAAGATAAGGACCGCGAAAAGAAGAATGGAACAAAAAACCTAAGGCTTAACGTTTAGAGACAGGAAGACAACGGTATGGATGAGAGAGTAAACCTCGATGACATTAGGGGCAGGGGGGAATGGAGCTGGACAGGCCATGTAATACGCAGGGCAGATAATTGGTGAACCGTTAGAGTTACAGAATGGGTACGAAGAGAAGGGAAGCGCTGTTGATGATGGCAGAAAATCATGTTGAATGATGAAATTACCAAATTCGAGCGCGAGAGTTGGATTCAGCTAGCGCAAGGTAGGGAATTGTAGAACGCTGGTGACGCTGCCCACTGTCCGTAGCAGCAATCACCGGGAATGAGAAAAAAAAATATCCAGTTTCCGCCAAAATACGCCCCGGGACCGTTGCGCATGAGTCAACAACTGTACCACTGAGCCGAGCCAGCGCTGCCTAGCACGCAGCGAAAAAATGCCCTATAAAGGCATCTTAGGGCGCAAGGAGATACGTGATACGACATGCGCGACGAGTAGCGACGATGCGTGCACATTTTTCATTGCATTATTACGCGAGGTAGAACGCGATGTACCAGATGAGCAGGTAGAGGTGCAAGGCAGTTAAAGAAAGTTTCAGGAAGAAAAAGTTTAAGGAGATGTATAGAAGAATGCTAGAAAGACCATGCATTGTGTATCTACTGTAGCGTTTAAAAGGGGACACCAATAAATCATCACAATCGTTAGAATAATCTTCATTAGCATCGTATCGTGCCACTTGCCTTTTGTAGTGAGATAAGGGCCTCGTAGCGTCTGTACGTGCGCCCGTTGCATTGCAGTTGCATAATATTACCGCAAGTTGCACGCCATGTACAAGGTAGATAGAGATCTCTTCAGGAAGAAAAAGGAAATTATGGGCATGTATAGATACTGATGTAATGGAAAACATGCATGATATGCCTGATTAATTCAAGCAGGCTAGATGACTGTCACCGTCCAGTTTCATAGGGAATGTCATAAAACCTTCATCATCATCAACATCGTATCATGCCATTTCACACGCGATGTGACATGCGCGCCGAGCAGCGTCAACACGTACAAAGCTTGCATTGCACTTTCGCTATATTCTAGCAGGTACCCCGATGTGTAGCAGTTGCATATCCATTAAGCTGGTCGTGGTTAAGCCAAGCAGGCTAGGTGTTTATTTATCACCACACAGTTTTGAAGGGGATGCCAACAAACTATCATTATCATCATCAACAACAACAGAAACGTACCGTGCCACGGGTCGAGGGATGGGACATGTGCGCAAGGTAGTCTGGATACCTCTTTTTACCCTTCAGACGTTGTGGCGCCTCCTCGCAAGGTACGAACCGCTGCTGAAGCTGATCGTGCAGCTACGTGAGCGGCTGCAACCACCCAACATCAGCAGTCCGCTTCGCACAGGGCAAAAAAGCCGCCACGCATGCCGCAGCTCGCCGTCGACGCTGGGCGGACAATCCTGATCGTTTTCTTGAAGACGACGCCAAGAGACTTCGACGCGAAGACTCTGCCGAGTGGGGTGCCGAAAAGAAAGCCCCTATGCATCCGCTCTTGCAGCTTACGATGTGACTGTACAGCGTATGCCACGCATGCCTGTGACGTTTTCTGTGATGCGTACAAATCTACCAACCAGACGCCTTCAGAGCAGGGAGCAAGAGACCGGACATAGTACTGCATATTTATCATCCTTCGTATTGTTTTCATTACACAGTTCGAGTGCACCAGATATCAGACATATATCAGAATTTTTTGCGTATATGCTCAACTTGGGACTGCGTAGTCTCCTCGCAGAAGCGGGCGCCGATGCCATTACTGAAGCCGTTGGTAGACTAAGGAGGCTGTTATTTCACGCTGATGTATGCAAGTGGTCACCACTTGTTGCCCTTTTGATATCAGAGACAAGAAGTAAATATGGAAGGTTAAATAACGAGCCTGCTTAACGATATGCACGAGCACACCCATGTACGTCGTCACATTTATTAAGGGAAGCGCCTGCGAGTATGATTGGCAGTCTTCGAGAATAGCAACGTACCCATCTTTATAGCACGCAGTATTGTCGCTTCTTATTTTTGCCTGTGCGCTTTACGTAATGATAAATAGTTGATTTCAAATCAGCTTGGTAAACGCTCAATTATAATATAGCTGTCTTCTTTCATCTAATAATATGTGCCTAAGTTCGGGTATGAGAGTACCATGCGCACAAACTCGGGGACTGTGCTGAGCCTAACCTCATCGGCCCACGCCGATCGACATTGGCTCAAATTCGGTCCCCGGTTCGTAAAAACTGAAGCTTCTGCCGCCAACAATGCATCGCCTCATACCAACCATGAGTAACCCGTTTACAGGTAACTTCTGGTGACATCTCATGCCAAACTCGACCTCTTGGTTGTCGACTTTGTCGTCTGCCATTAATTCCCAGTATGGTCAGGGTATACACCTATTTAGCTCATAACACAATGTGGTTGATAGCAGAGGAGAAGGAAAAGCATGTGCTTTCAAGTGATTGAAGAATATTTTCTGAGAAATACGCTCTACTCTCGACCGTGCTCATGGCCGCCGCATTTCGATGGGGGAGCAATGGGAAAACACGCGTGTACTTAGATTTAGGTGAATGTTAAAGAACACTTGGTGGTCCGAATTCCCACTGTGCCCCACTACAGTGTACCTGAAAAGTTTTCCACCCAATACCTAATATTTATTTATCTCAAGCCGGCTGTTTCGAAGATGCGGCTCACATGCATGTCCAGAGGAACGTCTTCAGCGAATTTCACACATCTACGCAAATCGAAATATCGCCGGAGCCATAGCTTAACACCTTACGTAATGCAGTTAATTGATTTTTGGGAGCTTAACTGTGCAACATACAGCAAAGTCACTGCCAGTGCAGCCAACGGGATAATGAGGAGGGCACTCTAGGTACTCTAGACAAACTCCATAGTTGCCCTGGCATCTCTACAAGAGTCTCTCTTCAGCTATCAAAGGTTTCTGGGCAAATGCAAACGGTAATAAAAGATGTTGTTGCAAAATATGGGCAGCCAGGGTCTTTATACGGAGTGGTGCTCTTCTCTTTACGACCAATGCTAGTCTTCGCGTTTCGCTTGATGGAGTACCTGTGATTATCCACGACTGAGCTTGATAGGGCACTAAGGCATGACATGGTAACGGTTTTACTGCTAAACACATTACTGTAAATTTGCGGAAAAAATGGGGGCAACCGCAAAGGCGGCGCAATGTTGCTCCCTCCAACTTTTATCAGGTTAACAATATTCAATATATCATTCGAAAACTAGCATTACCACGAGCAGTTCCGTAGGGTGAAATGCATAACTCTCATTCCGAGTATTTTGGATAAATATCGGATGGCCGTTTGTAAAAGATTTATCTAATTTGGATCCTGTGTTAAAGGATGCGTTTGCAGGCACCCGAACTAGATCGTGCCACCATGATGAAGGGAGGCTCCGTGTCGCGTTCATTGCGCGTCTCGTCTGAATTGCATCTCGTCGTAGGCACCTGCACGGCAACGCTGAGCAGGAACATGGCGGCGTACTTGCAGTTGCTGATTTCAATGCATGGGTGCTATGGCGAGCGTTTCCTCTAGAGTTGTATGCTAACTCTATAGGTGAATATTCCCGACATTTTTTTAATGGAATACCAGCCACGGCAGCTTACCGCATATGGGGTTTCGCTGCTAAGCTCAAGGTAGTCCATTCAATCGCGGCCACAGCAGGCCAAATTTTTACTGAAGGGAAATGCAAAAAAGATGAGAAGAGAGGAGAAAGAAAATAAAAACACTCGTGTACTTGTATTAGGTGCATATTAATCAACCCCAAATTAAAGAAGTCACTCCGAGTCCCTCATGTTAGCGTGCCTCATAATAAAAGCCGGCTTTCCGCAAGTAAAACCCAACATTGCAATTTCTAGCGTGATGAGCGAGCAAGGTTTCAAATGCGTCAGTTTCAGCCATTCTAAAAATTGCGTGGGCAAGTGCTGTTATACCAACCTGTGCCTGCTCCCTTCCACTTCACCTTGCCATGGCGGAGAAAGTGCTTAGGAGGCTTCGGGCTAGGACGACCCTTAACGGCTGTGATCTCAAAGTGAACTGTTCTCATTTACCACTGGGTGCCACGTGTCCATACCCCGTAGTCCCAGTGGTGGATAGGCAGATGCGTACGACCTAACCTGCACAAGTCCGTGCTTTCCTAGGAGTGCTCGCGTCTCCCAGTGCAAGCCGGCCTCCGCTACGATGTCGCTACCAGCTACGACCGCTGGATACGTAACGAGAGATTCCACAAAACTCTACTTCGATTCGTACCCAACACAGCCTTGACAGAACAGATATAATACAGATATACACATCAAGAATTATGCTTTCGGGGCAAGTCCTTATCGCAATTAAGGAAAGTGCACACACAGGTTATGTACCGTTATTATCCATGCTTCCCAGTGGCTTGGGAAACTTTTACGTCTCTCGAAATTTGCATGTGAGGAAACTGGGGCTCGTCTTTGGAGAAAAAAACTGGTTTCAAGCACTCTCCCTCATTTTAACTTTTATGCATGATGTCTAGCATAACCTCAATGTATTGTGGAACGAAACATAACATTTTATTATATTCCTTAAAAGAAGGGGTATGTGTGGGTAATGCGCAGACGAAACCAAAAGCTTCAGATTTAACCACAGCCTTTGCGGAAAATTACGCATTCGAACAGCGCGGGAGTGCCTTAAGCTTGTTTCACGAACTGGGAGACGCCGAGTTTAGTACGCTTTCGTGGGAAAGATTATATTGCTTTCAAGGCCAGGCTCCTGACCAGGTCTGGTCATTTTGAGCTGACAAGCCCACTGCATATAATATGCGCGCCAACGATCATGTCTGCTGTACCGTACTGTATACTGTTTGTATTGTTGCCCGCTTGATGTGTAACTTGTGTATTACAGTACTGTACTGTATACTGTATTCCTGTATCTTGCTGATAAATCCACTCCTGTAACAGTCCCAGTGGGACTAACAGTATGTTAAATAAATAAAAATAAATTACATGCTGTGCCAGGAGCTTAAATATGAAGCAAAACGTCGTTTGCCGTTCTCTTCGCGGGCGCCACCCTCCCACCGATAAAGTAGACGTATATCGCACACGTGCGCCTACGTACATGGCAGCGCTGTGACGTAGCTCATACTGACACTTGAGTAGAAAAGTTATTGAAGGCGACACCATTTATTTGCCGGTTAGGTAGCTTAAATAGACCACTTAGAGCTTACAGAAATAGTCAAACTCACAAACCGAATGCCTCCATGTTTTTCTTTTACATCGAGCCGTATGGAAAGACAGATGTATTTCCGTTTCGTCTGCTGGTTACCACGTCACGCTGTCGCGTGCGCAGAGAACTTTCTGGTTTTCGACCTCCTTGAAGCGCGCAAAATTGCCCGCTTCCCGAAACGAGACAGACGCAACAGCTCGTGCGTGAGACCCTCACCGGAAAGAAAGAAAAGAAAAGAAAATGCGGCCCGTGACAGATTCGTCACGCAATCGTCGGGCTCTAGTGTGGGAGAACACAGGGAATTAATTTCGCTGGCGCAGGCTAGCTAGAAGAAGCAAGGGAAAAGTGTATTTTGGCGGTGCCGCTTGCCTCCTGCGATCGCTGGTTGGCGTCATTTCAAATATTTCTATCTCTGCAATTATTGAACCAATATCAAGCATTGTTGCTGCAGAACGCACCTTAGATGACCCGTAACAACTTTCAGCTTACAAAGAAAATTTGCTGTTAGGCCCGGTGAGCGTTCCTTTAATAATGGCGCATACCATAGCCCTTGTGCCACATAATTTAGGTGTGCTTTCTTAAATACCAGTCTTTCTAAAACTAGAAGTTCACATTTTCGCCCGAAAAACGGAGGCTTTCATTATGATGGCAAAGTATTCGACTACAACACAAAGTTCGTACTTCTTTCGGTTACGTAAGTCACAGTAAACATTCTCTTATTATTAAATTGGCAAGCACGATGTCACACCCGCGAATGCAAACATGAGCAACGCCTTTCATTTGCATTAATTTATAGTTTCTTTATTTTCATTTATGAGGCACACTTTCCCCTATGTTGTCCTTTGGGTCAGTGTTAGTTGGATTGTTATGATATGATTTGTTGCCAGGTAACGCAAGAAAAATAAATCTGAAGCAAAACACCGTTTCCCGTTCTCTTCGCGGGCGCCACCCTAGTAGACTTATGACACGCGACGTCAGAACTTATTCAAGCCGACATTATTTTATACGTTTACAAGGTTGCTTCCGTAGACGACTTAGAGTTTAGAGAAATATTGAAACACACAAAACGAATGCCCGCATGTTTTGGTTTCAGTTCCTCCCGTATCGAAAGAGAGATGCACTTCAGTTTCGTCTGCTTGTTCTCACGTCAGGCAGTCACGCGCGCCGAGAACGGGACTGTGCCATTTTCGACCGTGTTCCAACCCCGAGATCATGCTCCTTCATCATCTCACGGCTGCCTCATTGCTCGTGATTATGGCGCTCATCAGGTGTTTTCGTGAATTAACATTAAAAAACAAGAGTTTGAGAAATGACTGAACCGCGACGCCACTCTTATATATGAGCTTAAACTCGTAGTTTTCCATAATGCAATCTTTGATTGTCTTGCTCAGCTGATTTCTAGGAAGCAAAGTGTATAAATCTGTGACGTCGATGCTGAACGCTGTGCATGATGGATACACCCCCTCTTGTAAAAGCCTGAGGAAATCTGAGTTCTTTTTTTCATTTTGAATGGGTCTTCTACGTGGAGCCCTGTTACGTTGCACTACAGTTCAACAAGTATTACTGCCGTCCATGGAGCCAACAAGCTAATGGGGCGGGCACTCTAGGTACGCTAGACGAACTCCACAGTTGCCTTTGCATCCGTACATGAGTTTGTCTTCAGTTCCCAAAGACTTTTGGGCAAATGCAAACGGAAATAAGAAATATTGAGCTAACATATCCGCAGCCCGTGTCTTTATACGGAGAGCTGCTTTTCTCTTTACGAACAATCCTAGTCTCCTCGTTTCGCTTGATGGAGTACCTGTGCCTGTCGATGACTGAGCTTGATGGCGCACTATGGTATGACGGGGTGATTTATTTTATCGCAATACACATTACGGTACATTTGCGGAAAAAAAAAAGGGCCATCCGCAAAGGTGGCGCAAAGTTGCTCCCTAACTCTTTTGTCAGATTAACAGTATTCAATATGTCATTCGAAAACTAGCATTACCACGAGCAGTTCCGTAGGGAGAAATACGTAAACCTCATTCCGAGTATTTTGGATATATGTCGGACGGCCATTATTCATACATTTATCAAATTTTGTTCCTGCGTTAAAGGATGCGTTTGCAGGTGCTCAAACAAAATCGCGCCGCCATGATGAAGGGAGGCTCCATATCGCGTTCATTGCCCGTCTCGTCTGCATCGCATCTCGTAGTCGGCACATGCGCGGCGATGCAAAGTAGCAACATGGTGGTGTCCTTGCAGTTGCTGATTTCAATGCATGGGTGCTATGGCGAGCGTTCCCTATAGAGTTGGTTATATTAACTCTATAGGTGAACATTTCAGACTTTCTTTTAATGGGATACCAGCCACGGTAGCTCGCTGCTTTAGGCGTTACGTTGCTAAGCTCAAGTTCGTCCATTAAATCGCGGCCACAGCGGCCAAAGTTTTACTGAAGGGAAATGCGAAAAAAAAAAAAATGTGAGAAGAGAGCAGAAAGAAAAAAACGCTCGTGTACTTGTATTTAGGTGCACGGTAATTACCCCCAAATTGAAAAAGTCACTCCGAGTTCCTCATGTTATCGTGCCTCATAATAAATGCCGGCTTTCCGCATGTAAAACGCAACATTGCATATTCTAGCGTGATGAGCGAGCAACGTTTCAAATGCGTCGTTTTCAGCCATTCAAAAATTGCGAGGGCATGTGCTGTTATCCCAACCTGTGCTTGCTCCCTTCCGCTTCACCTTATCATGGCGGAAAAATTGCTTAGGAGGCTTCGGGCTTGGGTGACCCTTACAGCGGCTGTGGTCTCAAAGTGAACTGTTCTCATTTACCACTGGGTGCTACGTTTCAATACTCTGTAGTGCCAGTGGTGGATAGGCAGATGCGAACCACCTAATCTGCACAAGTCCGTGCTTTCCTAGGAATGCCCGCGTCTCCTACTGCAAGCCGGCCTCCCCTACGATGTCGCCACCAGCTACGACCGCTTGATACATAACGAGAGATTCCACAAAACCCTACTTCGATTCGCACCCAACACAGCCCTCACAACACAGACATAATACAGATATATACATCAAGAATTATGCTTTCGGGCCAAGTCCTCATCGCAATAAAAAAAAGTGCTCACACAGGTTATGTAGTATTATTATCCATGTTTCCCAGTGGCTTGGGAAGCTTCTACGTCTTTTCGAATTTGCATGCGAGGAAAGTGGGGCTCGTCTTATGCTGTGATAAGATTTGCACAACAAAAAAAACTGGTTACGCACTCTCTCCCTCATTTTAGTTTTTATGCATAATTTCTAGCTTTACCCAAATGCAATATGAAACAAAACATTGCACATGTCTATATTCCTTGAAAAGAAGGGGCATGTGTGGGTTAAAATGCACAGACGAAACGAAAAGCTTCAGATTCGAGCAGCGTTCGAGCAGCGCTCCCACGCTGCATTCGAGCAGCGTGGGAGCGCTTTAAGCGTGTTGCACGAACGGGGAGCTGCCGAGTTCAGTACGCTTTCCTGGGACAACTATTACCGAGACCGAATTTATATTGCTTTAAAAGCAGGACCCCTGACCAGGTCAGGTCATATTGAGTTGACAAGCCCACTGCATGTAACACGCGTGCCCACGATCGTGTGTGCTAAGTATTGCATCATTACATGTTGCGCAAAGAGCTTAAGTATGAAGCAAACCGTGGTTTGCCGTTCTCTTCGCGGGCGCCACCCTCCCAGCGATAAAGCAGACGTATATCACGCAAGTGCGCCTATGTACATGACAGCGGTGTGACGTCGCACATAGTGACACGTGACTTCAAAACTTATTCAAGGCGACATTATTTATAGGTTTACTATGTTGCTTCCATAGACGACTTGGAGTTTGGAGAAATATTGGAACCCATAAAACGAATGCCCGCATGTTTTTGTTTCACTTGCTACCGTATGGAAATAGAGATGTACTTCCGTTTCGTCTGCTTGTTCCCACGTCAGGCAGTCAAGCGCGCACAGAACGAGACTATGTCATTTTAGACCGCGTTGCAACCCCGCGATCATGCTCCTTCATCATCTCACGGCTGCCTCATTGCTCGTGATTATGGCGCTGATCAGGTGTTCTCGTGAATTAACATTAAAAACGAAGAGTTCGAGAAAAAACTGAACCGAAACGCCACTCTTATTCCTAAGCTTCAACTCGTCGTTTTCCATTATGCAATCTTTGATTGTCTTACCAGCTGACTGATAGCGATTGAAAATCAATCTGTGACGTCGATGCTGAACGCAGAGCATAATGGACACACCCCCTCTTCAAAAAACCTGAGGACATCTCCTGAGTTTTTTATTTTTTATTTTGAATGGCTCTTCTACGTGGAGACCTGTTTAATTCAGAAGATAACCAAAGACTAGGTGTTGCCATTTGTTTATCTCAGACACAATTGCGCTAAAGGTTGCTCAGGTTTATGCGTTTGTATCGTAAAGAAGACGTCAAGGTTCAGCCCCTGACACGTTAGAATTGGAACATGTCCTTGTGAAGGAGCGCGAAAAATCGCTTCCTGCGCAAAACGAAACAGACGCAGCAGCTCGCACGTGGTAACATCACCGCAAGTGCCGCACTCACCGGAAAAGCGACAAAAACAAAAACTTGGAGGACGCTTAAGCTTCGCCTTCAAGATTGGAACGCGATAGCGTTATCGCACCCTGTTCACACCGCCTACTCATTCACTCGGAATGCTCTTGAGTCACACAAAGACGAAACGTGCGCCTGAGCAAGCGGAACGAACCAAAGAAATCGGTGTCTCGGAGGGAGAAACGATCTACGCGAGCAAAACGTCGTGATCGGCACAGACAGCCGGGCCGCGACGTGCCATGAAGGCGGACGCAATCATGGGGCTGACGCCTCGATGGGATCGTCCTCTATCTCTCTCGGGAGCACCACGCAGACGCATGACTCCACGCCAGCTGCACGGCACACATCGCAGGGGACGTTTTGCCACCAGACGCGCTACGGCGCAGCGATCACGTCAGAGCCGTCCAGCATCGGACGCTGCACCTAGGAATCGCGCTCTGAGCGCAAAGAGGAGCCGCCTCGCCTAAACACGAGGATTCGAGAGGCGCAGGCTGGAAGTGGGAGGGGAGAGAGCGAGAAAACTTATTAAACGCAAGGGTATTGGGGCATCCTCGCACCGGTCCCTGCACGTCTCCAATGCGCTCAAACGAGACAAAGGGGAGAAGTGGGCGAGCGGTAAGCCACCTGTCGGGGCAGCGCCGTACATTGCGAGGAGGAGGTCTGCTGTGTTTGCTGCAAGATGGCTCTGGGTGTGCGCCAAGCGCAGAACAAATGTAGCGTAAACTTACTTCGCTATGCGTTTAACTGCGACTTCTGTATTTTACATGCTAATAATTACCGGTATACACCGCAGTATAAATTTCAACGGCACGTTTCTAAGGTAACACCACATTCACTAGAGGCGCTTTTGTCGCGCTTTGAACCATCGAATTCATAGCTGAGTTGTAGCGCCTCCGTCTCGCGCTCCGGAGACCCTGGTACGATTCCCACCGAGCCCATCTTGCAAGTTGGTTTTATTTATGAATCGCTTTCCGCCTTTTTTCGCTCACGACCGACGCCGCCAACGCTGACGACCGCCGGCTTTTCTGCGACACGAGCTCCTTAACGCTGTCGCGTTAAAAACAACAAAAGGCAAGGCTCGCGAGATATTTGTCACGCGATCCTCCGGCTCCAGTATGAATCAACGCAGGCAAGAAATTATCTAGCGGAGGCTAGATGGGGTAAGTGGAAAGACTGTCTATATTGGCGGTGACGCTGGCCTCCTGCAATCATGGGTTAGCGCCATTTCAAATATTTCTGTCTCTGGTATGAATGAACTAAATTGAAGAACTGTTGTGGCAGAGCACTCCTTAGAGTGGACGTAACAGCTCGCAACGGCCCGGTGAGGGTTCTTAAAAAAGGGGCGCATACTATATCCCGTGTGCAATCGAATTTAAATGTGCGTGCTTAAGTACTACGTTTTGTAAAAAACAAGTTCCGAGTTTCTCCCAAAAATCAAAGCATTTAATTGTGATAGCAGAGTATCGGACAACTACACATAGTAAGGTTCGTAGTTTAATCGGCTACCAAGATCACAATAAACATTCGCTTACTAATTAAACTAGCAACCATGATGCCGCGCCTGCCAAGGTAAATATGAACAATGCTATCATGATAAAGTATAGCGGCATCAAAAATGAGACGCTTGGGGCAGCCTCTCGCTTCATGGCCTGTCCGACTCTACAGTTTATGCAATCTCCAACAAAAGGCACGCTGTAAAACAGTGCACGTGGTGCGACTAGCCATCTCGGCTCGCCCCTATTAGGCATCCGCCGCAGATTACCTCCAACATACCGCAAGCAGCCAGAGAATGTGTTTAACCACACAAAGAACCTGCTCAGCCACGGCCGCATTTCTTCAGACTCTCCTTCAAAGTCCGCCACACCATCGCAGCCACCCCCCCCCACACACACACGCGCACACACACACACGCGCACACACACACACACACACACACACACACACACACACACACACACACACACACACACACACACACACACACACACACACACACACACACACACACACACACACACACACACACACACACACACACGCACACACGCACACACACACGCACACACACACACACACACACACACACACACACACACGCGCGCGCACGCACACACGCACGCACACACACACGCACGCACACACACACTACGTGTAATAACAGCAAAGAGCGAATATGTATCAAGTCTTCAAAAAGTAGTCAATGTGATGGTGCTATCGTGCAACTTTTTCGTAGGCTTCCGCAAAATTATTGCACTGCTTTGACTTTAATTTGCTTTTCCTTTTGCTGAGAAAAGTCCAGAACTTGTACAATCTCGGGAGCCTAAATGGAAGGGCATCTTCTTGAAATGCATTAAAACATTTTTAGGCGGGGCTTAGGATCAATGAGCCCTATCCCTAGTTGAATTCAGTCACAATGAGAGGAAGACTCTATACAAGGAAACAGCATGGGCTTTTCGTCATCTATATTTAAACTTGGATAAAGCGCTGTCGATCGATAGGAACAATACACCCCTTGCCTTCACACAACAAGCACCTAAGTTGGTCAACTCAGTTCAAAGTTTTCTTTAAAACACATCGCGCAATTTCAAGAACGTATGCGTATCGAGGAAACAGTACGTACGGTTCACTGAAGCGATTATGTAGGATGATGTAGCACTGGCATAATTCTGGAAGCATGGACGCTGACGTTAAGATGTCCTGATTATGACAGCCTGGACAGTCGTTATTGAAAAGACAGTCTTTTGAATTATTACGTGAAGAATTCGCCAACTTTCAGATGTGATTCTTATCACACCAGCAATAAATTTTCAAAATTTTCCATCTGTGCTTTCCACCTCACCGAAGAGCCGTTTCAATTTTCATTTAAAAGAAAATACTAAATTTCTCGGGAATATTTATCTGGCAACTGGAAACTGTGATTTTCGATACTTTGCATACGCGAAATCGCTACTCAAAGACTTTCGGCCTTTTCCCAAATTTCGTCTATAGGTAGGCAGCTGTAGGGAACCACCAAGGGAGCGCTTTACAGTAAAGTTATTTCAACGGGGTTCATTACTAGAAACGAGAAAAATTTCAATGTGGCGAGGCCGTGCTTTCAGAAGGCCAGCATCACCGCAGAAGTTGATTCTCTCTCTCAGCATAGACTATCACCCGCAAGTGCCACAGCAAACGCGTGCGGCCACCTTTTCTTTCCTCTAACATAGCCATGTCCATTGTGTGCCCCATTGTTATGCACACCATTTTTCGCTTGATTCACCTGATTGCCGTTTGCCTGCACAACGCAGGTACAGTTGTAGTACCCACCGTTCTGAATCGCTTGATTTACAGCAGTCACGTGGTAAAAATCAAGGATGCTCGGGTAGCGCGTCTTACGCACCAGCATCCTTGCTAGTGAGCTTGAATCTTTGGCAGAGAGCAGGGTTCCTCAAAAAGATGTATGCGTGGGCTCACTTAGAAATTCCAGCCGTTCTGGAGGCCTGCAGCCAGGTCAAATTTTGTATACACAATAAGCACTTCGAGATCTGGGCTTTTCGCTTGTCAGTTTGCTATGCGCCAGCCTGGTGAGGCGTCCTCTAAGACAATTCTCGAAAACTTTTATAGTACTGGTCCTCGAAAAAAGTTACATAATTTTAGTAAAAGTGCTTCATAAACCTCTGTCGCAATTTGTACGCCGCGGAATACCGGATCTTCTCGATTCAAAGAACATGTTTCGACATTTGTGGTCCACAGGGAATTCATATACGAACCAATCGCATGACCGAAGAGTCATCTTTGCATACGTAAGCTTGTTCAGCACAGATATATGTTGCTGCTAAATTGGGGCGAGCGTTAGAACGTTATTCAAGTGTGGAATTTCTTGATTTGTATGTATTCTTCAGTATTGTCGTAAACCTGAGTAGTATGTCTGGCAATTCACCCCTCTAAATGAGTATAGCAAATAGCGGACTCCGTATTTGGCGCTCTAAAGGTGTCTATGACGAGTTCGATTTTTTTTCTATCACCCCTTGTGTGTTCACGGCTGTGTACTTTCCTATAGGAGCTAAGGTATAACGTGCCGCATTAAAACAGTCGCAGTTTTGCCCGAAAGGAGGTTCGTCGTTTGCGATTGCAAATTAGTCGACAACTATACTAAGGAAAGAAACTAGTTTTGTCGGCCATGTTAACTTGTAAACAATACCTTAGTAACTCAATTAACAAGCATGGTTTCAGCGTGCCCAAGCAAAGCAAATATGAACGCATCACACTCGATAAGCACAGACACGCTGTCAAAACGCTCATGGAAGCAAGCGCTGCCGCAGCAGCGGGCCCCCCATATGACCTTAGTGCCGTCTGTTTATTCAACGCAAGAGCGGCGAAAACATAGCGTGCACAATGTTATGGGCCGTCTGCCGATTCCATTCCAGATACGGCGCGCGTGAACCGCGCGACCGCGCAAAGCACGCACTTGTTGGCGGAGTCGAAGCCGCACCCTTCTACCTCCCGCGCTGCCTTCCCGCTTTCCTCCATATATGGCACGCGAGATTGAGTCGCGATGGACCGTCCGTTTGTGACCGGCCGCGAAATACGCGGTTGCTGCCCGAGCACAACGCCGGCACAACACAACCCTCTCTCCATCCCTTTCCGCCACACGGCCTTTCGCGGAAGACGGTGCGTTTGCTCTCCGCTTTATTCCATCGCGAGCGCCAGATTGAGCTGCGATCTTTGACTTCCTTTGCGTGCTTTCACTCGCACATACAGCATACCACGCGCGACCACAGTGTTATCGTCCTTGGACTTGATACGGAACAACACGACAACATCGATGGAAAAACTGAGCCTGGTGTGGGTATATAATTGTTATCGCAATAAAATGCGCCAAAATGATAAATGCCTCAGTTTCCAGTTGTCGGTGGGCCTTCGCGTTGAACGTATGCTAGGTCCAATTGGAGACCTGCCGTAGAAACCTTAGAGGCACCGGAGCGCTCACGTTAGCCTCTGAATAAACACAAGCCCGTCGGGACGTACCATCGCTTTCTAAATGCCCAAAGCCAATCT
Organism: Dermacentor andersoni; assembly: GCF_023375885.2. Lineage (NCBI taxonomy): Eukaryota > Metazoa > Arthropoda > Arachnida > Ixodida > Ixodidae > Dermacentor > Dermacentor andersoni. The sequence goes on from NC_092824.1 coordinate 59,773,618, forward strand.
TCTTACAACCAGATTGACCTCACCTAACTGCTTCCCCTCCAATTTTCCTGCCCTGATTTCATTATCCCGGACCTCCGTTCTCTATATTGATGTGAGTGTGGGCCACGGCCGTGCTTTTGCTGCTCCTCGCGCTGCACTTTTCACAAGCGCCATTATTCGAATTTCTTTTTTCACATAGATGAGAACCAATTTTGGGTAACTGTCACTTCTCGCGCATTTGCCGCATTTCCAGTATTTACATTTACCAGAGAGACCATGGAGAGCAAGGGCAGGGAGGTCGACCAGAAGAGCGGTCGGTTGGCTGCCCTACACAGGGAGAACGGAAAGGGTGAATAAGGATTTATTGACTTCTTTATTGTACCCTAAGGGCATACAATACATTAACCCGCCGTGGTTTCTCAATGGCTATGATGTTGGGCTGTAGAGCACGAGGAGGCGGGATCGAACCCCGGCCACGGCGGTCGCATTTGAATGGGGACGAAATGCGAAAACACCAATGCGCTTAGATTTAGGTGCACGTTAAAGAGCCCCAGGTGATCGAAATTTCCAGAGTCCTCCACTACGGCGTGCCTCATAATCAGAAGGTGGTTTTGAAAGTAAAATCCCTTAATTTAATACGATACGTTAGAGAGGGGAGGGGTTTTCATCGGAAATATAAGAGTAAAATGCTAATTAAAGAACGAGAACAGAATGAACAACGAAACAATCATGTCAAAAAATAAGTTCTTCGAGCCAGTTTAATGCTGTTTGTAACAAAGAAAGGGAAAAATAAAGAAACAAAGGAACGCCCAAACTTAACACTTATTAGGACAATAAAAAAGGTTGCTCAGAATATGCTGGCCAGTGACCTGCGGGATTGATCAGTGTCTGTAATGATGACTGACGAAGCAGGAAGGTGGTTGCAGTTGTGGCATCCTTTAGGAACGAAGGACTGGAAATAAGTGAAAGCGTTATGACACGGCATGCTAACTTGAGCATGTGGACTTGACGCGGTGAAATGAAGGGAAGTGGTTTCATCTGATGGGCGTTGAATACGTCTTTACTGCGATACATTTTATTAAAGAGACACAGGCGCGACATTTTTCGTCTAGTAGCGAATGAAGGAAGGTTTAGACTGCATTTCGTGCTAGCTGCGTCGGCAGTGCGATGATAAGCATAATCTAGCATGTTGAGCGATTGTCCACCGCTTGAAGTGTATTGCTAAGCGCAAAGTGACCGCGGTCCCACACTGATGAAGCGTATTCCAGGTTGGGGCAAACATAAGTGATAAGTTTCAGCACAGTAGGAGCTAGAAGAAAATTTCGTTAGAAGCAAGCAACCATGCGATTGCCTTGAGGTAGGATTTAGCCAACGTGCTTTCTTGAAGTACCTTTAAGGTAAATAAGTAAAACAGGGGGATCGAGTGCGAGAAACACTCAATAATTTACATTTGACTGTGCTCAATACCATTTTCCAGAATTTGCATCACGTAACGTTGAAATTAAGGTCAGATTTCGAGTAGTAGTTTCAGTCTCAGAAAAAAATATATTGGCAATTCATGCAGTTTTCACTAAAAAGTCAGAGTGAAAAATTGATTTATTCAGCTAAATCAATATTATAAATTACAAATCACAAGTGCTCTACAACTGATCCCTGAGGCACATCTGATCCTACAGGTTCCACAAATGAGTTAGCATAGTTAGCAGCGGCATCCTGAGTTCTGTTAGGAAGATTTGAATCCAGTAGAGCATTATTGGCTCTATTTTGAAATTGCTTAATTTAATCATGAGTAGTTGATTAACTATATCGAAAGCTTCCGAAAATTCTGAAAACGAGCAGCCAATTAGAAACCCACAGTCAGGTAATACATGCAAGCCGTTTGTAAATGTAAACATTTGTGCCTCACATAACAAATAGTTCCAGAAACGTTGCTGTCTGCGCTGAAAGAAAATTATTTCAAGCAAGTTTGCTTGTTAAGTGGGTGGATTAAATTATTGCGCGAATAAATGATGGGTGGTTAAATGGATTACTTTTTTTGACAAAACCATCAAGAAAAATAATCAGCTCGGTGTTAGCGCTGCCGTTTTGTTATATTCCATGGTGCACTTTGTGATCCCGTCTTTCGAGATCGGACGGAAGAGAAAACCAGAAGGCAGGGAGGTTAACCAGAATAACGTCAGGTTGGCTACCCTACACCGGGAGAATGGAAAAGGGGAAAACAAAGATGACAGGGAGAGAGAGGAACGAACGAGAGAAGGAAATTATCGGTAAGTACGCTGACGCGTGTGGTCTAATAGAAATTGCAATAATAGTCACAAACGTTCGCACAAGCCCATCGTCCTCAAGAAGCACAAAAGCACCTTATCCGCTTTATGGGCCGACATGTGATGGGGCGGTGTTTCAGCAGCACCTGCACAGAAAGCCGCCGATTGTCCAATTTATGGAGATAGTTGGCAAGTTCATGTCTTTCTGAGGCATATAGTGGATAGTGGTACAGTAGGTGTTCGATATTTTTTTCGATGCCGCAGACCTCGCATGCTGCAATGTCGGTCACTCCAATTAATGTAGAGTATGCCTTTGTGAAGGCAACTCCTAATCAAAGGCGACCGAGATGCGTAGCTTCACGTCGAGGAAGTCCGAGTGGAGGTCGGGGATGCAGTGAGGGGTTTAATTGATGCAATCGTGTAAGTCGCAAGTTTGCCAAGTTCCACCCGGTCAGTGAGAGACTGCGTGCCAGGTGTCGAAGATGCCTTGCGGCGTCTGTCCTCGGAAGCGGAATCGGAATGCTGTGCTCTTCTTGATATGCTGTGCGAGCAGCGTTATCGGCGGCATCATTGCCACTGATTTCACAGTGGGCCAGGCACCCACTGAAAAACAACTTCGTGACCGTTTGGTTGGACTTGATGGTGAAGTTTCACAACTTATTATGTCAATTGTTCACGAAATCCGCTTCGGAGAACTGACTGCGTTAACTGTAACGCTGGTTTTGAATCACAGAACGCAGTTCATTTTCTAGGTCTTTCAGAATCAATTAATTTGCAGTGCACGACGCTGAGCCGTTAGTTCAGCCGCCGTTGAGGTCGTGACATGCAATGTCTTGAACCGCAGTGTTATTCCTCTCGTTGGAACAGCCACCGAACCACCAGAACTGGACGACGTAGTCGCTCCATCGGTATAGTTGTGCATGTGGTTGCTGTACTTCTCCTGCAAAAGAAGTAATCTCTGCTGTGTTAGAGCTGCGGCCGGTAGATCTGTCCTCTTCTGTAGTTCTTGAATCATTATATGCACTTGTGGACGGCTCAAACACCACGGAGAAAACTCTGGCTTAGCCGCAGGTGCGTGCCCTGAGAGAGAGAGAGAGAGGTAATGACAAATGAAAGGTAGGGAGGTTAACCAGGACTGAGCCCGGTTGGCTACCCTACACTGGGGAGAGGGAAAGGGGGACGGAAAGATTAAAAGAAAAGAGAAAGTCCACTGGACATATCAGTCGGTCACTCAGTCCGGATCACAGACGTTGACTCAATCCGGTCGCTTTCAAATATCGCAGCAGCGCTTTTGTGGCCTTTTGTAGCTGTGATATGCGAGGCCATGATCCCAAGATCTTGTTCAAGGTGAACGGCTTTCCATCTAGCTGATTGAGAGCTGTGCAGAGGTCTTGCCTTTCATTTTCATAAGATGGGCAGTAGCACAGTAGGTGTTCTATGGTTTCCTCGACACCGCAGGCATTGCACTCGGCGCTATCAGCCATTCCAATCAGAAATGCATAAGCATTTGTGAATGCGACGCCCAAACGTAAGCGGCACAGCACTGTTTCCTCATTTCGCGGAAGACCTGGTAACAGCCGCAGTTGCATGTAGGGATCGAGGGAAAGCAAGCGATGGTGAGTGAATTCAGATGTGCGCCACGTCTCCAATGTCAAAGAGTGCGCTAGCTTGCCTAAGTGTTGGGCTGCGTCGGTCCGCGATAAAGGTATTGAAACAAGGGTTGCTCCCTCGTGAGCTTTTCTAGCAGCTTCGTCAGCGAGGTCGTTGCCGGAGATACCGCAATGACCAGGCAGCCACTGAAACACGACGTCGTGTCCTTTCGCGATCATGTGATGGTGCATTTCTCGTATCTCCTACACGAGTTGTTCACATGACCTGCGACGAAGAGATGCCAGAAGACATTGTAAGGCCTCCTTCGAATCGCAGAATATAGCCCACCGATTAGCCGGTTGGTTATTAATTTAATCAACGGCACCTCGGAGGGCAACAAGCTCCGAACTAGTCGATGTTGTCAAGTGAGAAATCTTGTATTGGATGCTTAGTGAACGGGATGGTATAACCACTGCGCTGGTGGAGCTGGTCTGAGTGGAAGAGCCATCCGTATATATATGTACTCGATCAAAGTAGAAAGTGTGCAAACAATCCAGAGCTGCTTGCTTCAAGACCAAGGTAGGCAGGTCGGTCTTTTTTCTTATCCCTGGAATCGTAAGACGCACTTGAGGTTGTTTTAAACACCACAAAGCTGAGGTTGAACGTGCAGAGGGTGTGAAACCCGATGGTAAGGAGGCACGATGGATGTTGACCTTGTTGGAGAAGGACGCCTGTGGTCGTCGTTCTGGCAGGCACGCAAGAAAGCTTGACTGCATCCGTGAAACATGACGAACATGGGTTCTAAGCGTTTCGGTGCTAATATAAGTTGTGATCGGATGGTCTTGAGCGATTATAATGGTTCCAGCTGTCGAGGCGCTGTGCGGAAGGCCTAGGCAAACACGTAGTGCCTGTCCCTGCACGCTCTGAAGTGCTCGAAGATTTGACTTGCATGTTTTAGCAAGCACGGGGGAGCTATAGCGTAGGAATCCGATGAACAGTGCTCGATATAACTGTAGCATGGAGCCTACTGACGATCCCCATGTTTTGCCGGCGATGAACTTGAAGACGTGAACAATAGATGTGAGCTTCTTCTTTAAGTGGGCAACATGAGGGCTCCAAGTGAGGTCCCGGTCTACAATGACGCCCAAAAACCGGTGATTTCTCTTGTAGGAGATAGGCTGACCATTGATGCATACTGGATAAGGAGTCATCGTTTTTCGCGTAAAAGCGACTAATGCACATTTTTCTGTTGAGATGGTAAGGCCTTGTGTGTGAAGGTAGTCAGATGCCTGTGTTGCTGCTTTCTGTAGCCGTGCGCGAACCTGCAGGCGAGTGACCGCTGATGTCCAGATGCAGATGTCGTCGGCGTAGATTGAAACACTCACTGTTTCCGGTAGGGATTCGGCCAGCCCAAGAAGCGCGAGGTTGAAAAGAATAGGGCTTAGAACACCGCCCTGGGGAACGCCTCGGCATGTGTAGTGGTCGGTAGTCGGACCATCTTCCGTTCGTACGAACAAGGACCTTTGTGTAAAGTAGTTACTGACCCATCGATATACTCGCCCTCCTAGTTCAATTGTCAGAAGTGCGTCTAGAATGGTTTGATGGGAAACGTTGTCGTAAGCGCCTTTCACGTCAAGAAAGAGCGCTACTGATAATCGCTTCCGAGATTTTTGTTGTTCCACAGATGATACGAGATCGATGACACTGTCAATCGATGAACGACCGCGTCGAAATCCCGCCATAGAGTCAGGGTAAATTTTATGATGTTCAAGGTACCATTCGAGACGCATGAGGATCATACGTTCCATAAGGTTCCCGACGCAGCTGGCAAGAGCTATAGGCCGATAGGATGCCAATTCGAGCGGTGACTTTCCTGCTTTTAGAAGCGGTACCAGGCGGCTGCGTTTCCATTCCTGTGGGACGACACCATCTTGCCATGAAGTATTAAAAAGGCTGAGGAGTTCTCTTCGTGCTTCTCTGCCTAGGTGGCGCAAAGCAGTATATGTTATGCCATCGGGTCCTGGTGAAGACTCATAGTAGCGCTAAATGTCGAGCAGGGCCTTGCATCTCTGAGGCAAGCCAGGTGGTGGGAAGGGGTCATAGTATACTGACTGAGATGCATACGCATTGTACGCATTGTCTCAATGGTAATGTGCGTCGTGATTGGGTAATCCTACGCAATGGCAATGGTTTCAGTTGTTGATGCACTACGTGGTAAGCCAAGACATATCTTATGGGCTCGGGCTTGAATGCTTTGAATCGTACGCAGGTTAGTCTTGCAGGTGTTGGATATTGCAGGCAGGCTGTACCGCAGGAATCCAATGAACAACGCCATGTACAGCTGTAACATATAGCGTGTATAACATAGTCCAGAACTTTTACCTGCAATGAACTTGAATAGTCGACAGATAGCGGTCAGCCGCTTTTTTACGTAATTCACGTGGGGAGTCCAAGACAGGTCTGTGTCAATTACGACTCCCAAGAACCTGGCATTTCTGCTGTAAGGTATAAGTTGTCTGTTAATAGATATGCCGCAAGCAGACATTGGTTTCCTCGTGAATGGCAACATTGCGCACTTTCCGCATGATTTTTCAAGTCATTGTTGACGAAGGCAGCAAGATGCCATTGTGGCGGCCTTCGGAAGCCGAGGGCGAAGCTGAGGTCGTGTTACACCTGATGTCCAAATGCAGATGTCGTCCGCATAGATGGAAAGTCGTACGGTTCTTGGCAGGTTTTCAACTAATGCAATGAGGATCAGATTAAAAAGCGTCGGGTTAAGCACTCCGTCTTGAGGGACTATTCGGCTACCGTAATGCTAGGATGTCGTAGTAAGTGGAATACAAAGGGTTACAAAGGGCTGGATGCCATAACTGAAACTAGCAATCCAGGTTATAGGCGACATAATGTCAGAAGATGACGTCAGAACCCAATTGAGTAATGACGAATTCCTTTTTTGTTCTGCAAGTGCTGGGAATCCTACGAGTTGCGACAGGGTGAATTCAGAGCAGACATTTAGAAAACCAGAAGGCTTCATCAGATTCATCAGGTGCCGCGGTTTTGAAAAGGGAAAAGAGTGTTGTCACTGCAAGAAAGAAAAACTAAAGCCATCGAGTAAAAAAAATTGATATACCTAGAATTTGCCAAAATATTTGATCCAATCAGTCGTGAAACATTTCAGGAAAACCACTGCTATAGTGTGGCGCCCGGTAACCTGCCCCAAAAATTATTTTTCTCAAATATAAACAATCACACAGCAGCAAATCTTTTCCAACTCTGCTCAAATAGGAAAAATAAAACATTGAACTGATTCGCAAACGGCGATGAAAAATTTCAAGCACGCTTAAGATTCACCTGTAAGAGTGAAACGTGATAGCATTCAACAAACCCTTGTTGTTTATCCTGCTTCGCGGCAGCTGTAGCTTATGTAACCGTAATATTTTTCTAGGAACGCTAGTGGCGAACGCTATGCACGAAGGCGAACTTTCTGGTTCTTTCTTTTTTGACTCCCCCCCCCCCCCGAAAAGCATTTGGCGCCGCTGACGGGGTTGCGCGGAGGCGAGTGCCATCTAAATGGTGTCGCAATTATGGCGCTGAGCGGGGCGCGACGTTCCTTTTAAGGGAGACCTCAAACAGCAGCTGGAAAAGAGATTGGCGTTCGAGTATCCACGCGACAGGATTACGTTTTCTCGCATATTCCAATTACAATTCGACACTATAATATCTTTGGTAGCCTGTAAGTCGTACATTACGAATTTTCTGGCGCATTTTGTTTTGAGAAGTTCAATTAGTTCAGTAACGCCTCCACCAGACGAAGAAACAATTTCTAGGAAATGTGCTCTCCTCTCAACCGTGCTCATGGCCGCCGCATTTCAATGGGGGAGAAATGCGAAAACACCCGTGTACTTACGTTTAGCTGCCCTGTAAAGAACCCCAGGTTGACAAGATTTCCGGTGTCCCCGACTACGGCATGCTTCATAATCAGATGATAGCTTTAGTACGTAAAACCCGATATTTTTGAAATTTCAGCCCTTCCGTTTCGAAAATCTGGCGGAGACGTGCATGCCCAGAGGAATGTCTACCGCGAATTTCACAGACATCTACTGAACTCGAGATATCACCGGAGCTAACGTTCATAGGTAAAAAGTTAAGCCCAGAAGAAACAATAAAGTGCAGTATGGAATGAAAGTCCGAGGTGACATGCACTGTCCGTGCGGCCAGTAGTATTATCCGAGAAGAACGAATGATTTTTCCTATTACCATCGAGAATGCAAGGGTAGTGTCACGGGAGCCAGCTCTATTACAAAAAGCGCACACTTTATACGTTACACAAACCCGGTAGGTGCACTGGGATCTCTACACAAGTTTCTCTTCAGTTCTCGAAGGCTACTGTGAATATGCTAACGGCGCTCGAATTATATTTACGTAAAATATGTGCAGCCCGTGTCTTTATTTGGAGATCTTGTTTTCTGCTATAGAAAAATTCCAGTCTACTCATTTTAATAGTTCCTCGCGATCAACGCGCATGAGAACTTAGCCATAACGAGAATTGACGCTGAAGTGGGAGCTATGGGTGCCTAGCACACGGGTTAAAAAACGTGGCAAGCACAGATAAGCTAGCACACGGGTTAAAAACGTGGCAAGCAGGTAAAAGATTGATGTTGTCTTTATGGTTGGACAAAAAAATGCTCAGGTTTGCCCAGGTGTCCACAAAAAAAAAATGAACGGAGTGGCAAGTGACAAACCTGCAGGATGTCACTGTAACCATAAGAAGTACGTGAATTGCAAAATTCAAGTTGTTTATAAAATACCGTGCTCTTCTGGAAACACTTACGTAGGGCAAACAAATCTATATTTAAACATCAGGATCCAGGAACATGCACTCAATGTAAAGAACGGCACTGGTTCACATTGAGTGGTTCATTGCGGCTTACGATTGGCTAAACCCAATTTTGATAAAACAGATTTTGTACAGGTATAGAGCGCAAAAAGGAGTGATATAATGGTATCCTTTTACATGTTTTTCGAGGGTGACAGATGCAGCAGCCAACCCTCGATAGCTTTGTCGCAACCATGTAGTACGGAATTGTTTTATTTAGTTGAAATGATTGCGAACGATCCTAACAAGCGTCCATCGAATCATTGCCACGCGCTCTTTCATAAAGCAGACGCAAGACGCATTCTAAATGAGGAAATAATTTTTTTCGCTCTATATAAATGCTCGTTCCGGGATTTTTCTCCGTTTATCGAACTTACGACACCAGGTAAGCAGCATTTATCTGCTTTATCTGCATTTTATCTGCTAAGATAAAGGACTCCAAAATATTCCAATGTGAAAAGTATTACAATATATAGCGCTGGGACCGTGACGTCCGATCTGGGGGCGGTGTACTTATCGCTGTTAGTGACATGTTCGCATCCTCAGCTGTTGCAGTCGTATCGTCTTTGGAACTTGTGTAAGTGTATCTATTGCAAACCATGAATTTATTTTCTGTGCATTGTACCGTCCTCCAGCTGCCTCATCTTCGTTTTGTAACAATTTTTATGATGTCCTTAATAGCCTTGTAATTAGGTTTCCCAATTCGCCTCTGTTTATTTTAAGCGACTTCAACTTTCCCACAATAGTATGGAACAATTATTCCTCTACCATAAAAAATGTCTCATCGGAATGTATGCGATTCCTTAATCTTTGTGCTGACGTTAACCTTACTCAACTCGTTCATGAGCCGACTCGTACAACCGCATTATCTTCCAGTATTCTTGACCTACTATTTACTACAATTCCACAGTTAGTTTCTGACTTAACTTACCTCCCAGGATTAGGTGACCATTCATTGATTCACTTTACCTTAAAAACACGGCACAGAAATGAGAAAAATATAAAATAACACGGGACTATAACAGAGCTCATACAAGTTCAATAATAGCCGAGTTAGAATTATTTACAGAAGGCTATGTCAGCTATGTCAGTTTGTCGTGTGCGTATCATGGCCACGCACGCTTATATCGCCTTCCGTTTCTCTACCACGGGTGCGCTTTACAACCACGGCGCTGCAGTTTTGCTTTCCTTTCCTTCCTTCTTCTCCGCCCTTAAACTGGCTCTCTTAACTACTACACGCAGAGACAAAGCAACAGCGCGCGCATGCGATCCCATACATGAGATGAATATATATATATATATATATATATATATATATATATATATATATATATATATATATATATATATATAGCTCTCAGTCATAGCTCTCGTAGTATAGCCCTCTGGCCCGTTTCCTTTCTTTTTCTTTCGAAAGTACTCCTATTAGGGTTATTATAATTACACGAAAGTATTTCGCCCTCGTCAGCAGCAGTCCTTGAGATAGTTATTCTGGCGGCTAGCTTCCCACGCTATGCGTGCCGCCATCGCACCTGGTTAAGCTTCTCCTAGACGCTAGAGTTATACTATGTCCGCGCAACCTTGAGCGATCGGAAAGCGCGTTTTCCCCTCTTGGCCGGCGGGGACGAGAGGCTTTGTTCCGGCCGCAAAGCCCTCCACGTCTCAGTAAGGTGCCTGGTGGTGGTCTCGTGCGGACGATGCCCTCTCGGTGAGCGCATATTTCCCCTCATCTTTTAAGAGGTTCAATACTTACAAGCATTTGTCTCGCAAACCATACTTATTTCAAGAAAATTTTCCACGTCTCAATAATTTCTCTTGTCGTATTCGAGTGCTGATTGCCGTGTTATAGTTTGTTAACGAAGCTTTCCCTCAAGTTTAAATATTTTAAGGCAGTTTTCCTAGTCTCTAAAGCCGCTCGAGTTCGCTCTTCTCCTCGGGCGGCCATTTTTCCACGAAAGTATGCCTTCCAACCACTTTGGTTCCAACCACTTTAAGGTGATCACCTTAAAGAAACGCTATCAAACAGGAACCACCCAAACAGTGACCTTCAAACAGCCTACATCGCTGCAACCACACTTGATCGAGCCGAGGTCCTCAAGCCCCGCCCGAGGATCACAAGAACAACAACGCGCCTTCTTACTACTAAATTCTCAAACGCACTCCCAAACGTGAATAACATCCTAAGTAAATACTACCCAATTCTCACCAGCAACCAGAAACTTAAGAAAATTTTTCCCGACCCTCCCAGAGTAGCCTGCAGACGCAACACTAATTTTAAAGATGTTCTTGTGCACGCCAAACTACAGAAAAAGAGGAAGTTCGGAACCAATCCCTGTGGCCGCCCCAGGTGCTCTACATGCAAGCACATTCAATCTACTACTACAGTAAAAAGTACAGCGTCGAATTACACACACAAGGTAACTTCGGCTTTCACCTGCACATCAAGCAACGTAGTCTACTGTCTAGAATGCGCCGCTTGTAGCAAACAATACATAGGTGAGACTGGACAACAAATCAATACAAGACTCAATGGTCACCGCGCGGACACAAAACACAATTTACCCAAAGCAGTAGCCAGCCACTTTAATGAACATGGTCATATATTTGACAAAGCAAGGCTCTATATACTACAAACAAATTTCCGTTCCCCTCGCGAAAGAAAGTATACGGAATCATACCTCATACACAAGTTTAATTGCCTACACCCGACAGGAATTAATTTGGCACGTGGCAACTTAGAATCTTTAAAAGCGGTAACTTAAATCTGAAACTCTCATATCATCAACCAAGACACAAAACACATTAGGCCACCAGCTAACTTTAATTCTTAACCTCACCTACTCTTCCATTTCGAAAAAATTTTTTCCTGCCCACTACCTAATTTAATGTACTCTTTCAGGTTTTTACGTCTATACCAACTGTACGACCCCCTTCTCCCATGTACACTTGCCCCCGCCCGCTTCTGGGCGCGTCACCCTCCTGTTTGTTATTCCGGTTTCGCTCCCCCCTCCCCCTCTCCCTTCCCTTCCCCCCCCCCCTTTTTTTAAACCTTTTTTTTTTAAACCTCCTCATCAATACATTCCGAAGTCAATATGCCTTTTTCGGTGCCTCAACCCAGAGTATCGTCATTTCTGGATGCCGCCGGAACGACACCTACGTTGAGCGACTGGGGCAGTGCCCCTTGAAAGACCATGCCGCTGCCTTTCAGTCACCCCATACATTGCACCGCAGTCTCCTCGTCGCGATCTTAACTATTTCAAAATTACTCGACGTATTACTGCTATGCTACTCAAGTCACTTTCAACTCATGTTTTTTTTTTTTTTTGTGTGTGTGTGTGTGTGTGTTTTTTTGTCTTTTGTGTTACTAGCGCACTTACCGCTTGAACGGCCGTTCTAATGCCTCAAAAACATGCCGCCAATGACTCCCCCGGAATACCTCCTAACCTTTCGCATCCCCAACACGCTCCCAAGCCCCCGTATTTCTTACAAATTTCATTTTTTCTTTCTTTTTCTTTCACTCTCACCCCCCTTCTTTTTTGTCTGTCTTGGTGCCGCCCTGGCTCCCCCCCGCTTTCTTTTTTTTTTCTGCTTCTATTTCTTTTCTTTTCTCCCCGCGTGCCCACTGTCACGCTCTTGTCCCCTCGTCTTGGGAATGAAGCTCACAGACGTCGGACGACAGCGCTTGTTTCCTCTGGTAATCTCTCTCTTTAAAACCAGCCGCCAGCGACAACACCCGCACGTGACGTCACTGCACTAACCCTTTAAAACTAACACGCCGAGGATGACGAGGCCGCCTTTGACGAAGATAGGTACTCCTATCGAAACGTTGGCCAGCCTTTCTGAGGCACCTTATCCCTGTTTACAAACTTTATACCACAGTGTGCTATTCCATCTGTCAGCCCCTTTCTTGTTTTTCGATTTCGCAAAGGCATTTGACTCAGTACCTCATGACTTACTCCTCTTCAAGCTTAGTAAGCTTAATATTGGCACTAGCGTATTTAACTGGATTAAAGACTTTCTTTCAAACCGTACTCAATATGTAACTGCTAACAATTATTCTTCTGCTCTTACTCCTGTTACGTCCGGCGTACCACAGGGTTCTGTACTGGGCCTTTTGTTGTTTCTTGTATATATAAATGGTCTTCCTGACAGTATTGTTTTTTCATCAATTAAGCTTTTTGCAGATGACTGCGTAATTTACAACAAAATAACAAATTGATCTGATTCACTAAATATGCAAAAAGATCTCGATCAATTATCTCTATGATGTGACAAATGGCTTATGCAATTAAACGTTAATAAATGTAAAACCATGAGAATAACCCGGCGCCCTCACAGTACAAACCACAGCTATTTCCTTAAAGGAGCCCCCTTGAATGCCGTTAACTCCTACAAATACCTTGGCATTAACATTAGTAACGACCTATCCTGGAACATGCACGTTGATTACGTAACCCGCAATGCTAACCGCACTCTTGGCTACTTGCGCCGAAACTTTTCCAAAGCGCCGTCTTCCTTAAAATTAATTCTTTATAAAACTTTTGTCCGTCCAAAACTAGAATATGCATCCAGCATCTGCGACTCCAGTCAATCCATACTAATCGCTTCCCTGGAATCTGTTCAGAATCGCGCAGCCCGGTTTATAATATCAAATCATTCCCGCTACGCTTCTGTATCCACTATGAAGAACACAGTAAACCTACCTGATCTGTCTTTACGTCGTAAATTTCTTCGTCTCTGCCTCTTTCACAAAATCTATCATCAAAATGAAGTGTTAAAAAGCTGTCTTTTTCTTCAACTGACGCACATTTCATCGCGTGTGGACCACAAGTTCAAGGTTGGTGTGCCATTTTGCCGAACCAACTTATATAATTATTCTTTCATTCCAAAAACCAGTGCAGAATGGAACAACCTTCCTGCATCTATCGCTGCCATTATCGACACTAAGTTCAGAAGTGCCATTGAAGATTACTTATATTGTTGACTTGTATCTTCATAAATCGTATTATCGCACACTTGTATATGTATTACCCACTCCTTTCTGTAATGCCCTCGGGCTCTGAAAGTATTTGTAATAAATAAATAAATAAATAAATAAATAAATAAATAAATAAATAAATAAATAAATAAATAAATAAATTTGTTCTAGTACGACGCTCCACTGGACTGCACCTGCTGAAAAAGTTACAAGCATGTGTCATTTTTGTCTTTAGAGCTTTTAGGAATACTGCGTGCAGGGGCGAAGAGGGCGAAAGTCGTGAATGGGCGGTATTAGAAACCAAAGCAATCCGCTTCTGCGTACACATGGCGTAGAGAATAGCCGACTCATCCCAGACAACACCACAAGATATACAAACATCTGATTTGGAAGCATTCCCCATTCCCGGACATAATTTTACGCGGTTTAAGAGCACTACTACACGTGCGACTGCGATGTTAAAAAAACAACTCAGCCGACGCGATGGTACACAGATGCTCTCAGCCAGAGCTTGCTAGACGCTGGCAGCATTGCTTCTATTTGCACTCAAGACAAATGCGCGGGTGCAATGCCTGTTTTCAGTCGTTCAGAAGACAGAATTTTCAGGACCCTAGGTTCTGAGCTCCTTGGCGTTATCTTTGCCGCGTTTTGCCACCACAAGCAACACATTCCAGTCTTATCATTTCTGGCGATTGGTGGTCGCGTTTTCGCAAGCGTGAGTACCTAAAGAAGGTCTAGGTTGAGGAAACAAAAAGCGTCATAGACTTGTCCCACTGATATTGAGTAAACGCCAAACTTACTTTCTCACCACGACCAAGTCGCTTCTCGTGGACTGTGTCACAACGCCAGGCGCGGTGAGCGTGCCTCGAAAGCATCTCAAAAAAAAAAAAAATTATTTACAATAATGTTCGAGGTCAGAGAAAGCGTTAAAGCTTGTCCCAGTAAGACTCAGCGCACGCGAGACTTACTACATCACTAAGCCGGGTGCGGTGAGCATGCGCAAAAACTACCGGAATATGTTAAAATAATGTTGAGGCCCATAGAAAGCGTCGCAACCATGTCCTAGTACGAGTTATTAACTCAAATTAACTACGCCAAGACAGCAGAGCTGTGTTATGCTTACTGCGTCACAAGCCTCGGTTCCGTGTTACAAGAGCCTAAATTAGTTGAAATCCGTCGCAGACTGTCAAATGAAATTTCTCACCTTGCTAGTTCGATAGTGCATTCGCGCCGGGTCGGAGTACACAACGAAGGCAAGAATACATCGGCAGCATAAGAAACAGGCCACACCCAAAAGATGGGGATCGTCGAACAGGCGAACTTCACATATGCAGCCGGCCTCGCTCGCTTCGGTGGGGTGTTGGCTGATAAAGCATGCATATGAGGCGTCTGTGGCGCCGCTAACTCGTTGCTATGTAACGCATGAAAGTTAAATCGGGAGGTGTAAGTTCATTGATAGATAAAACGTTTTAGCTTTAGCGGGAAATAATAAAAAAATACATGAAACGCAGTTGAAATTCACTTGACATTACTTTTTTTTTTTCGATGCTCGCGTCAGCTAAAGGATGGGACTAACGCTAGCCGCGACGTGTTTTTTGTTGCCAGTAAGTTCCTTTATAGGAAAAGCTTTTTAGTTTTAGCGAGAAATAATAAAATAAAAATAAAACGCCATCTGAATGGATTTCACATTTTGTTGTGTTTTTTCCACTGCTCGCGTCAGCTTATGTATGGGATGAACACTAGGCGTCACGTGTTTCCTGTTCCCAATTTTTGTCGAGTGTCCCCCCTTTTGTATTTTTTTTGTTTGCGGGTAAACAGGTAAGCCCACCACTGAATTAATTTTACTTTGAACCAAGCGGTGATGGAACTGTCAATAGTGCCAAAGTGAAAAGAAAAACGCACTCTAGGTACATTAAACAAAATTCCTTTCACATTCCCTTATTTTTTTCCGATGTTCGGGTCAGCCAGCGGATGAGATGAACACTAGACGGGACATGTTGCCTGTTGCCAGTGTTTTCCGGATGTCCCCTCTTGTTTGTTTCTGTATTATCCATAAGTTTTCGTATTTAAGAGGGCGGCCCGAAAACTCCACTGCCTATGGAGCCAACTACCGAATGAAAAGCGCGCTCCTGATACTTTTCACAAACGCAATAGTTGCCCAGGAGCCTCTACATAAGTTTCTCTTCATTTCCAGAACGCAAGTGCGCTTGTGCAATTGCTGATTAAATATTATTAACGTAAAATATCCACCGCCAGTGTCTTTATATGTAGACCTTTTCTGCTATTAAAAATGTAAGGCTTCTCGTTTCGCTACATGAAGTATATTTACGCGTCCACTACGCAGCTTGATAGCGCACCAAGGCACAACATTATATTGCTTTTACCGTTAAACACATTACAATAAATCTTCCCGAAGTGGCAACCACAAAGGCACCGCTGCGTTCCTGCCTCCCATTTCTGTCATGCTCACAATAAATGATGTACCCGCCGTGGTTGCTCAGTGGCTATGGTGTTGGGCTGCTGAGCACGAGGTCGCGGGATCGAATCGCGGCCACGGCGGCCGCATTTCGACGGGGGCGAAATGCGAAAACACCCGTGTATTTAGATTTCGGTGCACGTTAAAGAAGCCCGGGTGGTCAAAATTTCCGGAGTCCTCCACTACGGCGTGCCTCATAATCAGAAAGTGGTTTTGGCACGTAAAACACCATCACTTTCTTTTTAATAAATGATGCGAAAACAAGCACTTACTCGAGAACGTCCATAGGGACAGTGTGTAGTAGTCCGTCAGCGTATTGTGGAGAAATATGGCATCGCCATTTATAAGACACTTAAGTAATTATTAGCGTGCCTTAAAGGATGCCTTTGCGGTCACGCTCACTAGATAGCGCCTCCATAATCAAGGGGGCCTCCGTATCGCTTAGATTGCGCGTCTCGTCTGAATGGCATCTCGCCGTCGGCGCAAGGCGGCGGCGCAAAGTAGCAACATGGCGGCGTCCTGGCAGTTGCAGGTTTCAATTCATGGGCGCTAGAGTTGCTTATATTAACTCGATAGGTGGACGTTGTAGCCTGTTTTATGTGTGACGCCAGCCGCGCCAGCTTAGTGAGTAAGGCGCTTCACTGCCGAGCTCAAGGTCGTCCATAAAATCGCGGCCATGGCGGCCGAATGTTGACGGGAAAAAGAAACAAAAATACGCGCGTGTGCTTGGATTCAGGGGCATGTTGAAGAACTCGAAATTGATAAAGTCACTCCGAGTCCCTCACTGTAGCGTGCCTCATGAACAAAGCGGGCTTTTGGTGCGTAAAATCCAACATTTACATTTCTAGCGTTATGAGCGAGCAAAGTTTCAAAAGCGTCAGTTTCAGCCACCGTATATATTTCGTGGGCAAGTGCTCTTATCCCACCATGTGTCTGCTTCCGCCCCCTTCACCTTACTAGGGCGTAGTAAATTTTGGTTTGAAGGCTTCGGGCAAGGGTGGCCCTTACACCAGCTGTGGCCTCAAAGTGGAAGGGGTCGTATTTACCAGTGGGTGCTACGTGTCCAGACTACTCAGTGCCAGTGACGGATAGGCAGATACCGCGTACCACCTAATACGCACAGGCCCAGGCTCACAATCGGAACTCTCGCGTCTCCTGTTGCAGCCTTGCCTCCGCTGCATGCAGCGTCGCATCCAGCTATGACCGCTGGGAACATGGCAATAGATTCCCCAAAAACACAGCTTCAATTAGTACACTACACAGGCCTTACACCACTGATATAATAGATATATACATATCAAGAATTAAGGCTTCAGGGCAAGTTGGGATCACAATAAAAACACATAAAAACGAAGTGTTCGAACACGTTATACGGTGTGTATCCACCATGTCTGCGAGTGCCTTGGGCAATGTCGACGTCACGCCGAGTTTGCATGTGGCGAAAATATGGATTATAAGATGTTTAATGCATGGCTAAATTTTTCAATTTGCAGCTGTGATTACATTTGTAAAGAAAACTGGTGCCACACTTTGTCCCTCTTTTTCATTTTTACGCACAGTTTGTACCATTGCCATAATTCATTGTTGAACTAAACAAGAGAATTGATCATATTGCTTGAAAAGAAGAGGTATGCCGTGGGTAATGCGCAGACGACACCAAAAGCGTCAGATTTAACCACAGCTTCTTCAGTAAATTACGTATTCAAGCAGCGCGGGAGCGTTTTAAATGTGTTTCATGAAAGGGGGGGGGGGGGGAGCTGCAGAATTTAGCACGCTTTGCAGGGACCACCATTATTGCCCTAAAGATTATATTGCCTTCGAGGCCAGGCACTCATGAGGTCTGGCCAGTCTGAGCTGACAAGCGAAGTGTATACCACTCGCACTAACGATAGTGTCTGCTCAGTATTGCAAGGTTACATGCAGCGCAAAGTACTTAAATATCAAACCAAACGCCGTTTGCAGTTCTCCGCGGGGGCGCCGCCTGCCAGCGAGGGAGTCCATCCTTATATCGCGCAAGTGCGCGCTACGTACATGGCCGACATGATTTATTCGTTTACTATGTTGTTTCAATGGATGACTTATAGTGAAGAGAAATAATGAAACACACAAGCCGAATGTCCTTGTGCTTTTCTTTTACGTCGTGCCGTATGGTAAGAGAGATGTACTTCCATTTCCTCTCCTTGTTCCCACGTCACGCATTTGCGCGCTCAGAAAACCAAACTATGTCGTTTTCACTTGCGTATTCCAGCGCCGCGGTCATGCTCTTTCATCCTCTCACGCCTACCCCATTGCTCGCGATTGCGGCGCTGATCAGGTGTTCTTGTGCAGAGCGCGAGAAATCACTTGCTGCGCAAAACAAGACAGACAAAAGAGCTCACCCGCGAGAGCGTCACCGGAACTGCACCACTCAGCAAAAATACGACAGAGCAAATAGAAGGCAGGACCGGTGACGTATCCATCAGGCGATCCTCCGGCCGTGGCATGGGGGAGCGAAGGGACGGAATTTCGCTTGCTGAGTCTAGAGAGGAAAAATGGAGAGGGCATCTATTTTGGTGGTTACGCTCATCTGCTACAACCACGGGTTAGCGCCATTGCAAATATTTCCACCTCTGCTATTAATGATTGACCTTAAAGAAGTGTTGCCGCAGAACGCTCCTTAGAGGGCACGTAACCACTTCGAAAGGATAACCAAAATTTTATTGTGGCTCGGTGACGGCTCCTTTAAAAAGGCCGCTTACCATAGCACTTGTGCAATCGAATTTATGTGCGCATGCCTGTGTACAAGTTTTCGTATTAAAGAAGGCAACAGTTTCGTCCAAATGGCGAAGTACTTCATTGTAATAGTGAAGTGCTTGACAACTACGCGTCGTAAAGTTGATAGTTTTATGGGCTACATAGCTCGCAGTAAACATTTTATTGCTAAAATAATAGCAAGCACGATCTCACGTGCACCTAATCGAACATGAGCAACGCTGTCATGATGAAGTACTGTCGGCACCAGGAATGGAACCCTTGGAGCAGCCTCTTGGTTCGACGCCTGTCCGACACGTGAGCTTACGCGATCTCTAACACTAGGCACGCTGGAAGACAACGCACGTGAAGCGACACGCCATATCGGCTCCCCCAACTATGCACCCGCCGCATATTACCTCCAAGGTACCGCACGCCGCCAGGGAATGTGCTCAACCACACGAATAACCATGCGCAGCCACGGGCGTCCACCTTCCCACCCCGCCCCATGTGCGCTATACCATGGCCACCATACATACATACATACATACGTACATACATACATACATACATACATACATACATACATACATACATACATACATACATACATACATACATACATACATACGTACATACGTACATACGTACATACGTACATACATACATACATACATACATACATACATTTACAGTTACAGGACCAGTTACAGGAATCATCAAAATAATTGTTAAGGCCAATATGATCAGCAGCAGATTTAATTTGATGATATAAAACACAATCATCTGCAAAAAAGCAAATTTTAACAAACGTGTGTAGGGGTAGATCACTATTATAACGCAGGAATAAAAGAGCGC
This sequence comes from Dermacentor andersoni, assembly GCF_023375885.2. Classification (NCBI taxonomy): domain Eukaryota; kingdom Metazoa; phylum Arthropoda; class Arachnida; order Ixodida; family Ixodidae; genus Dermacentor; species Dermacentor andersoni. The sequence goes on from NC_092824.1 coordinate 59,793,369, forward strand.
CCAGTACTGAGCATCGTGGAACCTCTTATGAAACAGGCATGAAGGGTGAATTTGTAGAGTTTGAAATAGATATTGCGAACGCTGGGAAAGAAAGTCCGATATCCAGCCAACCAATGGTGCATATTAATGCAGTGAACAGTTTGTACATAGGTTATGGGTTTGAGACAGTGTCTAAGGCCTTTGTAAAGTCTGAGAAGATAGGCTCAATCTGGTCAACGGGCTTTTCGATAAAAACCCTACGCTCCATGCCTTCACACTTCACACTTGGTTAGATGATGATGATATGTTGTTTTTAATGGCGCAAGGGCCACTTATGGCCAAAGAGCGCCAGACTTGGTTAGATCCCAGTTAGGTTTTCTTTAAACCATATCGGTGCAATATCAAAAATGTGTGCGTAGGGAGGAAATAGTCAACTCGGGCTCGCTGAAACAGTTATGTAGGCTGATGAGGCACCATGTAAATTCTGTAAGCACGGGCGCTGTTTTTAAGTTGTCCTGAATATAACCGCCTGGCAGTCCTTAATAACATGACAATCCGTTCAATGATTGCGTGAAGAATTCACAAATTTTCTGAACATGTGATTCTTACCATACGAGTAATAAATCTTCAGAGTTTTACATCTGCGCATCGTACCTCAACAAAGGGCCGTTTCAATTTTCATTTAAAAAAGTTACGAAATTAGTCCGCAGTATTTTTCTCGCAACTACACACTCTGATTTTCGATACTTTGCATAGCCAACAATGCTAGTTAAAAGGCTTCAGGCCCTTTGGCAAATTTTCTCTGTAGATCTGCAACTGTGTAGAGCCACCATTTACAGTTTTACTGTAAATGAATTTCAAAGTGTTTCATTACAAAGAAAAAATGAGAAAAATTGAAATGTGGCGTTGCCGTGCTGTGAGAAGGCCATCTTCATCGCACAAGTTGACACTGTCTCCCGTAGAGTAGACTAGCGTCCGCAAATGTCACAGCAAACCCCCGTGGCACCTTTACCTTCCTCTAACATAACCATGTCGATTGTGTGCCCCATTCCTATGCGCACTCTTTTTCGCTTGATTCACCTGATTCCCGCTTTGCCTCCTCACATATGCTGTAGCTACAGACCCCGTTATTTTCACGTCCTTACCCTAGGCCTCCTTTCTTTCCCTTCCATTCACGACGCACGTAAAGTTGAGGTACTTTCCGTTCTGGATCGGTTTAATTACAGAAGTCACGTGCCAATATCATTGACGCTGCAGAGAGTGCGTCTTACGCACCAGCATTTTTGCTAGTGAGCTTGAACATCTGGCAGGGAGCGGGGTTCCTCGAAAAGAACGACGCATTGGCTCTGTTTCAAATTCCGGCCGTTCTGGCACCGTGCAGCCGCTTAATATATTGCGTACAGAATAAGCGCTTCGCGATCTTGGCGTCTCGCTTCTCTGTTAGCTATGCCACAGCCTGGTGAGGCGCCATTTAAGACAATGAATGCTACATACGTTTAGGAATACTGACCCTAGGCGAAATTGCATAAGTGTCACAAAAGTGCTTCATAAAACTCTTGCGTTTCGCTAAGCCGCGGATAATTGGATCATCTCAATTCACAGAATAAGTTCGGACTTTCGTGGAACGTTCTTCAAGCGTTGAACTTCTGGATTTGTATGTATTCTTCAGTAATGCAATTTTTAAGAGAAAGTCCATCGATAATAGCCGGTTCCGTATTTTACACTCGAAAGGTATCTATGAACGATTGGATTTTTTTCTCAACACTTGTATGGTAATTTTTCTGCCCCTATAGGGCATTAGATGGGGATTTACTTTCAGTGTGGTATAAGAGGCTTATCAGGAGGCGAATTATTTATGACATATGACCAGTGGTGGGAACCATCTGGTCACGTTCCTAGACCTAAGCTTTCAAAACAATTGACCCCTTTGGCTTATCCAGCTACTTTTGCAATTAGCATCAAACTTCTCAACCTTTTCGCATTACTCGAAATGTCGCCGACAAACTAAATACCCGAACTGTTGCGATGTTGTCCGTGTTCGCTGGCACGCACGTTTGGGTACCCATTTATACGTCACTTCCGGTTTTTCACTGAAAAGTGACACAACGCTCAGTGGGCGCTTTTATTTGTCAAAGCACATTATGCTCCCTCAACGAGAGGCACGAAACCTTCTATTTCAAACGCGCATGCGTATTTATACAGCGCAATATACCTTCGTGTGCCTTTACTCGACAAGCAATAATTTGAGGGGAAGTGCATAGGGATAGGGATTGGAGAACAACTGTTTTCCGGAAGCGAAAATGCCGTACACCACTTACAGTTGTGCGGAGATGAGGAGAATGTGAAATAACGAGAATAATTGTCGGCTAGCGCTGGACGTGTTTCTCATCAGTAAGGTTCCCTGAATAGACTGGGCCACCATCGAGAAAATAGATGAGCAACGGCTGAATTAGGCAACAGGGAAGTTATACCGACTTAGTAGAAATTTATAGCTGACAACGGTAGCTGTGCACTTTCCCATATGAGCTCAGGTGTAAAGAACCGCAAAGAAAGTCGCAGTTTCCGCCCAAAGGCGAATAGTCGATTGCAATAGCAAATTAGTGGACAGCTATACTAAGGAAAGTTGTTTTGTCGGCCGTATTACCTCGGAAGACAATCGCTTACTAACATAATTAACAAACATGGTGTCAGCGCGGACAAGCAAAGCAAACATGAACGCATCAGGCTGAATAAGGGCGGACGCGCTGTCAAAACGCTGATGTAAACAAGCGGTGGTAGCAGCGAGCCAAGTGGCCTTTGTGCGGTCTGTTCATTCAACGCAAGAGCGGCGAGAACATAGCGCGCACATAGGTATGAGCCTTCTGCAGGTTCCTTACAAGATACCGTGCGCGCGAAAGGGGGCGGCCGCGCAAAGTTCGCACTTGTTTGCGGAGTCGAAGCTGTTCCCGCGTCCCTAGTGCGCTGCCTCCCCGCTTTCCTCCATACACGGCGCGCGCGAGATTGAGCCACGATGGTCAGTTCCCTTGCGCCCAGTCGCGAAATACGCGGTGACTGGCAGAGCACAACGCCGCCCCTCTCTCTCCCTCTCTCTCTCTCCCTCCCTCGCTTTATACCATCGCGGTCGCAGGATTGAGCTGCGATCGCTGACTTCCTTCTCGTGCTTTCACTCGCACATACAGCATACGACGCGCCGCGAGGGTGTTATCGTCCCTGTACTTTATAGGGAACAACACGCCACCGGAGGCAGAAAAAGTGCGCCTAGGGTGCGCATATAATTTTATCGCAATAGAATGCGTCGCAATGGTAAATGCTTCCGTTTACAGTTGGTATACATTCGAGCTGTAAGCCCGCTAGGTCCAATTGGAGGTCTCCTGTAGAAATGTTACACGCACTCAATAGAGCTAACGTCAGCACCTCAACCAACACAAGTCCGTCGAGACGTACCATCGCTTTCGAAATGCCCAAGTCAATCCACTTATAACCAGGTCGGACGCACCTAACTGCTTCCCCTCGAGCTTCTCTGGCCTGATTTCAGCACGTGCACGCATTACAGCATCCGGGACTTTTGTTCTCTAGGATGATGGGAGTTTGGCGCACTGCAGTGCTTCTGCAGTACCTCGCGCGGTACTTTTAAGAAGCGCCATTATCTAAATTTTGTTTATTTTTTTCCCCCATAGATACTGCCCAATCTTGAGTAAAGCAACTACCACGTTTCTCGCACTTGTCACAGTTGGCTCTGTCGCTATAGAATTTATTATTTATTTATTGCACCCGAAGGTGCAATAAATACATTATAGAGGGGAGGGGGCTATCATTATAAATATATGGGAGAAATAATAATGCAAAATAAATGACGAGAACACTACGAGCAAAGAAGCAATGCTGTCACAAAAGAAAATCTACGCGGAAGGTAAATGGTGTCATTAGATTTACGAAAGCAGAAAAAGAAACATAGGAATGCGCAAACTGAGCACATATTGGCACAATGAAAGAGGGCATTCAGAATATGCTAGCGAGTGACCTGCGGAAATTATCAGTGTCTCTAATGATGCCTAACGAAGCAGGAAGGTGGTTCCAGTCGTGGCATGCTTTAGGAACGAAGGACTGGAAAAAAGCCAGTGTTATTAAGCTCGATGCTTTTTCTCTTTCTTTCTTTCTTTCTTTCTTTCTTTCTTTCTTTCTTTCTTTCTTTCTTTCTTTCTGTCTTTCTTTCTTTGTTAGATAACAAACCATACAGTAAAATATTTTGTCAGCCCACCAAAGCCATTATGCTTTTGAGCGGGACTGGGCAGTGCTCTGGCCCTAATGGCACAGTCTTACGCTCACTCTTCTGGGCTTAACCGTTTCGCTGTAAAAGGGGGCGCCTGTATTTTGAGAGTGCGCGTTTTGAACGCTAGCTAGCGTTCCTTGCGCCGGCAACGCAAATAAACCTGGCATTTTTTTTTTTTTGCTTCTGCTTTTCAACCGCTTCGTTTTTTAGTACGGAATGGTTTTATTTAGTTGATATGATTGCGAACGATCTTTACATGCGTCCATCGAATCAGTGCCACGTGTAATTTCGTAAAGCAGACGTAAGACGCATTCTAAATCAGAAAATGTTTTTTTGCTCTATATAAATGCTCGTTCCGGGCTTTTTCTCCATTCATCTAACGTGGTGGCACCTGGTAAGCAGCAGTAGTTCTCGTACGAAGCTCCACTGAACGGCATCTGCTGAAAAAATTACAAGCAGGTGTTTTGGCCTGTAGACCTTTTAGGAATACTGCGCGTAGGGGCGAAGCTTGTGAAAGTCATGAAAAGACGGCATTACAAACCAAATAAATTCGCTTTTCCCTACACATGGCGTACAGAATACCCGACTCATCCCAAAACAATACTATCAAATATGAAAACATCTGGTTTGCAAACATTCCCCATTCCCGGACATAATTTCGTGCGCTTTAAGAGCACAAATACACGTGCGAAGGCGCTTTTAGAAAACAACTTAGCCTCAGCCGATGCGATGGTAGACAGAGGTGGCCACAACACAGGCTCTCAGGTAGACCACCATGGTCGACGCTGGCAGAATTCCTTTTTTTTTTTTGCACTCCAGATAAATGCGCGGGTGCAATGCCTGTTTTCAGTCTTTCAGAAGACGGAATTTTTAAGTTCTTAGCTCTTGAGCTCCTTGGCGTTATCTTTTGCGCGTTTTGCCGGCGCAAGCAACATACTCCAGTGTTATCATTCCTGACAATTATTGGTCGTGTTTTCGCAAGCGTGAGTGCCTAATGAGGGTATATTTTGGGGCCACGGAAAGTGTCATAAGCTTGTCCCACTGAGATTGAGTAAACGCCAAACTTACTTTCTCACCGCGACCAAGCCGCTTTTCGCTGACTGTGTAACAACGACACGCGCGGTGTGCGTGCCTCGAAAGTCTCTAAAAAAATAACGACATTATTTACAACAATGTTCGAGGTCAGTGAATCCGCTAAAGCTTGTCCCGGTAAGGCCCAGTGCATGCGAAACACACGTCACTAATCTGGGCGCGGGGATCCTGCCCACAAACTACCGGAAAAAGTTAAAATAATGTTAAGGCTCATTGCAAGCATCGCAACCATCTTTCAGTATTAGTCATTAACTCAAATTAACTACGCCAAGACAGCCGAGCTGTCTTTCGCTTACTGCGCAACAAGTCTCGGTTCCGTGTTATAAGAGCCTAAATTGGTTGAAATGCGTCGCAGACAGTCAAACGAAATTTCTCACCTTCCTGCAGTTCAATGGTACATTAGCACCGTGTCGAAGTGCACAACGAATGCAAGAATACGTCGGCAGCATATGAAAAAGGCTACATCCAAAAGATGCGGGTTGCCGAAGAGGCGAACTTCACATATGCAGCCGCCTCACTCGCTTCGGCGGCGTGTCTGGCGCATAACGCATGCATGTGACGCGTATGTCGTGCCGCTAACTTGTTGCCAGGTAACGCAATAAAAATAAATCGCAAAGTACCAGTTCATTTTTAGGGAAAAGGTTCTAGTTTTAGCGGGAAGGAATAAAGAAAAAACACGCTGTATAAATTAATTTCACATTGTTTTTTTTTTTCGGTGCTCACGTCAGTTAACGGATAGGATTAACACAGGGCGCGACGTGTTTCCGGTTGCCAGTAAGTTCCCTTATAGGCAAAACTTCTTCGTTTTAGCGAGATGGAATAAAATAAAAATTTAGAAATATCAATTTAAATAAAAATAAAATAAAAACTTCGTAGTTTTAGCGAGAAAAAATAATATCCGAATTGATTTCACATTCTTTTTGTTCTTTCGCTGCTCGCGTGAGCTAACTTGTGGGATCAACACTAGCCGTGACCTGTTCCCTGTTGCCAATTTTTGTGGAGACTCCCCTTTTGTTTAATTTCTTTCCCTATGGTTAAACGAGTAAGCCGACAACTAAATTAATTTTACATGGAACCAAGCGGAGACAAAGATGGAACAGTGAATGGAGCCAAAGCGTAAAGAAAAGCGCCGTCTTGGTACGTAACACCAAATTTCTTTCAGATGCTTTTTTCCCCATGCTTGCGTGAGCTAACGCATATGTTTACGACTAGCGATTACGGGTTTCGTCTTGCCAGTTCTTCTTGAATTTCCTTCTCTAATATTTACAGAAAATTCCTTTCGGGTGCTTTTTTTTACGGTGCTTGCGTGAGCTAACGCATAGGTTTACGACTAGCGATTGCGGGTTTCCTCTTGCCAGTTCTTGTTTAATTTCCTTCTCTATTATTTACACAAAATTCCTTTCAGGTGCTTTTTTTTCGGTGCTTGCGTGATCTAACGCATAGGCTTACGACTAGCGATTACGGGTTTCGTCTAGCCAGTTCTTGTTGAATTTCTTTCTCTACGATTTACACAAGATTCCTTCCAGATGCTTCTTTTTTCCGGTGCTTGCGTGAGCTAACGCATATGTTTACGACTAGCGATTACGGGTTTCGTCTTGCCAGTTCTTGTTGAATTTCTTTCTGTATGATTACACAGAGGTGCAGTAGTGACACTGTCGATGAAGCCAGCATTCAAGCGAAAAGCGCACTCTTGGTACGTTACACAAACTCCATGGGTGCACTGGAATATCCACACAAGTCTCTTCTTCAGTTCCCGAAATGAACTGGGCATATGCGAACGGTGATCAAAAATTATTTACGTAAAACATCCACAGCTCGCGTCTTTATATGGAGACCTCCTCTCTTTTATTGAAAAATTCTAAACTTATCGTTTCGCATTACGGAGTATATATATGCCCGTCCACTAGCTTAACGACGCAATAAGGCATGACATCGTAATAATTTCACCACTAGAAACATTAGAGCAAATCTGCGCGAAGTGGCAACAGGGAAAGTTGCGGCCTAGTTGCTGCTTCTCATTTCTGTCAGGCTCACATTATTCAATACCATGATGCGAAAACTAGCATTTACACGAGCACGTCCGTACGGAAGATGTGTAAAGCTCCTGCATATTTTGGAGAAATATTGGATGACCATTTATGAATCATTTCGCTTATTTTTATCGTGCCTTAAGTTTTGCGTTTGCAAGCCTCTCAGTTAAATCCCGCCATCATAATGAAGAGGGGCTTGGTATCACGTTGATTGCGCGTCTTGCCTGAATCGCATCTCGTGGTTGGCGCATGCGCGGCGGCGCAATGTAGCCGCATGGCGGCGTCCTTGCAGTTGCAGATCTGAATGCATGGGCAAGGTCGATCCAAATAGGTTGCGAAACTTCGAGCGAAAGCAGTTCAATAAAAATTGGCACCAACATCAGCAAGGGTGGTTTTCGGAGCAGCGACTGAAGCGCGACTACGTTTGTAGAGAACAAACATTGGAAAAGATAAACGCGTTTTTTAATTCAAGCGAGACACAGTTACATTCATTAACGAATAATAAAATTCTTGGTAAATTTTATACATTCGTGATGAGCTAAGGAAATAGAAGTATATTTAGTTTTATTATTACTAAAAAATACATTTCTTTTCAGCGCCCACCGTTACGGGGGCGTTGACGCCGCGATCACTCTTAGTGCAATGTACCTCTTGAAGCGTGCAGAAAGGCGCGCTCGTAAAGTTCACCTCTTGAAATACGCCCGCCTCACACGTTGTGCTTTCTTGCTTGTCGAAGTTTGTCTGAATCTGGTGACGCGGGGTAACTTCATCACCTAAAGCACTCCACACAAGCACTCATGAGCACTCCAACCTAACGCTTTCGTCGGCCTCCAAAGAAATTATGTTCTCTGCACGGGCGCGATTTCGACAACCGTACGGTTGGCTTTTTCCTGCATCGCTTTCCGCGCTGAATGCTCGATACGCCCATAAAGTGGAACGGCAGAGCATTCGAATATATAGCTTTAAAGGCAGGCGAACAAAACAAGTTTCGCGCCTTCCAAAACAAAATGGCGTCACTTCTGTTTTTAACGGATATGACGTCACATTATTTTTTCTTCTGCCGGAATTGTCCCCTTCAGATACAGATGGCGCGATCAACCGCCATGTTTTGAACGTATGGACTGCTAAGTAAGCTTCGCTACCAGGTATACTTATCTTGGCATGGGCGCAGGAGTTGTTTTTGTTAGCCCGATAGGTGAGCGTTGGAGCCTGTTCTGTGTGTGATGCAAGCCGCGGTCGCTTAGTGGGTCAAGCTTTTCACTGCTCAGCTCAAGGTCGTACATTCAATAGCGGCCATAGCGATCGAATTTTGACGGGGACGAAATGGAAAAAGAAGACGAAAAAAGGAAAAGAAACAATAAGACCAGCGTGTACCTGGACTTGGGTGCACCTTAAGGAACCCGAAATTGGTAAAGTCGCTCCGAGTCCCTCATTATGGCGTGCCTCATAATCAAAGCGGGCTTTCGGCGCGTAAAACCGAACAGTACAATTTCTAGCGTTATGAGTGAGCAATGTTTCAAAAGCGTCAGTTCCAGCCACTACATATATTGCGTGGGCAAGTGCTCTTATCCCACACTCTGCTCATTATCCCACTTCCTGCTCCCTCCCCGTTCACCTTAGTAGGACGGAGGCAGTTGTGGTTAAAAGGCTTCGGACCGGGGCGGCCCTTACGCTACATGGCCAGACTGCTCAGTCCCAGTGACGGATAGGCAGATGCGTGCCGCGTAATATGTAGAAGTCCCGGCTTACAATCGGAACGCTCGCCTATGCCACTGCAAGCTTGCCTCGGCTACAGTGACGCAACTAGCTATGACCACTGGGTGCGTGATAACACATTCCACAAAACGCACTGCTTCAATTAGTACACTGCACAGGCCTCACAACACACAAATATTACAGACATACACATAAAGAATTAAGGCTTCAGGGCAATTCGCTAACGAAATAAAGAAACATATAGAAACGAAGTGTTCGAACACGTTATACGGTGTTTATCAACCATGTGTGCGAATGCCTTGCGAATGCCTCGACGTCACGCCGAGTTTGCATGTGGCGAAAATGTGGCTCATTTGATGTTACCTGCATGGCGAAAATTTTCATTTTGTAGCTGTGGTTACATTTGTAAAGAAAACTGCTCGCGCAGACTGTCCCTCATTTCAAATTTTACGCATGGTTTGTACCATTACCGAAATTCATCGTTGACCTAAAGAAGGCACTTGATTATATTGCTTGAAAAGAAGAGGCATGCCGTGGTAATGCGTAGACGAAATCACAAGCGTCAGATTTAACCGCAGCTTTTGTATTAAATTACGTATTCGATCAGCGCGGGAGCCTATTAAATGTGTTTCATGAAGGGGGCTACAGAATTTAGCAGGCTTTCCGGGAACAACTATTGCTACCCCCGATATTATATTGCCTGCAAGGACTGGCCCCTCACCAGGTCTCACCATTTTGAGCTAACAAACGCACTGCATACCAGGCGCGCTAACGTTCGTGTCTGCTAAGTATTACTTTCCTATGCGTCGCGCTAAGAGCTTGAATGTTAAACGAAACGCCGTTTGCCGTTCTCCTCGCGGACGCCGCCCTCCCAGCGAGAGAGTCGACGTATATCGCGCAAGGGTTCCTACGTACATGGCAGCGCTGTGACGTCGCTCGTAGTGACACGTGACTTCAAAAATTATTCAAGTCGAAATCATTTATTTGTTTACCATGTTTCTTCAATAGATGACTTAGAGTTAAGAGAAATAATGAAGCATACAAGTCGAATGTCCGCAAGCTTTTTATATGACTTCGTGCCGTGTGGCAAGAGATGTGTTTCCGTAACGTCTGCTTGTTCCAATGTAACGCCGTCGCGCGCGCAGACAACGAAATTGTGTCTTTTTCTAGCTCCAGCGCCGCGATCGTGCTCCTTCGTCATCTCACGGCTGCCGTGAGATGTAATAAATCGCAATTGCTACGGATGCGTGGATGTCTGATTTTCCCTTTGTTAACTACTTCTCTACACCTTGCGGGTTTCTGCAGAACTATTACGTCATGAAATAATTTCTAAAGATATCTGCGCTACTCTCAGCCCTGCTCACAGCCGCTGCATTTCTTAGGAGTGAAATGCGAAAACACCCTTTGTACTTAGATTTAGGTGCATGTAATAGAGCACCTGGTGGTCCACATTTCCGGTGTCCCCCAGTAGGGCGAGCCTCATAATCGGAACATGCATTCGGAACTTAAAACACCATATTTATTTATCTCAACCCCACTGTTTCAAAGATTTGGCTGACGTGCATGTCGAAAGGAACGTCTCCAGCGAATTTCACAGACATCCACAGTACTCCAAATATCGCAGGAGTTAACCTCTATGCTCAATAAGGTAAGCACAGAAGTATCAATGACGTTCAGTATCGCCCGCCGTGGTTGCTATTGTGTTGGGTTGCTCAGCACGAGGTCGCGGGATCGAATACCGGCCATGGCGGCCGCATGTCGACGGGGGCGAAATGCGAAGAGACTCGTGTACATAGATTTAGGTAAAGGTTAAAGAACCCGAGGTGGTCCAAATTTCCGGAGTACCCTACTACAGCGTGCCTCATAATCAGATCGGGGTTTAGGCCCGTAAGATCCCATACTATGATTTTGTGATGTCCAGTATTCAAGGAAAGTTAGACCTAGTACAATATCAGTGGAGCCAGTACTGTAGAAAAACGCACTATATTATGGCGGAACGGTTAAGGCTAGAAGAAGGAATAAAGAATAGCATTGAAGGAAAGTGAAAGCCCCGATATACAGTGTAACGAAAAGCTCGCTGATTTTATAGCTAAACGGTTAAGCCCAGAAGAATGCATGAATTTGTGTATGTAAGGAACGTCGACAAGAGCGGTCCACCGTCAATGGAGCCACAGTGTAACGAAAAGTGCGCTCCTTGTACGGCACAAAAGCTCCATGGGTGCCCTGGGATCTCTGCAAAAGTTTTTATTTGTGCCTGAAGGATACTGGGTACAAAGAATTTTTAATCAAATGTTAATGATCTGAAATATCCGGATCTTGCTTCTTTATATCGAGATCTTCCTTAATGCTGTATAATATGCTAGCCTTCTCATTTTGCTCTATGGAGTATATAAAATTGTCCATCCAATGCGTAGTTAGATAGCACACCAAGCCATAACATCATAATTCTTTGACCGCTAAACACAATTGACTACAAGTGCGCGAAAAACAGTGGCAACGGCAAAGGCGCCTACAAGTTGCTACCTGACGTTTGCGTCAGGCTAACAATATTCAACATATGTGAAAACTAGAATTTACATCAGCAATGTCCTTGCGGACAATTTGCAGAGCTCATTCCATGCATTTTCGAGAAATATCGTTTGGCCATTTATAAAACGTTTAGCTGATTTTTACCTTGCGTTAAGGGCTGCATTTGCAGGTGCCTGAACAAGATGGCGCCACCATGGGAGGCTCCGTTTCGCGTTCATTGCGAGCCTTGTCAGAATCGAATCTCGTCGTCGGTGCCTGCGCGGTGTCGCAAAGTTGCAACATGGCCGCGCCCTTGCAGGTCCCGATTTCACTGCATGGGCGCTATGGCGAGCGTTTCTTCTAGAGTTGGTTATATTATCTCTACAGCTGAACGTTGCAGTCTTTTTTACAGTTATACCAGCCGCGGTAGCTCAGTGCTTAAAGCGTTTCGCTGCTGAGTTCAAGGTCGTCCATTCAATCGCGGTCACGGCAGCCGACTTTCGATTGGAGCAAAATGAAAAAAAAAGACGACAAAAAACAAACAGAAAAAGGTAAGAAAAAACGCTCGTGTACTTGGATTTAGGTACAGGTTAAACAACCCTAAATTGGAAAAGCCAAACCGAATCCCTCATTGTAGCGTGCTGCATACTAAAAGCTGTTTTTCAGCACATAAAACCCAACATACCAATTTCCAGACTGATGAGCGAGCGAAGTTTCAAATGCGTCAGTCTCAGCAATGATAAAGATTACCTGGGCATGTGCTCTCATCCCACTGTGTGTGTGCTTATTCCCCTTAACCTTACTAGGGCGGAGGAGTTCTTGCTTAGGAGGTGACGGGCCGGGGTGGCCCTTACACCGGCTGGGATCTGAAAGTTAGACTGGTCGTATTTACCACTGCGTGCTACCTCCCCAGACTGCTCAGTCCCAGTGATGGATAAACAGATGCGTCCCACCTGATCTGTAGAAGTCCAGGCTTACAATCGGAACCCTCACCTCTCCTACTGCAAGCCGGCCTCCCCTTTCAGTGACGCAATCAGCTATGACCGCTACATACGTGATGACAGATTCCACAAAACACTACTTCAATTCATACACACCTCAGGCCTCACACAACCCATGTAATACAGATTACACACCAATAATTAAGCCTTCAAAGCAAGTTGTTATCGTATTTAAGATATATATAATATAAAGAAGCGCTCGAACACGTTGCAATGCCTTTATCAGCTACATTTCCTAGAGTCGTGGAAAACTTCTACGTCACACCGAGTTTGAATGTGGCGAAAATGGGGCTCATTTGATGTTTAATGCATGGTGAAAATTTTAAGTTTGTAGCAGGGATTACATTCGTAAAGAAAACTGGCCCCACAACCTCTCCGTCTTTTCTATGTTTATGCACGGTTTTGTACCACTACCCAGATGTATTGTTGAACTAAACAAGGCATTTGACTGAATTGATGTAAAAGAGCGGTTATGTTATGGTTGATGCACAGGCGAAATCAAAAGCGTCAAATTTACCCACAGCGTTCTTAGTTAAGTATGAATGCCAGCAGCGTACAATTAAGTACACTGCTGGCACGCTGCAAGAAAGCGTACAATTAAGTACTCTTTCCGGGGAGAAGTATTACTGCCAGCGTGATTATATTGGCTTCAAGGTCGGGCACTTGCCAGGTCTGGCCAGCTTGAGCAATAAGCGCAGTAGATACCACTCGAGCTAACGATCGCGTCTGCTAAGTATTGCATCATTAAATGTCACGCAAAGTATTTAAATGTCAAAGCAAACACCGTTTGCTGTTTTCTTCACGGGCACCGCTTTCCCACTCAGAAAGACGACGTATATCGGGCAAATGCACCTATGAGCGTGGCAGCGCTGTGGCGTCGCCCATAGTGACATGTGACTTCAAAAATTATTCAAGGCGACATCATTCACCCGTTTACTATGTTGTTCCCATAGACCACTTAGGGTTTAGAGAAATGTTGAAACACACAAAAGGAACGTGCGCATGTTTTTTTTTTTTTTTACATTGTACCGCATCTGCTTGTTCCCACGTCATGCAGTCGCGCGCGCGGAGAACGAAACTATGTCGTTTTCTACCGTGTTCAATCGCCACGACTATGCTCTTTCATCATCTTACAGGTGCCTCGTTGCTCCTGAATATGGCACAGATGAAGTGTTGTCGTGAAGGAGGTGTTCTCGCCAGCTGCGCGAAAAGAAACAAACGCATCCGCTTGTGCGGGAGACCACCCTCCAAAGTGGACTCGTCGTGCTTTCGACAGGTTTATTGACACGCTGACCACACTTTTGACCAATGCTAAGAACTCTAGTTAGGAAACAAGTTATACATTGTTGGCGGCCGCAAAAACAAATTAAAACGTTTCCACGCACGATCCCGTCAACGCGGCGTAACATTTACGCGCAGTCACAGGAGCCGGCGTGCAGTCACCTCCTTAAATTATAGTATTAATTACTGAGAGAAGAGAAACTGCCATTGTCAAACGCAGTAAGAATAACACATAAGTGGCGCGGTTATGATCGCGACAATCAGCTGATAAAATTCAAAGTTCTCATGAGCCATAGGGCCGGGAAAGTGGAGAAAAACTCGCCACTGGTGAATTGTCATACAGTGCGTAGGATTCTCCGGAAGCATTCCCGATGAATCTTATACCAGGGGGAAATTGTTCGAACACCTTCCTTATACTCCACTCTTGAAACCAAGATTGCCGCAGTTTAGATGTCGAGCCACTCCATAATACACCACGCACACTGATGATATCCGCAGTAAACTCGTTTGTACCGCCAGTCTTGTTTTGGTAAATGAAAACAAAATTATTGTCGTGTCGTTTTTTGCTGTCCTACAATTTGCCCGCCGACGTCCTCGCCTGCATTCCAACGCGTCCTCCTGAGATGCTTCTTGCTGTTGTTGCAGACAGAATACTCTCGGTGCGTGCGTTTTCAGCGCGAACCTTCATCGCGGAAGCTTTCGCTTTTGTTTAAAATGTGCCTCCTGTAGACGCTGCATTCCGCATGCATTTACTCGGCGAATTCAGGCCTCTCCATTCCTCGTCCCTTAGCAGCGTTTAATGCATAAGCATGTTTTGGCGAGCTCCCCAGCCCTGTCACGCGAGAAGTTTACTGCCTCCTATGCGCACGAAAACGCGTAATTTACAACTTTAAGACATTTAGTCGTTGTAATAGTGTGAATGCATATTATTGGTAGCGTTTAGCAACGTAGAACAATTTAGAGCAAAAGAAAGATATCCGTAGATATGCAGTCCTAAGAAAATACATGGGAAAGTTTAGAGAACGGATAAAGTAACGAAAATTTGAGAGAGAGTCAACTTGAAATTTGACCTTGGGGCCAAATTGGAATTTGGAAGTGGGCCAACGTGACATTTCTGGGTGAGCCTACTTGAAATGTGGGTTGGGCCAACTTGAAATTTCAACCTGGGGCAACTGCAATTTGGGAAAAGACCAGCTGATATTTAGGAGCGAGCCAATTGAAATTTCGCAGGTGGGCCAAGATAAATTTGGGATTGGGCCAACTTGAAATTTGGGGTTGGCCCGATTTGAAAGGTGCATGTGGGCCAAATTAATAGGGGTCGCTGCACTTCAATTTTGGGGCGTGCGAACGTTGATTTCAACACTTGAAATTTGGCGTTGTCGAAATGGAAATGTGGGGTTTGGCCAACTTTATATTTCAGGAGGGGCCAACTAGACATTTATGAGTGACCCAATGTCGCTACGCGCTTGTTCTCAGCATTTTCAATTCATTGGCACGATTGCATTGAAGAAGCCGCAGGGGGCGAGAAATTCCAATTGTCTACTAAAGCCTAAGCATCCTTTGCCACAGGAAAGGCCATGAGCAGACGAGCATAAGCTAGGAAAAGCACGTAAGCAAAACGAAGAAAAAATGAACTCACCGCCGACCAAAACAGTGCTTACGTATCAGAAGACAATTCTCTGAATATCTGTAGCTTTTTGGGAAGCGGTATACTCACCGAATTTTCATTTCCAAGTAATGAAAGCAATAACGTCTCCTGCAAATTATTTTCCAGCCAATGATGTGCAGGAAATGTCGCGATGTCGAGTGCGTAAGTTTCTAACGTTAGTTTGGGCCATAGGGTTTCATACAATAAAATTCACAGCGTCTCTCGCGGTACCCTTAAAACGAAGGCGAAAGACCAAGTGCCGATACATGAAAGACGGACATATAACCTACACACTGAACTTGATTCATTTCCTCATCCTCCTCATTCGCTTAGTCACTCCCTTATTTCGCTTCGCGTACTTCGCTTAGTCATGCCTCTTAATTATAAAGGACGCAGTTGTTACTCACACCCTAGGTATTGGGTTCGAGCGCCTTAGCTGTGTCCTAATTACCTGTACCTGAATTAACCTCACGTTTATTAACACCAACGTTCGTGGGTTCAACTCTTACAAAGGATCATGGTTAGACTCTAGCCAAATGTCGAGCATTCCGAGCTCTAAATAACACCAAAGTTTGTTGGTTGAACTCGCCCCAAAAATGGAGGGCTCGTAGCCTTTTCGTGCCTGTCATGTCGTCAGCGGTTTGACGCTCATGGGCGACGGCTGACCGATGTGACATAAGGCTTTCGCCTGAATAACTAAACTGAACTCTGGCATTGCGATCATTCGGCCGGTATGGGAATGATGGATAGTGCGTGGATCTGTCTGATCTTCATGCTCGTGGCTTCAAACGTTTTAGAAGGCCGCTCTTTAACGCCGCCCCCCATTCAGTGTTTTGCGGCGTTTCGTCACCCGGCGTCGCTTGGCGTCGATGCTGAGGATGGCGTGATCAAGTGACACCAGATCTCGCAGCCAACGCCAGAAGTGGCTCGATGAGTGCGGACCAATCAGCGCTGGTCCGCGTGCCGCTCGTGTGCCTAGACGGGCGTTCGGGCGGAGACGCCGAAACATGCATAGCCAGAAAACGGCGTTAAAAACGCTGAATGTGCGTCGGCCTTCAGGTGCGCGTTGGTATGCGCTGAGCGTCGGGGTCGTCGGCGTCCTTCGGCCTCAGCGAGCGAACGAGCACCGCAAAGGACGAAAGAGCGAACGCGGAGCAAAGCGCGGGTTGAAACACGGCAGTAGCGAAGAGAGCGCGAGGATGGAAACGGTGGAAGTTACACCAAAAGCATGAGGCGGAAAGCGAAGGAGGAGAGCATGGCGAAAGGGTGAGAAAGAAAGCAGAGTACCACACGAGACCACGACATGGGGCAACAGCCATGTACGCCGTAGTGTGCCGATGACCTAATTACTAAGGCATGCAGCGAGCGCTTGGCGAGCACGTCCACTGATGCGAAATATGGAAAAAAGCTCTGCCTTGTGCTTCGAAGCCAGACGCGCGTTCCCGTGTTCGTGTTTTCTTTCTCAACAATGTGTGAGGCAAGCGGTGGAATTCGAAACGTTTAAAGAGCGGCGCTGAAATTTTGCATTAAGAAGCATCGTAGTCGTCGGTGAATTCCATTCTAGCTTCATTTATTTTGCCTTTATAGGCCTTCAGTTCCTTACATTTCAACGCAACCTATATTTGCATATATATTGTTAAGTAACACTGTGAATGAATTGCAACAAATAACTGAGGTCCGTAGCATAGAAATGATGAGTAAGCTAGAAGTTTAATATCCAGAAGGCAGAGGAAATGTTCGGTAGTCTGGCAAGAAAGCAAGAATTCATGATGGCCAGTCACCCTCCAGGATATGCGGTATAGTAGGTTTATTTATATCACCTACTCAGAGAGAACCTAGATCAGGAGAAGGAAATTTACAGCTGAATAAAAATGGGTTCCAGTGATTACGGCAGGCGTTACCTAATGCCTGATTGGAAGCTTAGCACTTTCGTCGAAAAGATAAGTGTACAATGTATACATTGTACCGATTCCAACATATGGGGCCGAAACTGGGAGATTAACAAAGCGCGAGAACAAGCTAAGGACTGCGAAAGAAGAATGGAACAAAAAACCTTGGGCGTAACGTTTAGAGACAGGAAGATAACGGTATGGAGGAGAGAGCAAACCTCAATGACATTTGGCGGGAGGGGGGAGGGGGAGAAATGAAGGTGGCTATGTCTTGCATTGCCCAGGGTAGATAACCGGTGGATCATTAGAATTACAGAATTAGTAATAAAAGAAGGGATGCGCTGTCGATGACGGCAGAACATCATGTTGGCGCAAGTTGGATTGAGCTAGCGGAAAACAGGGTCAATTGGAGATGGCTGGTGACGGTGTGCGGTGCCCGAGCAGCTATGACCGTTAATGAGAAAAAAGAAATATTCACTTCCCGCCGGATAGAACCCGGGACTAGTGCGCATGAGTCAGCTACTCGGGCATTGAGCCAAGCCAGCGCTGCCTAGCACGCAGCGGAAAAATTCGATTTATATGCGTCTTAGCGCGCAAGGAGACACGCGATACGACATGCGCGCCGTGTTGCGTCGATGTGTGCACATTTTTCATTGGGTCACCACATGAAGTAGAACGCCATGTAGCAGTTGCTGAGGTAGTGGTACAGGGTAGAAAGTGAACTCGTGAGGAATAAAAGCAAATTATGGAGACGTATAGATATTGATGTAATGAAAAACATGTATGATTTACCTGATTATTCCAAGCAGGCTAGGTCAGTGTCTCCGTGCGGTTTCATAAGGAATGTCATTAAATCTTCATCATCATCATTAGCATCGTATCATACGATTCCACACGCGATGTGACCTGCGCGCAGCGAAGTGTCGGTACGTGCAAAGCTTCCATTGCAGTTTCACTATATTACAGTAGGTGTGACCACCACTTGTTCCCCCTTTGATATAATGGGCAAACAGTGAATGTGGGAAGATGAATACTGAGACTCCTTAACAATGTGCGCAAGCACACCCATTCACGTCGCCACATTTATTAAGAGAAGCCCTGGCGAGTAAGATTGGCAGCCTTCGAGAACAGCAACTTTGCGAATTTCAGAGCACGCAATCTCGTCGTTTCTCACTTTTTTGGTTGTCCTCTTCACGAAATGAAGAACGTTTGATTTCCAATCCTCGTGGTAAAAAACTCAAGTATATAAAAGCAATCTTCTTTCATATAATGGCTTGTGCGCAAGGTCGGGTCTGCGTTTAGCAAGCGCACAAACTCGGCGAATGTGCTGGGCTTAATCTCATCGCCTCAGCGCGATCGTCATTGGTTGAAACTGTCTTAGTGGCTCGTGAAAACTGAAGCCTGTGCCGCCAACAATCCGTCACCACTTTCCAACCATGAGACACCCGTTTACAGCGAACCTAACTTCTGAACCTAACAACATGCAACATTTCATGTCAAACTCGACCTCACGGTCGTCAACTTTGTCGCCTGCCATTAATTCCCAGTATGCTCTGCGTATTCAGCTATTTAACTCATAACACAATGTGGCCAATAGCTGAGAAGCAGGAAAAGTATCTGGCTTCAGGTGATTTAAGAAATAATTTATAAAAATCTGCGCTGCCCCCGCCGCCGCATTTTATGGGAGTTAAATGCCAAAACACCCGTTGTGCTTAGAGTTAGGTGCATGTTAAAGAGCACCTGGTGGCCCAAATGTCCCGTGTGCCTCAAAATCGGATCGTAGTTTTGGCACGTAAAACCTTATATTTAAGGCCTGCTGTTTCGAAGATGTGGCCGACATGCCCAACGTCCAGAGGAATGTCTCCAACGAATTTCACAGACATCATCTGAACTGAAAATATTGCCGGTGTTGAAGATTTTGGTGCAATAGTTGGGCCCAGAAGAATCGATTAAGTTCAGTATTTAACGAAAGCACACTATTTCTATGGTTTCACAGTTAAGCCCAGAAAAGGGAATGAATTTTCACAATGCAGAACACAAAAGTTCATCGGGTATGGTTCCACAGTTACACCCAGAAAAACAATTTTCGTAATGCAGAACACAAAAGTTCATCAGGATATGGTTGCACGGTTAAGCCCAGAAAAACGAATGAATTTTCGTAATGCCGAACACTGCAATTGTTCAGTGTCAGTGGAGCCAGCAGCCGAACGAAAAGCGCACTCTTGGTACACTAGACAAACTCGCCTGTTGCCCTGGCCTCTCGACATATGTTTCTCTAAAGTTCCCAAAGGTTTCTGGGCGAATGCAAACAGCTATCAAATGGTATTGACGTAACCCATCCCCAGCCCGTGTCTTTATACGAGGATCTCCTTTATACGAAGATGCGCCTGCAAAGGTGATTGAGAATGGTAAAGAAAACGAAAATATACGAAGCATGCTGACGCACCTAATAACTACGATGCGTTCACTTCTCTGCGTACTACAGACGCCGGTTGCTAAGACCGCGCTACATGTTCTAGATGCTTTGGAACCACTCCTCGCGGCTTTACAATAAGGCATCATGGCGTGTATCTTTTGAAAACCAATTATGAAGATTTGCAGTATTGCAGTGGAACGCGAGAGGCCTACGAGGCCGCCTCGAGGACTTTCGGCAATGGATGGATGTTCAAATACCTGTTTCTCGTGGCTGTAATATGTGAACCAAACATGGCGTCTTTAATACGCATATCTGGATACGTGCCACTGTGGTAAAGGAATAACCACAATTTAAGCAAAATGCTCAATATTGTTCATCGGAATTTAACATGCCTTCGTAAAGACATTCCTCCACATGCTTCCAACAAGTACGTTTGCATAAAACTAAAGTGCAAGCGGCACACATCCTTAGTAATCGGAGGATATATACCGTCAGCATCGAGTATAGACTGTTCATATTTGCTGTCCGTGCTGCAAACTTGTGCGAGTCCCCACTATTCATCGCCGGCTTTAATGTCCACCATCCCTTGTGGGGCTCTGCTTCCACGAACTCCCGCGGTAGAGACTTGGATGACTTCATGCTTAGTCAAGGCTTGATGGTGATCAATGATGGCTCGCCGAGATACTTTCGAGGCTCTAACTACAGCAGTTCTCTTCACATTGCGTTTGTTTCAAAGAGCCTGCTGCCTTTTACATGATGGTGTACTAATCTTGCCACCCATGAAAGTCACCATGAACAGACATATATTCAGATGAAATAGTTGTATCCCCCAGCTCCGCACACTGTGCGTTCTATCGATTGGCCAGCATATCGAGAATCTGAGAACACCGCATGCCAAGCCATCCAATCTCCATCCAATACTGAAGATGTCACCGCGACAATATTACGTGACACAACAAAACACCTCAGCGTTCCTTCACCTAGATCACCTATTGATGACCAGTACGAGCGACATCACGCGATACGACCTCGAGCAGAAGAGAAATACAGAAGTATCAAATCACCATTAGACGCCGCATCACACCGGGCTCTTGCGTCATGTCCTGCGCCACCTTGACAAGCTCGACAAACAACGCTGGAGATAATTCTGTGGCACTCTGGATCCGAGAAAACATCTCTCTAGAATTTAGAAAATTGTGCGAAGCCTTCGATCGCCTCCACAACAGTGCTCCGGTTCAGCGCTGTTTCCATACGGCAAGGCCGGCGTGAAGTTGAGGTTGCGGATTACTTCTGCAAATTACTTCTGATTTTCTCTAATGGTATAGCAATGCAATCACCACTGACTTTTCTACCATCTAGAGATCGCTGTCTCGATGCGCCTTTTATTGTGCACGAGCTGTGACTTCTACTTACCACTGGTCACCTTGTCCAGGACCAGATGGAATTACATACTCCGCTATTGGCCATCTTGAAGTAGGAGCTCGAGAAGTTCTCCTGACGCTCTATAACTCTACGTGGTAGACAGCAACTGTGCCTGGCCACTGGAAGTGCAGTCGTCTGGTAGCTTTGCTAAATAAAACCCGGGAAATGCCCACATGATCTCTCACGTTATCGGCCAATAGCCTTGGCAAGCTCTGTCGGTAAAGTGATGGAGCGGATGGTACTGAGCAGACTGGAATGGCTACTAGAGAAAAGTGATGGCCTTCCTGATTGAATCAATGGATACAGAAGAGGCCGATCGGCCATTGATAGTGTGATCGACTAGAACCTTCTGTTCAACAGGTAAAAAGACGCCATCGTCTGGTATGTGCAATATTTCTGGATGTCAAAGGTGCGTACGACAACATTTTCCACCATTCCATTATTCGGGCTCTTGAGGATATTGGAGTTGGTGGCCGGATGTATGCATGGCTGCACAGTTACCCCAGTGGCCATACCATTTTTATGTCCACTTCGGATGGCGAGACTGATAGACATGACGTTCGCTGGGGAGTTCCACAGGGTGGTGTCCTTAGCCCAATATTGTTCAGTGTCATAATGGTGGGCCTTGCACGCGAGCTACCTCAAAGAACGCATACAGTACGTATGCGGATGATAACTGTACCTGGTCATCTGGGGTCACACGTCCACAAGTGCGTGCAAGGCTTCAACGTGCGGCTACCATCACGGCGAAGTACCTGTGCTGTAGAGGCCTGCAACTCTCAGCAACTAAGTGTGCAGTGTTGGCATTCACGCGCAAATCGATGTCACAGTATCTAATCGCTGTGGACGAAACTGTGCTCCCTTTAGTCCCCAACCAGAGATTTCTTGGCGTGATAATAGACCGCAATCTTTCTTGGACCAAACATGCTACTGCGCTAAAGGCTAAACTGACCAGCCTCATACACTTTCTTCGTGTACTGCAGAGATGGGGCCCCTCTAAACGAAGTTTGCTCCAAGTGTACCAGGCACGTTTTGTGGGCTACATACGCTTCAGCATGCCTGTGCTATCTAACATGGAATCATCTTGCATACACATGGAATCATCTTGGATAGAGAGCGTTCAGGCACAAGCACTGCAGATGTCTTGGCTTTCCACGCTGCACGTCAACTAAGGGCACAATAGCGGAAGCACGGGCTTGTCCAATCGACATATACAGGTCTTGTGAACCGACCAGACACTCAGACCATCCTTTGTCAACACTTCCAAGAACGAACCTTGACTATCGTTTTTATAAAGCAATTGCATGACACGCAAGCATTATACCTGCAAGCTTCCAGGCCACAAACTTTCCTGAGACACTTCCATGGACATTGCCAAGACCACTAGTGAGGCTTCAGATGCCCGGAATCATGAATAAATCCCACGTTTCCTCCATTGGCTTGAAACAACTACCCGTGTTTCATATATCTACATTATATTGTGGGACTGTACAAGTATATACAGATGATCCGGTCGCGTCATCAGCCACAACGGCCGCATTTGTCATTCAATACTTTTGAATTACTCAGCGATTTCAATTAGACCACAAGTCGACATCTACGGTTGCGGAACTCGCGGGAATACGGGAAGCTCTCCGTTTTATGAGAACGCAGACACCTCATCAATGGACGGGATCCTGCGATGCGAAATCAACGCTACAGGCGCTAAAATGCTTTTTAAAGAAAGGACCATACTGCCTGCGCGTGCTGGAAATCGCCGAAATTCAACACAGTGCCGAGTTAAGTGGCCATGTGATCACTTTTCAATGGGTACTTAGTCATAGTTGTGTGATTGGCAATAACCTCACTGAGAGTGAGGCAACATCAGCCTTCTCTTCCTTTGATGAAGTATGGATTGCCTACTCGCGACCTGACACCAACGCCATGATCAAGTCACTCATGCAGGACCCTACAAAGGTATACAGAGCCCACAATGACAGCATTCACAGACGCTTGCATATGATCAACCCAGTCGCTAAATTATGTTTGCCCCCGAAAGTTAAGCGGAGCAAAGCGTCATTGCCACAAAGGATTCGGCTGGGCGTTGCTTTCACTCGTCGCTACGCGCATCTCATCGGCCAATCGAACAGCCCTGATTGTGAACACTGCCAGATGCATGAAACACTGGAACACATACTGTGCAATTGCCCAGCATATATGCTGGAGCGAAGGACGTTAGAATGTTTCCTAGCCAGCGTTCGCAGGCAACCACTGTCGGAGGAAGCTATCCTCGGCCCATATCCTCACATTGCAACTTCAGTACGTGCAACTAAAGTGTTGTTCAAGTTTCAGCAGGACACCAAGCTCGACGAGTGGCTCTAGCAAGGCAACTGTCTCATATACATCAGCACTCACCCCCTTTATCATCATGTATCCCAGTACTTTCACTCCGCTTCCCTCTTCCCCAGTGCAGAGTAGCAGACTACAGCGCACTAGCTCAGGTCAACCTACCCGTTTTTCCTATCAATAAATTCTGTTCTCCCTCTCTCTCTTGCTTTTCTGCTAACAAAAAATGCTAGTCTTCTGGTTTTGTTTGGCTGAGTATATATGCCTGTCCGCTATGTAGCTTGATAGAGCACTAAGGCAAGACATCGTAACGATTTTACCGCTAAACATGTTCGCGTAAATTTGCGCAAAAAAACGTGGCATTTGCTGCTGCGTTTTTGCTGCGTGGCATTTACTGCGTGGCAATTAATGCTTCCCATTTTTGGGAGGCCAACAATAATAAATACATGATGCGAAAACTAGCATTTCCACTAGTGTCCGTAACGACAATGTGCAAAACTCATTCCGCGCATTTTCCAGAAATATCGGACGACAATTTATAAAACATTTTTCTAAATTTGATCCTGCATTAAAGGATGCGTTTGAAGGCACGCGAACCAGAATGCGCCACCGTGATGAAAGGAGACACCGTATCGCGTTCATTGCGCGTCTCGTCTGAATCGAATGTGGTCGACGGCGCATGCGTGGCAGAGCTAGGTAGCAACATGGCGGCGTCCTTGCAGTTGCAGATTCCAATGCATATGCGCTATGGCGAGCGTCTGCTCTACAGTTGGTTACAATAACTCTATAGGTTATCATTGCAGGTTTAGTGTGATACCAGCCACGGTAGCAAAGCGTTTAAGGCGTTTCGATGCTGTGTTCATCATCATCATCATCATCATCAACATCAGCCTGGTTACGCTCACTGCAGGGCAAAGGTGTCTCCCATACTCCCCCAAAAACATCGGTCATGTACTAATTGTGGCCATGTCGTCCCGGCAAACTTCTTATTCTCATCCGCCCACCTAACTTTCTGCCGCCCCCTGCTACGCTTCCCTTCCCTTGGAATCCAGTCCGTAACCCTTAATGACCATCGGTTATCTTCCCTCTGCATTACATGTCCTGCCCATACCCATTTCTTTTTCTTGATTTCAACTAAGATGTCATTAACTCGCGTTTGTTGCTTCACCCAATCTGCTCTTTTCTTATCCCTTAACGTTACACCCATCATTCTTCTTTCCATAGCTCGTTGCGTCGTCCTCAATTTAAGTAGAACCCTTTTCGTAAGCCTCCAGGTTTCTGCCCCGTAGCTGAGTACTGGTAAGACACAACTACTATATACTTTTCTCTTGAGGGATAATGGCAACTTGCTGTTCATGATCTGAGAATGTCTGCCAAACGCACCCCAGTGCATTCTTATTCTTCTGATTATTTCCGTCTCATGATTCGTATCCGCCGTCACTACCTGCCCTAAGTAGACGTATTCCCTTACCACTTCCAGTGCGTCGCTACCTATTGTATATTGCTGTTCTCTTCCGAGACTGTTAAACATTACTTTAGTTTTCTGCAGATTAATTTTAGAGCCACTCTTCTGCTTTGCCTCTCCAGGTCAGTGAGAATGCATTGCAATTGGTCCCCTGAGTTACTAAGCAAGGCATTATCATCAGCGAATCGCAAGTTACTGAGGTATTCTCCATTATCTTTTATCCCCAATTCTTCCCAATCCAGGTCTCTGAATACCTCCTGTAAACACGCTGGGAATAGCATTGGAGAGTTCGTATCTCCCTGCCTGACGCCTTTCTTTATTGGGATTTTGTTGCTTTCTTTATGGAGGACTATGGTGGCTGTGGAACCGCTATAGATATCTTTCAGTATTTTTACATATGGCTCGTCAACACCCTGATTCCGTAATGCCTCCATGATTGCTGAGGTTTCGACAGATTAAAACGCTTTCTCGTAATCAATGAAAGCTATATATAAGGGTTCGTTATATTCCGCACATTTCTCTATCACCTGATTGATAGTGTGAATATGGTCTATTGTTGAGTAGCCTTTACGGAATCGTGCCTGGTTCAAGGTCGTCAAGGTTCAAGGTTCGATGCTGTGTTCAAGGCCGCCCAATCAATCGCGGCCACAGCGACCAACTCTGGATGGGAGGGAAATGCAAAAAAAAAAAGAACGATGAGAAGAGAGAAGAAAGAAAAAAACGCTCGTGTACTTGCATTTAGGTGCACGTTAAACAACCCCAAACTGAAGAAGTCACTCCAAGGCCTTCGTTGTAGCGTTCCTCATAATCAAAGCGGGCTTTCGGCGCGTAAAACCCAACATAACAATTTCTAGCGTGAAGACCGGGAAAGTTTCAAATGCCTCAGTTTCAGCGATTATAAAAATTGCACGGGCAAGTGCTGTTATCCCTACCTGTGCCTGCTTCCTTCCACTTCATTTTACCATGGCGGAGAAAGTTTTGCTTAGGAGGCTTCGGGCTGGGGTGACCCTTACAGCGGCTGTGGTCTCAAACGGAATGTTTGCATTTACCACTGGGTGCTACGTGCCTGGATTGCTCAGTGCTAGTGATGGATAGGCATATGCAGCGTACCACCTATTATGCACAAGTCCAGGCTTCCAATCGCAACGCTCGCGTCTCCTATTGCCTCCGCTACTGTGTCGCATCCACCTATGACCGCTGCATACGTAATGAGGGGTTCCACAAAACACTACTTCAATTCATATCCAACACAGGCATCAAAGCACACATATAATACATAGATATACAGGTATAATAATTATGGCGTCAGGGAAATTCCTTATTTAAATATAAATAATACGGTATACGGCGTTTATCATCCTTCTTTCCCAGCGCCTTCGGAAACTTCTACATCACTCCGAGTTTGCATGTGGTGAAAATAGCTCTCATTGTATATTTATTTGTTAGCGATAATTTTAAGGTTGTAGTTGCGATCTTTTTCGGAATGAAAACTGCTCCCACGCAGTTTTATGCGCGGTTTGTACCACAACCGTAATTCATTGCTGAACTAAATTAAGGCCTTGACTATATTGCTTGAAAAGAAGGCGCATGCTGCGGGTAATGCGCAGACGAAATCAAAAGCGGAAGATGTAGACGCAGCCTATGTCATAAATTTCATGTTCAAGCAGCGCCGGAGTGTTTCAAGTCTGTTCCACGAACAAGGAGCTGCAGAATTTATTATGATTTCCGGGGACAAGGATTACTGCCATCTAGATTACATTGACGTCAAGGCCGGGTCCCTCATCAGTTCTGGCCATCTTGAGCTGACAAGTGCATCGCATCCCTACCCGCCACGCGAAGAGCTTAAATTTCAAAACCAAACGCCGTTTGGCGTTCCCCTCGCGGGCGTCGCCCACCCACCGAGAGAGTCGACGTATATCGCGCCAGTGCTCCTATACGTACAATGCACCTCTGAGACGTCGGTCATAGTGGCACACGACTTCAAAAATTATTCAAGCCAATATCAATTATTTGCTTAAACAGGCGACTTATATTTTATAGAAACAGTGATACAAACAAACCGAATTTCTGCACGTTTTTCGTTTACTTTGCACCGCATGGCAAGAAGGATGTACTTCGGTTTTGTCTGCTTCTTCCTACGTCAGGCAGTGGCGCGCGCAGAGAACGAAACTATGTCGTTTTCTACCGTGTTGAAACGCGCAAAACCGCCCGCTGTGCGAAACGAGGCAGACGCTATTGCTCATGCGCGAGAGCGTCCCTAGAAGTGCACCACTCAGAAAAACGTGGCAAAAATAGAAAGAAGGCGCGGCCCGTGACGAATACGTAAAGCTACCCTCGGGCTCCGCTAATGGAGAACGCAGGGAAATAATTTCGCTTGCGGATGCTAGACGGTGCAAGTGAAGAGAGTGTGTATTTTGGCGGTGAAGCTCGCCTCCTGCAGTCGCGCGTTAGCGCCATTCCAAATACTTCTATCTCTGCTTTTATTCTGTTAATTTCAAGAATTGTTGTGGCAGAACGTTCCTTAGATGACACGTAACCACTACCAACGTATAACCAAATTTGCTATGTGGCCGGTGAGCGATCCCTTAAATATGGCGCATACCATATCGCTTGTGCAATCTAAGTTAGGTGTGATTGCTTAAATACCAGCGTTTGTAAAATACAAGTTAACACTTTCGCCCGAAAAGCGAAGGCTTTCATTGTGACAGCAAAGTATTAGACCACTACACATAATTAGGTTTGTATTTTATTCGGCTACATCGGTCACAGTAAACATTCTCTCAATAATAAATTGGCAAGCACGATGTCACACCCGCGAATGCAAACATGAGCAACGCTGTCATGATCCACGTCATCAACATGACCCAAACGAATGGAAGCTGCCGCTCGCTTGAATGCCTGTACGACACGTGATATTACGCGATCGCCAACACTAGGCACGCTTGACGACAGCAACGCAAAGCGACAAACCATCTCGGCTCTCTGATCAATGCACCCGGCGCAGATTACCTCCAAGATACCACACGCGCCAGGGAACGCGCTCAACCTCACAAAGGACCATGCGCAACCACAGGCGCCCGCCTTCACACTCCGTCCCATGTCCGCGATACCATGGCCACCATACATACATACATACATACATACATACATAAATACATACATACATACATACATACATACATACATATATACATACATATACATACACACACACACACACACACACACACACACACACACACACACACACACACACACACACACACACACACACACACACACACACACACACACACACACACACATACATACATATCGTGTAATTGAGCAAGGAGTGAGTATGTATCAAGTCTTCCATAAGAAATCCGTGCGATGGCACTATTTCCACGGCGTGCGCAAGCTTATTGCTTCCGACGTGCAGTATCCACAAAAACATCTAGAGGAATTTATATCTTTGTTCTTCGGTGGGGAATATCCGTAACCTGTACAATCTCAAGGACCAACATCGAAGACCATCGAAGACCTTCAGGTGTGAGAATTGATTTGAATGTGGACTTGGGATCGAGATGCCTTAACCACAGTTCAACTCGATCTCTATAAAATGAACGCTTGATACAAGGAAACCTCATGCGCGCTGTGTAATCTATATTTAAGCTTTGAAAAAGTGACGGCGAGCTATAGCAACGTATGCTCCATCTCTTCTTACAACAGCGCCTGCATTGGATAGATTACTTTAAAGTTATCTTTATAACAAACCGCGCAGCATTGTGCGCTTTGGGAGAAAATAGCCACGTACGGCTCGTTGAAACGAATATGTAGGCTGGTGAGGCCAGGCACGTACCCAGGATTTTTTTTCGGGGGGGGCCCACCACCTTCATCATCATCATCATCATCATCATCATCATCATCATCATCATCATCAGCCTGTTCTTTGTCCACTGCAGGACGAAGGCCTCTCCCTGCGATCTCCAATTACCCCTGTCCTGCGCCAACCGATTCCAACTAGCGCCCGTGAATTTCCTAATTTCATCGCTCCACCTAGCGTTTTGTCGTCCTCGACTGCGTTTCCCTTCTCTTCGTACCCATTCTGTAACCCTAATGGTCCAACGGTTATCTTACATGACCTGCCCAGCTACATTTTTTCTTCTTGATGTCAACTAGAATATAGTCTATACCAGTTCGCTCTCTGATGCAAACCGCTCTCTTTCTCTCTCTTAACGTTATGCCTAGCAATCTTCGTTCGATCACTCTTCGCGCGGTCCTTAACTTGCTCTCAAGTCTCTGCCCCATATGTCAGCACTGGAAAAATGCACTGATTGCACACCTTACTTTTCAATAATAATGGTAAGCTTCCAGTCAGGAGCTGGCAATGTCTGCCGTATGCGATCCAACCTATTCTTATTCTTCTGTGAATTTCCTTCTCATGATCAGGGTTCCCTGTGATTAATTGACCTAAGTAAACGTACTCCTTCACAGTCTCTAGTGGCCAACTGGCGATCCTGATCTCTTGTTCCGTTGTCCGGCTATTTATCATTATCTTCATCTTCCGCATATTCATATTCAACCCCACTCTTACACACTCTCTGTTAAAGTCTCCAATCATTTGTTTTAACTCGTCTGCATTGTTGTTGAATAGAACAATGTCATCGGCAAACCGAAGGTTGCTGAGATATTTGCCGTCAATCTTTACTCCTAAGCCTTCCCCGTTTAATAGCTTGAATTCTTCTAAGCACGCAGTGAATAGCTTTGGAGAAATTGTGTCTCCCTCTCTGACCCCTTTCTCTATAGGTATCTCCCTGCTTTTCTTGTGTAGAATTAAGGTAACTGTAGAACCTCTGTAGATATTATTACGCGAAGGACGAGTCAATAAGACGATAAACTATTTACAGATTATATTTACAACAACGGTTGCAGCGCTGACCGGTAAGATTCACAGCGCGAGCCCAGTTCGTTCTTCCTCCTCTTTTCTGGAGTGATGGCGCCCACGCGCCTCGTTCAAACAAACAAATACCACACGCACGTAGCAATATTTTCCAAGCTTTTTACGTAAGCGTTCTGTACTCCTTGATTACGTAGTGCCTCTATGACTGCTGGTATCTCTACTGAATCAAATGCATTTTCGTAATCTATGTAAGCCACATGGAGAGGCTTATTGTACTCTGCAGATTTCGCGATAACCTGATTGATGACATGGATGTGATCCATTGTAAAGTATCTCTTCCTGAAGCCAGCCTGTTCCCTTGGTTGACAAAATCCAGTGTTGTCCATATTCTATTGGAGATTATTTTGGTAAATATGTTATATAATACTGGGAGCAAGCTAATGGTCCTATGATTTTTCAATTATTTAACGTCTCCTTTTTTGTGGATTAGTATAATGTCCGCATGCTTCCAGTTTTCTGGGACCCTTGCAGTCGATAGACACTTCGTATAATGAGCCGCCAGTGTTCCAAGCATTATGTCTCCTCCATCTTTGATTAAATCGACTGTTATTCCACCTTCTCTTCCCGCTCTTCATCGTTTCATGTCTTGCAGGGCCCTTCTGACCTCATCACTAGTTGTAGGAGAGTTTCTGTATCCTGTTCATTACTGTTTCTAAGTGAGGTATCGTGACTCCTCTGGGTACTGTATACAGGTCAGCTTAGAATTTTTCCGCTGCTTTTACTATATCTTCGAGATTGCTGATGATATTATCCTTCTTATCTTTTAGTGCATACATCATGGTTTGTCCTATGCCAGGTTTCTTTTTTACTGATTTCAGGCTGCGTTCATTTTTTACGGCTTCTTCAATCTTTCTCATGTTATAGTTTCGAATATCAGTTATTTTCGCCTTGTTGATCAGTTTTGACAGTTCCGCGAATTGCGTAACGCCGTGCGGCCGCCAGTCCCATACAACCGCGTAGAGCGCAGGACTCTGCGATTCTAGATGCACTGCGCTCACCGCGAAAGGTTAGAAAAACACCCACATAAGCACAGCAGAGAAGCGGCTACGTGAGGTGGTCCGACCGATAACTGTAGAAGCGTCATTCAAAACAAGCAATTGTTCTCCACTTCCGGCGGCGTTTTCTCTATTTCCTTTTTAAATAAAAAGATGATGATCCATAAATATTCTCATAAACAACGGTTAACTTCTTTATTATTCGCTTTTGCTCGCAGTTTGGTTGTTGCCTTGGCTCTGTCCCTTAGTAGATCGCTTAATTTCTCAACTCCTTGCGATTTTTGTTTCCAGTTGCCAATTTTACACGAAAAGTGCTATACAATTAGGGAAAAACAGACGAGGTAACGGGCGACAGTCATCTTGCTTATGGGTTTAAGGGTTATTGCAGGGTTTCATGGTGGACGCTCTTTCACACTATTTTATTTCCCACCTTATCTAACCCATATCACGTGTATATGGTTCCGGGCAGCGCTTCCGGCGCATCTGCCAGCGTCGCGGCGAGCCGTAACTCAAGGAAATAATGAAGCAAAGGGATAAGTTAAACGCAACTGGCGTTTTCTCCGGCCGCAACTCGTCCCATGAGAGTACAGACCAGCTGAGTAACAGCCGCATCCCTCTCCTGGTCCCAGGATCAGCCTAAACAAAGAAGGTTGAACTAACAAAAGCAACAGCTATGCGCGTGACGGTTGAATAGATGGTGACAACTGAACGCATCTAGAGTTAATCGCGCGGGTGCGGAATCTATGAGAAAACCGTCCTTCACATTAAAAGAGATGCCGATAACTACCGCCATCTAAAAGCAGTGAAAAAGGCAGCATAATGCTGACCGATGAACAGCTGCCAAGTCTCAACATTGATCTGGCGGCGCTTTAGGAATGTGTAAGGAGTGGTGGCGTGGGTGGGGACGGGGGGGATATGCCACTTGATTTCGGGGGGGGCCCGGGCCCCCCCGGGCCCCCCCTTGGGTACGTGCCTGGGTGAGGCACTATGTAAATTCTGTAAGCTTACGCGCTGATTTCAAATTGTCCTGCATATAACCGCCTGACGGTCGTTTAAACATGACAGTGCATTGAATAATTCTAGACGAATTCATCAATTTTTCAGACGATGAGATTCCCACCATCCTAGCAATAAATCTTCAAATTTTCGGAACCGCGCTTTCCACCTCCCCGAAGGAGTGTCAACTTTCATAAAAGAAATTACGAAATCTCTCTGCAATATTTTTGTCGCAACTACAAGCTCTGGCTCTAGATATTTTGCACAGGTGGAGACACTACTTAAAAACTTTAGGCCCCTAGGCAAATATTGGTTATAGACTGTCATCTGTAGGGAGCCGCGACGGGAGCGTTTTACTGTATATGTATATCAAAGGGGTTCGTAACAATAAATGAAAAAAAATGGAACGAGGCGTTGTCGTGCTTTCAGAAGTCCAGCTTCATCGCGAACATTTACACTTTCTCAGCATACACTGGCGACCGCAATTGTCACAGCCAACAACCGTGCCACTTTACCCTCCCTCTGATATAACCTTCTCCATTGTGTACCCCATTCTTATGCGCACCTTTTTCGCTTAATTCACCTGATTCCCTCTGTGCCCACTCACAAATGCTGTAGTTAGAGAACCCGTCATGTTCAAGTCATTACCCTCGCTCCCTCTTTTCCCATTGTATAAATTTTTTTTTTTGCTAACGTAAAAATGTGCCATTCCCGTTTTGTGTCGACTGATTTGCATATATCACGCGTTAAAATCACTGACACTGTAGGCAGTGCGTCTCATGCACAAGCATTTTTTGCTAGTAAGCTTCAGTCTCTGGCAGAGAGCGGGGTTACTAGAAAAGGAGTACGCCCGGGCTCTGTTTCAAATTCCAGCCGTTCTGGCTCCGTGCTGCCGCTTGATATTTTGCATAGACAATTAGCACTGCGTGATCCAGGCACCCCGCTTGTCTGTTTTTTGCCCCAGCCTGGTGAGGCACCTTTTATGAAAATGCTCCATACGGTTCGGAATACCGATCCTCGTCAAAATTTCGCAAGTGGCGTAAAAGTGTTTCAGAAACAGCGTTCGCGTTTTGCGAGGCCACGGATAATTGCGTCTTCTCGATTCACTGTATATATTAGGGCTTTTGTGGTATATAGAGAATCCATATACGAACCAATTGCTTCAATCAAGAGTCATCTTTGCATGCGTAAGCTCGTTCCATACTTATATATGGCGCCGAAAAATTAGGGCAAGTGAAATTATTGACTTAAATTAGCTACGCCACGACAGCCGAGATGTCTTCCGCTTACTGCGCCACAAGTCTCGGTTCCATGCGATGAAAGCCCAAATTGGTTGAAATGCATCGCAGAACGTTAAACCGAATTTCTCCCCATGCTGTAGTTCCAAAGTGAGTTGGCACCGTGTCCAAGTGTACAACAAACGCAAGAGTACGCCGGAAGCATAAGAAACAGGCTACATCCTAAAGATGCGGTTCCGCGAACAGGCGAACTTCACATATGCAGTAGGGCCCGCTGACTTCGGTCACGTGTCCAGCGCATAACGCATGCATATGACTCGTATCTTGTCCCGCTAACCTGTTAAAATAAATTAAATTGCAAAGTATATGTTTCTTTATAGGGAAAAGTTTTTTACTTGTAGTCGGAAAGCATAAAAAAATAAAACGATGTGTAAACTAACTGCCCATTTTTCGCCAATGGTCGCGTCAGCTAACGGATGGGACTAACACTAAGCGTGACGTATATCCTGTTGCCAGTAAGTTCATTTCTGGGTGAAGTGTTTAGTTTTAGCGAGAAATAGTAAAATAAAAATAAAAAGCCGTTTAAATTCATTTTAAGTTTTTTTTTTTTCGAAGCTCGCGTCAGCTAACGGATGGGATGAACACTGTGCGTGACGTGTTCCCGGTTGTCAATTTTTGCCGAGTGTCCCTCTTGTTGACTTTATTTCTCTATGGGTAAACGGGTAAGGCATTAATGCAGGAATTTAGTATTTAACGAAGCGAACGCTCAAATTGAACAGCCAATGGAGCCAGCTGCCAAACGAAAAGCGCAATCTTGGTACATTAAACAAACCCCATAGTTGCCCTGCAATCTTTACCTAAGTTTCCTTCAGGTCTCAAGCGCAACTGTGCTTGTGGAAATGCTGATCAAACTATATTTACGTAAAATATCCGCCGCTCATGTCTTCATATGGGGACCTCCTTTTCTCCTGGTGAAGAATACTAGTCTTCTCGTTTTGCTATATGGAGTATATTTGCCCTTCCATTACGTAGCTTGATAGCGCACTAACGCACGACATCATAATGATTTTACCGCTAAACACATTATAGTAAATCTTCGCGAAGTGGCAATCGCAAAGGCGATGCCACGTTCTTGCCTCCCATTTCTGTCAAGCTCACAATAAATGATGCGAAAACTAGCATTTACACGAGCCCGTCCACACGGACAATGTGTAAAGCTCATTCTGTGTATTCTTGAGAAATATCGGATGGGCACTCATAAAACATTTAGCTAATTTTTCTCTAGCGTTAAATGACGCCTTTGCATACCTCTCAAAAAATAGATCACACCAGCATAATATAGAGCTTTAGCAGAGCGTTTACTTTAGCAGAGCGTCCGCTACGCTGAGACCGGCGTACCATAACAATTGGCACATAGCCACTGAGCAGAACGCTACCGGGAACACATACGCGCCTGCTCAGAATGCTCATTGCAGCAGCGGAACATAGAACGCTGCCCAAGTTCCGCGAGGAACTCGATTTTGCGAAGCGTCAGGCTGCGTCCAATTGTTGCCTTAGTCGTCATGCAGCGCAGCAGAGAGCACGTAACTGGCGTCTCTGGGAGACACGCTTGTTAGATAAGCGAAGCAAATGCATTATATGCAGCCAAATGTGCGCGGAGCGGAGCGCAAGCAACGCTCTGCGAAATCTCTCTAAAGAAGGGAGGTTCCGTATCGCGTTGATTACGCGTCTGGTCTGAATCCCATCACGTCATCGGCGCATGCGTGGCGTCGCGAAGTAGCCGCATGTCGGCGTCCTTGGAGTTGCCGATTTCGCGGCATGGCCGCTGGAGTTGGTTTTATTAACTGCATAGGTGAGCGTTAAAGCCTGTTTTCTGTGTGATTCTAGCCGCGGCAGCTTAGTGCGTAAGGCGTTTCACTGCGGAGCTCAAGGTCGTCCATACAATCGCGCCCACGGCGGCCGAATTTCGACGGGAGCGAAATGGAAAAACAAGACGTGAAAGGATAGAAAAAAACACGGGTGTACTTTGATTTAGGTGTACGGTAAGAAACCGCAAATCGGCAAAATCATTCTGGGTCTCTCACTATAGCGTGCCTCATAACCCAACATTACAAATTCTAGCGTTATGAGCAAGCAAAGTTTCAAAAGCGTCAGTTTCAGCCACTATATATATTGCGTAGGCTAGTGCTCTTATCCCACCCTCTGTCTGCTCCCTCTCCCTTCACCTACTACGGCGGAGGAAGTTGTGGTTAGAAGGCTTCGGGCCGGGGTGGCCCTTACACCGGCTGTGGTCTCGGAGTGGAAGTGATTTCATTTACCCCTGGGTGATACGTGTCCAGTCTGTTCAGTCAAAGGGAAGGATCGGCAGATGTAGCGTACCACGTAATTTGCAGAAATTACCACCTAATTACCACCTAATTTCAGAAATAGCTACGCCCTATGCCTTCATAAAACAAGACTTAAATTGGCTATATTTGTTATAATTTGCTTTATACCACATTGCGCAGTGTCATCAACGTATGCATTGGGAGAAAGCAGTGAACTACGGCTCGCTGAAACGATTACGTAGGCAGATGAGGCACTAAGACAATTCTATAAGCATGGGCGCTGATTTTAACTTGTCTCGAATATAACAGCCTGACAGTCCTTCATATGTAATGGCAATCCGTAGATGATTGCGTGACGAATTCAAAAAAATTCACAAGATGTGATTTCTACAATAACAGGAATAAATCTTCACAGTTTTCCACCTGCGCTTTGCTCTTAATGGATATAAAGTTTCAATATTCAACAAATTTTTCAATTTAAGTATGTCTGCAATATATTTTTTCTCGAAACGACACGCCCTGGTTCTCAATATTTTGCATGGCTTACAATGCTACCTAAAATGCTTGAGGCCCCTCGCCAAATTTATGTTACAGTCCGGCAAGTCCGGGGAGCTACAAAGGGAGCGCCTCACTGTAACTGTATTTAAAAACGGTTCATTACAAGAAATGAGAAAATTTGAAATATTGCGTTGCTTTGTTGTCAGACGGCCAGTTTCACCGCAAACGTTGACGATATATCTCTGCGTAGACTGGCATCCAGAAGTGTCATAGCAAGCCCCCGTGGCACCTTTCCATTCCTCTAGCATAACGATGTCCGTTGTGCGCCCCATTGTTATGCGCACCCTTTTTTCCGCGACATTCCTGTTTTTCCTGCTCAAATAGGCTGTAGCTGAAGACCCGTCATGTTAACGTCATTACTCTGGGCTCCCTCTTTTTTTTCTCCTATTCATTCTGTTGTTGCAGCACGCACGTAACGTCATTTGACTTCCCTGTCTACATCGGTTGACTTACATAGGTCACGTGCCAAAATCACTGATGCAGCAGGCAGTGCGTTTTACGCACCAGCATTTTTGCTAGTGAGCTTGACTCTTTGCCACAGAGCGGGGCTCCCCAGGAAGAAGGACGCGCAATCTCCGTTTCAAGTCCCAGCCCCTCTGGCTCCGTGCAGCTGCTTGATATTTTGCATACACAATTAGCCCTGCGTAATCCAGGCCCCCACTTGTCTGTATGCCCCAGCCTGGTGAGCCACCCTTTATGACAATGCTCCATTTGCTTAGGAACACCGATCCACGCCGAAATTTCAAAAGTGTCGTGAAAGTGTTTGATAAACTGCTGTCGCGTTTTGCTAGGTCAGGGATAATTGGTCTTGTCGATTAATAGTATATGTACAGGCTTTTATAATGTATATAGAATTAATGCACGAACTAATTGCTTGAACGAAGAGTCATCTTTCCATACGTAAGCTCGTTGCACACTTATATAGGGTGCCAAAAAATTGGGGCAAGCGTCAGAACACTTTTCAAGCATGGAATTTCTGGGTTTGTAGGTAAATTTCAGCGCTTCCATTATAAAAAGAAACCCCGTGTGAAATAGTAAATATCGTATTTGAAACTCGAAGACTGCCTATGACCTTTGTACTTAATTTTTACAACAGCTATATATGCATTAAGTCGCATATTGCTGCAGGTAACTTTTAGGGGCCTTATCACTGGGCGAACTATTTATATTTATTATCCAGTGGTGCGATCAACTTGGTCATGTTCCTCAACCTAAGCTTTCAAAGATTTCACTTGTTTTGGATATCGAGCTATTTTTGCAACTGGCGGCAAACTTCACAGCCTTTGGCATTACTTGGAATGTCGCTGACAAAGTATCCTAACTGGATCATGTTATCCTTGTTCTTATGAAGGCCCGTTTCTGGAACTATTTTATATGTTACTTGCAGCTTTTTGATGAAAAGTTGTGTATCGCTCAGTTTGCTAAGTTATTTGTCAACATTATGCTCCCTAGACTGGAGGAATGAAAGCTGCTTTTTCTAACGCGCTTGCCTATGCTTGCCTATTTAATTAGAGCAATATACGTTCGCAGACATTTACTCCACAAGAAAAAACTCAGGGCAAGTGCATATAAACATTGATTAGAAAAGAATAACTATTCCTGAAGCGAAACTGCCCTCCACCGTCTATAGGTGTGCGGAGATGAGGTGAACGTCTGACGACGTGAAAAACTACCTGCTAGCATTGTGCGTGTTGTTAATCCGTGAGATTTCAGAATGGACTGGGTCGCCGTCGAGAAAACACATCAGCAACGGCTGAACACAGAACGAGGGCACTTACACCGACTTAGCGAAAATTATCACAGACAGTGAGAGCTATGTGCTTTGCTTTCCGATACGAGTTGAGGTATAAAAAACCGATTAAAGAAGTCGCAGTTTCTCCCGAAAGCCGGAAGCGTTGATTACAATAGCAAATTATTTGATCAGCTATACGAAGTAAGAATAGCAGTTTTCTCTGCCACGCATATCGGAAACATTGCTTACTAGCAAGCGCGGTGTATGTCAGCGCGCGCAAGCAAACATCCCACTCGTTTAGGGCGGACACTCGCTGTCAGAACGCTGCCAAGGTCGATCCAAATGGGTCGCGAAGCTTCGGGCGAAAAGCGATTCAGTAGGAATGGTCACCCACATCAGCAAGGGGGGTTATGGGAGCAGCGACTGAAGAGCGACTATGTTTGAAGGAAAGAAACATCGCGAAAGAAAAAAAGCATTTTTCTTTTTAAATTCAAGCGAGACACAGATTCATACAACGAAAAAGAATACCTGGTCAATTTTATGTGTTCGTAACAAATTAAGAAAATAGAAGTTTATTTAGTTTTATTACTAGTAGTAAACACATTTCATTTCAGCGTCCATCGTTACAGGAAGCGTTGACGCCACTATCACTTGCAATGCAATACGCGCCTTGAAATGTGCGGAAAGGCACGCTCGTAAAGTTCACCTGTTGAAATACGCCGCCCCCCCCCCCCCCCTCCAAGTTGTGCTTTTATGCTTGTCGAAGTTTGTCTGAATTTGGTGATGCGGGTAGCTTCATAGCTTCTTAACCTGTTCGGTCAAAAGTAGTGAGTTACGACCGCCAGATAATTGTGTGGTTGTTTTCGAGCGACTGCGCTGGCTGACGGGCTTGGCATGCTACGATAGGATCAGCACTCTACACCTAGAGCTTTCGTCGGCCTCCAAAGAAAGTATGTTCCGTGAAGGGGTGCGATTTTGGCAACCGTACGGCTGGCCTTTTCCTGCATATCTTTCCGCGCTGAAAGCTCGAAATGCCCATCAAGTCGAATGGAGGGGCATTTGAATGTATAGCTCCAAACGCAAAGCAACAAAACAAATTTCACGCCTTCTAAAACAAACTGACGTCACTTCTGCTTTTAACGGATATGGCGTCACATGTTTCCTTCCGCCGGAAGTGTTCCCTCCACATGCAGATGGCGCTAAGCTCCATGAACCGCAGATGAACTGCCATGTCTTGAACGTATGGGCTTCTATGGAAGCTGACGCTACCAGGTAACTATTTACCTTGACGCTGCTGTCAGCAAGCGCGGGAGCTGCGGCGAGCGAAGTGCCCTTTCCGCGGTCTGTCGCTTCAACGCAAGGGCGGCGAGAACACAGCGTGCACAAAGCTATGAGCCGTCCGCAGATTCCTTGCATGATACAGCGCGCGCGAATGCGCGCGGCTATGCAAAGTACGAACTTGTTGGCGGAGGCGCAGACGCCCTCCCCATTCCCTTTCCCTTTCCATATATGGCGCGCGAAATAGAGGAGCGATCGTGAGTTCCCCATGTGCTCGGTCAAGAAATGCGCAGGTGCTGCCGCAGCACAATGGTGACCGTCGCCTCTCCATCCCATCTATCTTCCCACGGCCTTTCGCGCGACGGAAGACTGCGCGCTTGCTCTCCGCTTCCTTCCATCGAGCGCGCCAGATTGAGCCGCGATCACTTGCTTCCCTCGCCTCCTTCCACTCGCACATACAGAATACCACGCGCGGCGATGGTGTTATCGCGTGTCGACTTCGACTTAAAGGGACACTATAGCGGAATGCTAAGTCAACGTGGAGTGTTCAAATACCAATGCAGAAACCTCGAAAGGCTTGTTTCCTACCAAGAAAACACTTAATTTACGAGAAAACTGCATCTGAAGCGTACCAATACCTTTTTCGAAATTCAAATCTCCCGCTAACTAAACGGGGTGAGTGGTGACATTGAATACTCCATCACCACCGCTCGCTGCCGTCAATGAGTAAAACGGCGCCCGACAGACGGCGGTATATCGAGCCAAGTGGATTCGCCGCTGCAGCTGCTTTTTGGTCTGGTGGCGCAGAGCATTCGACCATCCCGCGACATCACATGGAAGTTGAATTCTCTGTTATTTGCAGTTTGTGCGAGTTTCGCGAGCGAGCAAAAGCAGCGCAGCACTACGTCATAACGAAACTACTGAAACGCTAAAGCGTGGGCGGCGCGCAGTTAAGCGAAAACGAAACCTTTCGACCGCCCGTGTTGTTATCGACGATATTTCAATGCGTACAATTTTTTTTTCGAAAAATGAAATAGAACTGGACAATTAGCGTTTTATTTCGTCCTATAATACAATAAAGGAATGTTTTTTTGAAACGAGTGTTTGAATATTAGGAACAAAATTTAACTGAGCAGTGATTTCGTCTTGTCCAAGTATTTGAAGGCCCCGGGGGTGCTTCTCATCATGCCTTGCATTTACCTCAGTTTCTCGATTACTAAGGTTCTGTTCACGATAATATTGAAGCCATAGAGATTATGGAGCCTTAATATATCAGATTAGCTTAATTTATTATTTGCCTTTAGTGTCCCTTTAAGCCCACATCGCACATAACCTTGCGGACGCGCGCAAGTTCGCGTCCGCGGACCCATGCATGCGCATGCAGTGAGGCATGGCTCGTACGCGTAGAAATGGGGCACGATCTGGGTCAACAGTCTCTCTGGTATTTGAATTCAAAAACAGCGATTCGAAAATACTCAAGAGGACTGATAGCACCCCAAGTGCAGAAGGTACTATCTGTCACTCCTCCCTCAAGGCAACGCCGCGTGCAGATCATCTGGGCCCCTGGT
Organism: Dermacentor andersoni; assembly: GCF_023375885.2. NCBI lineage: Eukaryota > Metazoa > Arthropoda > Arachnida > Ixodida > Ixodidae > Dermacentor > Dermacentor andersoni. Next base: position 59,834,045 of record NC_092824.1, read on the forward strand.
CACTCGGGTCTGGCTGGATACGAAGCTGCCCACGATGCCGCCCGAGTTCTCGCACACCGGGCACATCGTCATTTTCCTGAGTCTTCCGATCCTGACCAGCCCTCGCTTGTGCATCGCGGTCACGCGCGGTACCGAATGGTCACGTTCAGAGAAATCCTCCTCCACTACCGCAGAGAGCGGTTACGCTACCCCTCAGCACACAAAACAATGAATGAATCTCAATGCACCACTTCGCGACTACTTCAGACTCCAACTTAGCCGAACGCCATGCTGTACAACCGCATTTACCTCGACGCATACTCCTCACTTTGCAAAGCGTGCGAGGCCCGCGCTGACCTCCATGACATCATCTGGCAATGCCCCAAAGCTTCGCCCACCAACACCTAAGGCATTAACACTACACGCATCATAACTACGGCCGAGCAGTGGGAGACATTGCTGCTCAGCTTGGACCTAGAGGAGCAGCTCAGGGCCGTCCGGAAGGCCGAAGACGCCGCCAGAAAGTAAGAACTGTGCGCTGTGTCTGGAAGGAGGGGACTGGGTGATAGTCCCCCGAACCCCGCAACCCCTGGACCCCATCAAGGATATCATAAAGTTTTATCTCTCTCTTGGGTTGCCTCGCATCGGCGCGCCTGGCTACGCAGCATCGGCGCGGTACATTCAACTCTCAGTGAAGATTGATATTATGTAAGAAAGTGCTTAATCTTTCTTTTTCGTTCCGATCTACCCAGTTTAAATGTGTTTCAATTCCGTTGACAGGTATCGAAGCATATTGAAACACTGTCAATACCTAAGTACGATGTCGCCTGTTCCAAGGCGTCTGTGAGGGCGCCCACTGAACGCATCATGTTGCGCGCACGGAGACGCGTGTTTGTGAATGCAAGCCACCGTTCTTCGCGAGGCGTGGCAGGCGTGGCAGGCGCAAGGCGCGTAGACGCGAGCTTGCGGATGTTCCCAAGCATACATGTGGTATCGGCTTTATACGGAACCTGAAAGCGACGCCGAGGGCGAAGCTGTGCTTGGAGTGTTCATATAAACGCTATCGAAATAAATTGCCTCACTGTGATAAATGCCTCCATTTCCAGTTTGCACGTTTTCGCGTTGAACGCACGCTGGGTACAACTCGAAGCGTGCCCTGGTAATTTTAGGGTTAAACTACACGTACGCCTGCCGGTGCGTGAAAGCTCTGGCCCCCGCGCCTCTTGTTTTCTGCGCCTTGCGAGTAATGGCGGTTCTAACCCACAAGACGCGCGCCGGCGCGCGTCCATTTGGCTTGCATTTTCGCCTTGGTAGACGTCGTTTCGTATTTTGTGAGGCAGCCAGAACACCAATATTTGTCTGGAGCAGGTGTGCAGCTTCAGAGTAGCGTTTGTATCCAAGTACATTAAACACAAGTACTTTGCTGGACATTTTGCTATGCGTTCCTTCAAGATATTTACTGCAACGTAGGGAAACAAAAACGCAAGGAAGATCTAGTGCGCGTGACGTTAAAACTAATTTCGATCAAATAAAAGAAGCAGCAGACGTGGAACCTTCCACTTCCAGATCCATTGATCGAACATGATTCTAAACGTACGCGACGACAAGCTCGACCAGCGTGGGCACAGAAATATCGGCGTCAGAATTTGTGCGGGGTTCGTTCGCAGCATCTTGCTCTGACCTCTGCAGAGGTTTGCGGTCATAATCACGTTGCACGACCCTAGTCCCAAAAAACCTTCTCTCTTATTTTCTCGGGCACCACAGTATAGATATGAGCAGAAGCACCTTATTACTGCATCTGTGGTAAACGTTCCTTAGTCCACAATACGGGTGAATCGCGCTTGAGGAACTTGCCCTAACAGTGTCCTTCGCCCACAAGTAGTGTTCGCTGCTGCTCTTGTCGCTGCTAAGAACAATGCTGCTTTGGGCCCCCCAGAATTAAAGTCGAGTGCAAAGAAATAATTCTTCTTGTTGATCTTCTCTAAAGCAGAAATACGGACACTACTTGGTGCGGCCTCCGCTTATTCGCTATCGTAGGTGAGCTTCCCATAACCATGCCGCTCAACTCTTCCTCGTAAACCATCAACATAGCAACTTTCAAGCACGCAATAACAGAGACCTGTATCTCCTCGTTGCATATACTGTGAGAATTTTTGTCACAGTATATATATAGTTAGCATTTTTACGCATCTACGGATACGCAGCAGCCGGCGTGTCCTTTATCTCATATACCTCGGTGTAGCCATTCCTTTTATCTCTATTCGACGACTGCAGATGAAGTTCACCAGGTTATCACATCATTGAAGACAACAAGCGCTGGCTTAGACCACATTGATCATTGCAAAGTAAAACTAATTTCGAATCAAATATCCTCAGTTTTGGCACTAATCATTAACAAGCTGTTCTCTGCAGAGGTGTTTCCGAGTTGTGATCACATTTCACTATGGAATTACAGGCCAAATTGTAACCTTCCTTTGTTTGTTATAGTGATTAAAAAGCTTTTCCACAGTCCATTAATGCGGTACCTAAAGAACTTTAACCTTTTGTTTCCTCAGCAATTCGGATTTTCACAAGGATATTTAACCGAACTCAAACTTATTACTTTAACTTGACAGAGGTCTAATTGTGAATTGACAGAGGTCTCATTGTGGGCTCCGTATTCATCGATCGGACGAAGGCATTCTAAATGATAAACCATCGCATACTAGTTGTTAAACTCGAATCATTTGGTATATCTGGTCCTCCACTAAACTTTGTAAGAGACTACTTGAGTAGCCTGTCTCATATGCTACAGGTTAGCGGCCATCTGTCATCATCCAAGCTAATTAACGTAGGAGCCCCAAAGGGATCAATATTAGGCCAACTTTTATTTTTGATGTTTGATATAGGCTCATCACACACGACATCTTCATTGAATGATTGATCCTGAACACATTACTAACAACAACAGCACCCGGTTTTGCCTGCTCAATAATCTTCTTTTACCTGCCGTAAGGACGAACACCGGCAAGTTCAAAGCCCCCTTCCCCGAAATAGCATATGGAATTCACAACCTTTGGAAATAAAATCACACAACGTTTATACATAATCCGCGGGCACTAAAGAATATTTTATTCAGGAATTAACCGACTCATCTTAATTTCTTAATTAACAATCTATAGGTATGTCATTTTGCTGTATAACTTTTGTTTTTGTATAAGTAAATGATATTATTGATAAGAAGACGAGTTACGTTTGTCATGTCGGGATGATTATTTTTGTCAATATTCCTTGTTATTCGGCTTCTTCACACGCTTTCAACAATTTTTCATGTTTTTTTTCAATAATTAGCATTACCGTTAACTTATGTACCAATTTCCTGTTATACATAATCAGTTTGCCTAATCATTACTGTGTACACGACCGTACTTTGTTGCTGTTTTTGTGTAATAACCTTATTTATGTAATCATAGGAGGTCACCCTGGTACATTTTTAAAACTCTGGGACCCTGTAATAATATTACAATGCTACTCGGACATGACTGTTGCAATAAACTTTACTTGACTTTGCTCCTTATGAGATGCTTTGTGTCACCTAGTGCACGACATTCATTTATTCATTCACTGGCGATTACAGACTACTGTTTTACAACGAAGCAGTAAAACTGCCTAATTCTGCATAATCAGCGTGCGTATATCATAATAGATGGGGCGTTTTCGCAGTGTTCGTGACGTCGGGTGACAGACAGGCGCATAAGTTGTGACTCCAAAATTTTTTGACCATTCGTGGAGGGCTCATTAGAGAATTGGAATACAACAGTTTGGATTAGCTTTACGTTATAGCGCACCAGGCTAACGAAGGCCGTGGCACAATGGAAGAGGCATTAAAGAACTCAGTTCCCTTCCCCTCTGTGAAGAAGAATGACCAGCGAAGCTGCGTGTGCGGGCCCCTCAATGGCGAACTGCACCTCCACCGCGGGTCAGCGCAGCATTGCACTACCTCCGGGATCGGTCCACGTATGGCGAGTTTCTTGCCTGCCACGCCAACGACACCAAAATTTCCTTGCACAGTAGATGTACACAGCTTCGCAATAAATACCGATGCAAAAGCGAGGAATGCGGCTTCATTGAATCATTTCCCCCTTACACCTTCAGCGAAATCGGGCTGAATTTGCAAGGGTCAATGGTACTAACTATTCTTCACTATCCGTCAAAACAACAAGCACACGAAAATGAAGCATTGTAAATGGGTATATGTAAACATACTCTCTATCGCGATTATCGGTTTTTGGTGCAGAACAAAACTGATGGCCTCGCTACAACCGAGAAATCAAAGGGGAAATGAGAGTATGTATCTCATAAGAAACAGTTTATTGACATATTTCTACTATTAACCCAACACCAACACAAAAGGAATGCGCTGTCATGTTATCCCTCCTATATATATAGGAGCGCTCTTCGCGCTTGACCACACGGTGACCATACTTTTGTCCAATACTAAGAACTCTAGCTCGGAGACATGCCATACATTGGTAGGGGCCGCAAGAAAAGTTGATATTATTTCTTTGTAAGATCCCGTCAACGAGGCTGAAAATTCAAGTGCAGTCACAGCGGCTGGCTTGCGCTTAGCTTAAATTGCTGCTTCGATTACCGAGAGGGAAAAGAAACCTGACCTTGCCATTGACAAAAAGCAGCAAGAATCAACGCAGGAGTGGCTTGTTTATGATCACCAGGGACGCAACAACCCGCCGATAAAAAAAGTTTTCACGAGTGACAGGCAAAATCTGATGAAGGAACTCGCCACTGTGGAATTCTCATAAGTTGCGTAGCATTCTTCGGAACAATTAGCTATGAGCCTTATACCATGTTGAAAAGTATTGAAGCACACTCCACAGTAGCGTAGCTAGGTCGTCTGTCACCTAGGGTCCATAGGTGTTCTGTCATCCCCCCGTCCCTGGTTGTACTAAGCAAGAGCAGGATATGGAAAATTACCGGGCAGGGGAGGAAGTTTCAGCTCCAGCACAGCCGCCTAGGAAACCGCACATTCGCCCCCTTCTATTTCGTTCCCTGAGATCGCGAATGTAGCATTCATACACGCCGTTTTATATTCTGCGCAAAATAACACAGGGTGTTGCACTGATAACTTGTGATAAGCGCACGTGCACATCTGCTGCCAGAAAAAAAGTAATCGTGGAGAATATGGATCACAAGTAGCAAACATATTTTAAGAAAGTTTGGCTTAGCAATTTTATAGGAAATATCGTATTTGGAAAATTGAAGCATGACAGTCATATGTTGCTCGAAAACAACTCCTCAGATATCGTCGTAGATACTACGGCGTGCAGTATTTTGGCCGTGTGTAGCCCTAAACCGAAACCAAAATGAAATATCATGTTAGTGGCACTGATCTCCCCACCCTACAAGAAAACAGCACCTGCTTTGCGTTTACGCGGGCGTCAATGCTACGACAAATACGCGATCTCTCATTCTGATCCATAAAAGCTTTATTTGCTGCTGTGGGAAAACGCCATTATCCTAACTGCGGCACCGCCACAATGTTTGGTAGCTAGGAAGAGACCGACGCTGGATCGACGTAGATTCCACGTGCGTCGTTCTTGCGTTTTCCGAGTCATGGAAGGGGTAAGGCGGAAAATAACTAAACGTTCGCATTCAGTGGTGTGTTTTAAGTTATTTAACTGTTCTTAATAAGGTGTTTTGCTTTCTCGTCCACAGATAAAATTAACGTGGATGTAAACACTCACTTGAGCGCGCTTTGCCTTTGTAGGTTTCCCTTTATTGCCACAGAAAGTTGTCCGTGAATATAGTTTCCTCGCTGGAACGCCGGGTGCCGATGCCAATACTGAGAGCGTTGGCAGCCGAAAAAGGCGGTTGTTTCACGCTGCAGTATGGAAGTGGCCATCACTTGTTGCCCCTTTGATATAAGAGGCAAACGGTGAATCTTGGTAGTTAAATAATGAGCCTGCTTAACAATATACACAAGTACACCCATGTACGCCGTCACATTTATTAAGGGCAGCGACGGCGAGTACGGCTGGCAGCCTTCGAGAACAGCAACGTACCGATGTTTATAGCACGAAGTCTCACCGCTTCTCACTTTTTTTGGTTATCCGCTTTACGAAATGAAGAATGTTTGACTTCCAATCCTCGTGGTAAAAAACTCCCCTATACAATATCAGTATTCGTTGATCAGTTGACTTGTGCCTAAGGTCGGGTCTGCCAGTAGCAGGAGCACAAGCTCGGACAATGTGGTGAGGCTAATCTTACCGGCTCAACGGGATCGACATCGGCTCAAACTATGCTCACAGCTCGTGAAGACTGAAGCGTGTGCCGCAAACAATGCAACACCCCTTTCCAACCATGAGTCACCTGTTACAAAGGCAACTTAAGTTCTCGCGACAGCAACATCTCATGTCAAACCCCACCTCACTGTTGTCGACTATGAAGTCTGCCATTAATTCCCAGTATTCTCTGCGTATACAGTTATTTAACTCATAACACAACGTGGGCAATAGCTGAGGAGTAGAAAAAGTATCTGGCTTCAGGTGATTGAAAAAAATATTTTCATAGAAATCTGGTCTACTCTCAATCGTGCGCATGGCTATCGCATTTCTCTGGAGGAGAAATGCGAAAAACCTGTGTACTTAGATTCAGGTGCACGGTAAAGAACCCCAGGTGGTGCAAATTTCCAGTGTGCCAAACTGCCGTGTGCATCAAAATCGAATCGTAGTTTTGCCTCGTAGAACCTTATATTTATTTGTCTCAGGCCTGATGTCTCGAAGATGTGGCCGACCTGCATGTCCAGAGGAACGTCTCCAGCGAGTTTCACATACATCTAATGAACTCGAAACGTCGCCAAAGTTAACGTTTATCGTAAACAGTTAAGCCCAGAAGAATCAATCAATTCAGTAGTGAACGGAAGTTAAAGACGTAATACATATTCAATGGCGCCGGAGTAAGCCACACTACTTGTTAAGCACAAAGAATATATGAATTTTCGTATTTGAAATGGATCACTGAAAGTACGATGTGAGTGAGCCGCACTACTTGTTAAGCACAAAAGAATATATGAATTTTCGTATTTGCAATGGATCACGGAACCGACCATTTGTCCATGGAGCCAGCAAAGCAAGCGGAAGGACCGCGCTTGGTACGCAATACAAACTCCACAGGTGCCCTAGCGCCTCTAGAAAAACTTCCCTTATGTTCCCGAAGGTTTCTAGCTAACTGTAAATGGCGATCAAACAATATTTATGGATATATCCATAGCCCATGTCTTTATATTGAGATCTGCTTATCTCTTAACTAGAAATGCAAGTCTTCTCGTTTTGTTCGACGCAGTATATATGCGTGTCCACTACTTTGCTTGGTGGCGCACTAAAGCCTGATATCGTAATGGTTTTAGCGCTAAACAGCGAGTAAATTTCCGCGAAAAAAGGTGGCAACCGCAAAGGGACAGTAAGTTACTGCCTCCAATTTTTGTCAGGCTAACAATATTCAACATATGATGCGAAAACTAGGATTTCCACGAGCAAATCCGTGGGGTCAATGTGTAAAGCTCATTTCGTGTATTTTTGGGAAATATCGAACCGCCATATATAAAACATTTCGCTAATTTTGATCCTGCGTGAAAGGATGCGTTTGCAGCCGCCTCGACTAAATCACGCCAGCATGATGAAGGGAGGCTCCGTGTCTCGTTCATTACTCGTCTCGTCTGAATCGCATCTCGTCCTCGACGCCTGCCCGGCGCGCAAAGAAGCAACATGGCGGCGTCCTTGCAGTTGCAGATTTCGATGCATGAGCGCCATGACGAGCCTTTCCTCCAGAGTTACTTTCAGCTTACTTACTTTTTCACCACGACCAAGCCGCTTTTCGCTGACTTCGTCAGAACGCCAGGCGCAGTGGGCGTGCCTCCAAAGTCTCTCAAAAAGTAACGAAATTATTTGCAATAATGCTCGAGGTCAGAGATAGCGCTAGGACTTGTCCCAGTAATGATCAGTGCACGCGAAACTAACCACCTCACTAAGGCGAGTGAGGCAAGCCGGCCCAAAGACCACCGCAAGAAACTAAATTAATGTTGAGGCTCATAGAAAGCGTCGCAACCATCTCTTAGTATGAGTCATTAACTCAACCATGCCATGAGAGCCGAGCTGTCTTTCGCTTTCTGTATCACAAGTCTCGGTTCCGTGCCATAAAAGCATAATTGGTTGAAATGCGTCGGAGGATGTCAAACAAAATTTCTCCCCTTGCTGTTGTTCAATGGTGTATTCGCGCCATGTCGAAGTGTACAACGAACGCAACAATACGTGGACATGTTAAAAAACAAGGCTACATCCAAAATATGTGGGTCACCGAAGAGGCGGACTTCACATATGCAGCAGGCCTCGCTCGCTTTGGTGGCGATGCTGGAGCTAACGCAGCATGTGACGCGTATGTGGTGCCGCTAAGGTGTTGCCAGTTAAAGCATGAAAATAAATCGCAAAATATAAGTTCATTTTTAGGCTAAACATTCTAGTTTTAGCGAGAAAGAATAAATTGATAATAAAGCGCACTCTAAATTCATTTCACATTCTTTCTGTTTTGCAGTGCTCGCGTCCGCTAACGTATGAAATGAACACTAGGGGTGACGTGTTTCCTGATACAAATTTTTGCCAATTCTCCCCAATTGTTTAATTTCTTTCCCTATGGTTAAACGGGTAAGCCGAGAAAAGTCAATGAATTTTCGCATTGAATCAAGCGGAGACCACGTTGGAAATGTCAATGAAGTCACAGCCTAAAGAAAAGTACAGTCTTGGTACGTTACACAAAAGTAATTTCAGATTGTTTTCTTTTTTTCGAAGCTCGCGTAAGCTAAAGGATGCGTTTAACACTAGGCACGACGTATTTCCTGTTGCCAGTTCTCGTTGAATTTACTTTTCTATGATTAAACGCGTAAGCCTAGAAGAATGAATAGGTTTTAGTATGGAAGCAGGCGAAACGGAGATCCTTACGGTGGATGGAGCCAACTGCTCAACGAAAAGCACACTCTTGGTACGTTAGAAAAACTCCATTGGTGCCCTGCAATGTCCACATAAGTTTCTCTTCAGTTCCCAAAAAGAACTGGGTATACGCGAATAGTGATCAAATAAAATTGACGTAAAATGCCCGCAGCCCGTGTCTTTCTATGAAGATCCTCTTTTCTACTATTGAGGACTTCTAGACATCTCGCTTCGCAAAGTGGAGTATATTTGCCTGTCCACTACGTAGCTTGATAGCGCACTAAGGCATGGATGACATCGTAATGATTTTACCGCTAAACACATTATAATAAATCTGCACGATGTGGCAACCGCAAAGGCACCGCAAGTTCCTGCCTCCCATTGCTGTGAGGCTAACAATATTCAATATAGGATGCATTAACTATAGCATATACACTAGGACGTCCATACGGACAATGTGTAAAGCTCCTTTCACGTATTTTTGAGAAATATCGAATGGCAGTTTACAAAATAAATTTAGCTAATTTTGATCTTGCGTTAAAAGAAGCCTTTGCCGGCGCCTGAACTAGATTGCGCCACCATAATGAAGGGAGGCTCCGTATCGCGTTGATTGCGCGTCTCATCTGAATTGCATCTCGTCATCGGCGCATGCGCGGCGGTGCAGAGTATCCGCATGGCAGCGTCCTCGCAGTTGCAGATTTCACTGCATGGGCGCTAGATTTGGTTATAGTAGACAGTTGTAATACTGCGCACGTTGCGTACATAAGATCGCTACGTTCCGCCAAGTGCGCGTGTGGAGAACGCTACGCACGCATCCTGATCCTTGCGTGCGTACGTGGTTAGGCTTTACGTACTGCTCTCGTGGTTCCTGTCTGTTCGGGACAGCGCGAGACAAAAGAGTTTCGCAAAATGGCGGTGTCAAATTCGACCAGCGGAAGAGTGTACTTTTCAAAGGCCTACAATTTGGCTTTGCTGCCTGAAGTCAACGCGGAGAAGCCATTCCCTGATCTTGCACGGTGGGAATGCAAAGCAAAAATAAGCACTTTGTTTTTAGTAAGTGTTCAGTGTGCGCAGTTTGCGCGAAAGGCTGGACATCCAGTGGGCGCAGTTCGTCGCAAATGACCGTGCCAACCCAAGATAGCGAGTACACAGTTTTTATATTTCTCGACACGACTCGTGTATTGCATCCGTATTACATGTAGACTCTTTTAAAAGCCTAAATTGTGTTCGACGTAGCGTGAGCGCGCACACAGGTTAAGGGCTAAATATAGTCCGACGTAGCGGGAGCGCGCGCATGCGTTACGTCACGTTGACGACATAAGCAGCGTGTATAGTTCGACCGGTGGTTCGACGCACTGGCGCAGCCAACATAACCGGACGCGCCCGACGCGTTTGGCGCCGATCGACGCTCCCCCGCGCGCCGGGAACATCGGACAATAAACGCGCCTTTACATCACGTGGCGAGATCAACAGCGTCTATAGTCCTACCGATGGCTCGACGCACTGACGGCCGTGGTCAACGCGTTCTATCGGGCCGGCCGTCTAACAACGCTCGCCCGCTTACGTACATAAACATTTTACACTACAAAAACTCTAACGTGACACGCGCTCCTATGTTCCGCAAAGCGCTTGCGTGCTGCCTACGTATCGTCATGGCGCAGTACTAACACTGTCTGTCAACTCTATAGGTGAACGATGGAGCCTCTTTTCTGTGTGACACCAGCCGCGGCAGCTTCGTGCGTAGGGCGTTTCACGGCTTAGCTCAAACTCGTCCATTCGGCCACGGTGGCCGAATTTCGACGTGAACGAAATGGAAGAAGAAGACGAAAAACGGAAGAAAAAAGAAAGCAACAAAACACGCGCGTGTACTTGGATTTAGGTACACGTTAAAAAACCCCAAATTGGTTAAATCAGTCACAGTCCTTCATAGCGTGCCGCATAATCAAAGCGGGCCTTTGGCGCATAAAACCAACATTACAATTTTTAGCGTAATGAGCAAGCAAAGTTTCAAAAGCGTCAGTTTCAGCCACTATATATATTGCGTGGGCAAGTGCTCTTATCCCACCCTGTGTCTGCTTCCTCCCTCTTCACCTTACTAGGGCCGTAGAAGTTAGAAGGCTAGGTTAGAAGGCTTCGGGCTGGGGTGGCCCTTACACCAGCTGTGGTCTCAAAGTGGAAGTGGTCGCATTTACCACTGGGTGCTACGTGTCCAGACCACTATGTACCAGTCATGGATAGGTACGTGCAGCGTACAACCTAATATACACAAGTCCAGGCTTACGATCGCAACACTCAAGTCTTCTTCTGCAAGCCGGCCTCCCCTGCAGTGTCTCATCCACCTATGACCGCTGGATACATGACAACAGATTCCACAAAACACTGCTTCAGTTAGTACACTACGCAGGCCTCTCACCACACATATATTACAGGTATACATATCAAGAATTAAGGCTTCTGGGCAAGTCGTTAACGCCATAAAGAACACATAAAAAGGAAGTGCCCGATCATGTCATACTGTGTTTATCAACCATGCTTCAGAGTGCCTTGGGATATTTCGACGTCACGCCGAGTTTGCATGTGGCGAAAATGGGGCTCCTCAGATGTTTGATGCTCGGCGAAAGTTTTAAGTTTGTAGCTGTGAGAACATCTGTAAAGAAAACTGGTCCCACACACTGTCACTCTTTCTCATTTTAAGCACGCTTTGTACCATTGCCGAAATTAATTGTTGAACTAAACAAGACACGTCATTATATTGCATGAAAAGAAGAGGCATGCCGTGGGTACTGCACAGATGAAATCGAAAGCCTCACATTGAGCCGCAGCTTTTGTAGTAAATTACGTATTCCAGCGGTGCAGGAACGTTTTAAATGTGTTTCATTAAGGGGGCTGCAGAATCTGGTACGCTTTACTGGGACAACTATTATTTCCCCCAAGATTATATTGCCTTCAAGGCCGGTCTGGCCATTGAGCTGACAAGCGCAGTACATATATTATGCGTGCGAAAGATTATGTCTGCTAAGTATTACATCCCTACGCCTCACCTACTTCGCTATTTGTCATCTTGGAGTAGGAGCCCGATAAATTTTCCTGACGCTCTACAACGCTACGTGGGACACAGCAATTGTGCCTGGCCACTGAAAGTGCAGTCGTCTTGTGGCTTTGCTAAAACCCGGGAAATGCCAACATCATCGCTCACATTACCGGCCAATAGCCTTGGCAAGCTGTGTCGGTAAAGTGATAGAGCGGATGGTACTGAGCTGACTGGAATGGCTACTCGAGAAAAGTGATGGCCTTCCTGATTTTATCAATGGATGCATAAGAGGCCGGTCGTCCATTGATGGTGTGATCGACATAGAATCTTCTGTTCAACAAGTAAAGAGATGCTGTCGTCTGGTATGTGCAATATTTCTGGATAATTAAGGTGCCTACGAAACGTCTTCCGCCATTCCATAATTCGGGCTCTTGAGGATATTGGAGTTGGTGGCCGGATGTATGCATGGCTGCACAGTTACCCCAGTGGCCGCACCATTTTTATGTCCACTTCGGATGGCGAGACTGATGGATATTGTATTCGCAGGAGTGTTCGGCAGGGTGGCGTCCTTAGCCTAATATTGTTCAGTGTCACACTGGTGGGCCTTGCACACGAGCTACCTCAAAGAACGCATATCAGCACGTACGCGAATGATAACTGTATCTGGTCATCTGGGGTCACACATCCACAAGTGCGCGCAAGGCTTCAACGTGCAGTTACCATCACGGCGAAGTACCTGCGCCGTAGAGGCCTGCAACTCTCAGCAACTAAGTGTGCAGTTTTGGCATTCACGCGCGAATCAATGTCACAGTATCTAATCGTTGTGGACGGAACAGTGCTCCCTTTAGTCCCCCACCAGAGATTTCTTGGCGTGAAATATACCGCAATCTTTCTTGGACCAAACATGTTACTGCGCTAAAGGCTAAACTGACCAGCTTCATACATGTTCTTCGTGTAATATATGAACGGAGATGAGGCCCCTCTGAACGAAGTTTGCTTCAAGTGTACCAAGCACTTTTTGTGAGCTACATACGCTTCAGCATACCTGTGCTATCTAACATGCAATCATCTTGTATACGCATGCCAGAGAGCCTTCAGGCACAAGCACTGCAGATATGTCTTGGCTTCCCACACTGCACGTAAACTAAGGGCCCAATAACGGATGCACGGGCTTGCCCAATCGACCTATACAGGTCTCGTGAACCTGTGCGAATCAACCTTCGCCTGTAGACCAGACAATCAGGCCATCCTTTGTCAACACTTTCAAGAACCAACCGCGACTGGGGTTTTTATAAAGCAGTTGCAGGTCACGCAAGCATTACACCTGCAAGGTTCCAGGCCACTAACTTCCCCTAGACACCTCCATGAACATTGCCAAGACTACTAGTGAGGCTTGAGATACCCGTAAATATGAAAAAATCCCACGTTTCCTTCATTGGCCTGAAACAACTTCCCCTGTTCTATATATCTACATTATATAGTGGCACTGTACAAGTATATACCGATGATCCGGTCACAGAATCGGCCACAACGACCGCATTTGTGATCTAATAACTTGGAATTACTGGTCAATTTCAATTTGACACCAAATCGACATCTACGGCTGCGGAACTCGCCGGAATACGGGAGGCTCTCCGTTTTATGAGAACGCAGACACCTCATCAATGGACGAGATTCTGCGATGCCAAATCAGCGCTACAGGTGCTAAAATGCTTCTTCAAGAAAGGACCATACTACCTGCTCGTGCTGGAAATAGCCGAACTTCATCACAGTGCCAAGCTAAGTGGCCACGTGATCACTTTTCAGTGGGTACCTAGTCATAGTGATGTGATTGGCAATGAACTCACTGAGAATGAGGCAACGTCAGCCTTCTCTTCCTCTGATCGAGTACGAATTGCCTACTCGCGGCCTGACACTAACGAAATGATCAAGTGTCGCATGCAGGACCTTACAAAGGTATACCGAGCCTACGACGACAGCATTCACAGACACCTACATATGATCAACCCAGACGCTAAATTATGTTTGCTCCCGAAGGTTAAGCGGAGCAAAACGTCATTGCTACACAGGATTCGGCTGGGCGTTGCTTTCACCAATCGCTACGCCCATCTCATCGGCCAATCGAACAGCCCTGATTGTGAACACTGCCAGATGCATGAAACACTGGAACATATACTGTGCGATTGCCCAGCATATATGCTGGAGCGAAGGACGTTAGAATGTTTCCTAGCCAGCGTTCGCAAAAATTAAAAATTAAATTATGGGGTCTTACGTGCCAAAACCACTTCCTGATTATGAGGCACGCCGTAGTGGAGGACTCCAGAAATTTAGACCACCTAGGGTTCTTTAACGTGCACCTAAATCTAAGTACACGGGTGTTTTCGCATTTCGCCCCCATCGAAATGCGGCCACCGTGGCCGGGATTCGACCCCGCGACCTCGTGCTCAGCAGCCCAACACCATAGCCACTGCGCAACCACGGCGGGTCCAGCGTTCGCAGGCAACCACTGTCGGAGGAAGCTATCCTCGGCCCATGGCCTGACATTGCAACTTGAGTGCGTGCAACTAAAGTGTTGTTGACATTTCTGCGAGATACCAAGCTCGACGAGCGGCTCTAGCAAGGCAACTCTCTCATGTACATCAGCACCCACCCTTTCTCTTATCATCGTCATCTATCCCAGTACGTTCACTCCTCTTCCCTCTTCCCCACTGCAGAGTAGCAGATTAGAGCGCACTAGCTATGGTCGACCTCCCCGTCTTTTCTATTACTAAATTCTCTCTATCTTTCTTGCTTTACTGCTAAAAAAATGCTAGTCTTCTCGTTTTGCTTGACTGAGTATATATGCCTGTCCGCTACGTAGCTTGATAGCGCACTAAGGCTTGACATCGTAACGATTTTACCACTCAACATATTACAGTAAATTTGTGCAAAAAAACGTGGCAACCGCAAAGGCGCCGCAAAATTACTGCCTCCTATTTTTGTGAGGAGAACAATATTAATACATGATGCAAAAACTAGCCTTTCCACTCGTGTCCGTAACGACAATGTGCAAAACTCATTCCGCGCATTTTCGAGAAATATTGGACGACCATTTATAAAACATTTTGCTAAATTTATCCTGCATCAAAGGATGCGTTTGAAGGCACCCGAACTAGATTGTGCCACCGTGATGAAGGACGACTCCATATCGCGTTCATTGCGCGTATCGACTCAATCGAATCTGGTCGACGGCGCATGCGCGGCAACGCCAAGTAGCAACATGGCGGCGTCCTTGCAGCTGCAGATTCCAATGCATATGGGCTATGGCGAGCGTTTGCTGTAGAGTTGGTTACAATAACCCTATAGGTGATCATTGCAGGCTTAATGTGATACCAGCCACTGTAGCAAAGCGCTAAAGGCGTTTCGATGGTGAATTGAAGGTCGTCCAATCAATCGCGGCCACAGCGACCAACTCTGAATGGGAGCGAAATGCAAAAAAAAGATGAAAAGACAGAAGAAAGAAAAAAAAAAACGCTGGTGTGCTTGAATTGAGGTGTACGTTAAACAAAGCCAAATTGAAGAAGTGACTCCGAGTCCCTTATTGTAGCGTTCCTCATAATCAAAGCGGGCTTTTGGCGCGTAAAACCCAACATTACAATTTCTAGCGTGATGAGCGGGCAAAGTTTCAAATGCGTCAGTTTCAGCAATTATAAAAATTGCACGGGCAAGTGCTGTTATCCCTTGCTGTGCCTGCTTCCTTCCACTTCATTTTACCATGGCGGAGAAAGTTTTGCTTAGGAGGCTTCGGGCTGAGTTGACCCTTACAGCGGCTGTGGTCTCAAAGTGAACGGTTCGCATTTATCACTTGGTGCTACGTGTCCCAGATTGCTCAGTGCTGGTGATGGATAGGCATATGCAGCGTACCACCTATTATGCACGAGTGCAGGCTTACAATCGGAACGCTCGCGTCTCCTGCTGCAAGATTGCCTCAGCTACAGTGTCGCATCCAGCTATGACCGCTGGATGCGTAATGAGAGATTCCACAAAACACTACTTCAATTTATATCCAACACAGACCTCAAAGCACACATATAATATATAGATATACAGGTTAACAATTATGCCTTCAGGGAAATTCCTAATTTAAATATATACACCAAGGCATACGGCGCTTATCATCCTTGTTTCCCAGTGCCTTCGGAAACGTCTACGTCACTCCGAGTTTGCATGTGGTGAAAATAGCTCTCAGTGTATATTTATTTGTTTGTGAAAATTTTTAAATTGTAGCTGTGATCATATTTGGAATGAAAACTGTTCCGACGCAGCTCTAGGCGCGGTTTGTACTACAACTCCAATTCACTGCTGAACTAAATTAAGGATTTGATTATATTGCTTGAAAAGAAGGCGCATGCTGTGGGCAATGCGCAGACAAAATCAAAAGCGGAAAATTTGGCCACAGTCTTTGCTTTAAATTGCGTGTTCAAGCAGCGCCGGAGTGTTTCAAGTGTGTTTCACGAACAAGGGGCTGTAGAATGTATTATGCTTTCCGGAGACAAGTATTACTGCCATCGAGATTACATTGACTTCAAGGCCGGGTCCCTCATCAGGTCTGGCCATCTTGAGCTGACAAGTGCATCGCATCGCTACCCGCCGCGCACAAAGAGGCCAAATTTCACAACGAAACGCCGTTTGGCGTTCTCCTCGCGGGCGTCACCCACCCACCGAGAAAGTCGACGTATATCGCGCTAGCGCGCCTAGGTACAATGCACCGCTGTGACCTTGCTCATAGTGACACGTGACTTCAAAAATTATTCACGCCGATATCATTTATTTGCTTATTAGGTTGCTTAAACAGACGACTTGTGATGTTATAGAAACAGTGATACACACAAACCTAAGGTCTGCATGTTTTTCTTTTGCTTCGCACCGCATTGCAAGAAGGATGTACTTCGGTTTAGTCTGCTTGTTCCTACGTCACGCAGCGCCGCACGCAGAGAACGAAGCTATGTCGTTTTCTACCGTTTTGAAACGCGCAATACCGCCTGCTGTGCGAAACGAGGCAGACACAACAGCTCATGGGTGAGAGCGTCCCTAGAAGTGCACCACTCAGCAAAAATGCGGCAAAAAAAGAAAGAAGTCGCGGCCCCTGACGAATACGTAACGCAACCCTCGGGCTCCGCTATGGGAGAACGCAGTGAATTTCGCTTGCGGACGCTAGACAGTGTAAGTGAAGAAAGTGTTATTTTGGCGGTTATGCTCGCCCCCTGCAATCACAGGTTACCGTCATTTCAAATATTTCTATCTCAGCTATTACTGAGCCAATTTGAAGAATTGTTGCGGCAGAACGCTCCTTAGATGACACATAACTTCCAAAGTATAATCAAAATTTGTTATGTGGCCCGGTGAGCCTTCCCTTATAAATGGCGCACATCATATCACTTGTGCGATCTAATTTAGGTGTCGATTGATTAAATATCTGCGTTTGTAAAAACAGAACTTCACACTTTCGCCCGAAAAGCTAAGTCTTTCATTGTGATAGCAAAGTATTAGACTACTGCACATAATTAGGTTTGTATTTTATTCGGCTACATAAGTCACAGTAAACATTCTCTCATTAATAAATTAGCAAGCACGATGTCACACCCGCGAAGGCAAACATGAGCAACGCTGTCATGATCCACGTCGTCAAGATGAGCCAAACGCTTAGGAGCTGCCGCTCGCTTTAGTGCCTGTACGACACGTGATATTACGCGATCGCCAACGCTAGGCATGCTGAAAGACAGTGACGCAAAGCGGCAAACCATCTCGGCTCCCCGAACTATGCACCTGGCGCAGATTACCTTCAAGAGACCGCACGCACCAGGGAAAGCGCTCAACCACACGAAGAACCATGCGCTGCCACGGGCGCCCACCTTCACACCCCGTCCCATGTCCCCCATACCATGGCCACCAAACATACATACATACATACATACATACATACATACATACATACATACATAGGTACATACGTACATACATACATACATAGGTACATACGTACATACATACATACATACATACATACATACGTACGTACATACATACATACATACATACATACATACATACATACATACATACATACATACATACATACATACATACATACATACATACATACATACATACATACATACATACATACATACATACATACATCGTGTAATTGAGCAAGGAGTGAGTATGTATCAAGTCTTCCATAAGAAATCCATGCGATGGCGCTAACATGCAAAACGGCTATTTCCACGGCGTGCGCAAGCTTATTGCTTCCGACGTGCAGTATCCACAAAAACATCTAAAGGAATTTATATCTTTGTTCTTCGGTGGGGAATATCCGTAACCTGTACAATCTCAAGGGCCAACATCGAAGACCATCGAAGACCTTCAGGTGTAAGAATTGATTTGAAGGCGGACTTGGGATCGAGATGCCTTAACCACAGTTCAACTCGATCTCTATAAAATGAACGCTTGATACAAGGAAACCTCATGCGCGTTGTGTAATCTATATTTAAACTTTGAAAAAGTGACGTCGAGCGATAGTAACGCTATGCTTCATCTCTTCTTACAACAGCGCCTGCATTGGATAGATTACTTTAAAGTTATCTTTATAACAAACCGCGCAACGTCAGCATTGTGCGCTTTGGGAGAAAATAGCCACGTACGGCTCGTTGAAACGACTATGTAGGCTGGTGAGGCACTATGTAAATTCTGTAAGCTTACGCGCTGATTTCAAATTGTCCTGCATATAACCGCCTGACAGTCGTTTAAACATGACAGTGCATTGAATAATTCTAGACGAATTCATCAATTTTTCAGACGATGAGATTCCCACCATCCTAGCAATAAATCTTCAAATTTTCGGAACCGCGCTTTCCACCTCCCCGAAGGAGTTTCAACTTTCATAAAAGAAATTACGAAATCTGTCTGCAATATTTTTATCGCAACTACAAGCTCTGGCTCTAGGTATTTTGCACAGGTGGAGACACTACTTAAAAACTTTAGGCCCCTAGGCAAATATTGGTTATAGACTGTCATCTGTAGGGAGCCGCGACGGGAGCGTTTTACTGTAAATGTATATCAAAGGGGATCGTAACAATAAATGACAAAAAAATGAAATGAGGCGTTGCCGTGCTTTCAGAAGTCCAGCTTCATCGCGAACATTTACACTTTCTCAGCGTACACTGGCGACCGCAATTGTCACAGCCAACAACCGTGCCACTTTTCCCTCCCTCTGACATAACCTTCTCCATTGTGTACCCCATTCCTATGCGCACCTATTTCGCCTGATTCACCTGATTCCCTCTGTGCCCATTCACAAATGCTGTAGTTTGAGAACCCGTCATGTTCACATCATTACCCTCGCTCCCTTTTTTCCCATTCTATTAATTTTTTTTTTGCTCCTTGACGAACGTAAAAATGTGGCATTCCCGTTTTGTGTCGACTGATTTGCATATATCACGCGCTAAAGTCACTGACGCTGTAGGCAGTGCGTCTCATGCACAAGCATTTCTTGCTATTAAGCTTCAGTCTCTGGCAGAGAGCGGGGTTACTAGAAAAGGAGGACGCCCGGGCTCTGTTTCAAATTCCAGCCGTTCTGGCTCCGTGCTGCCGCTTGATATTTTGCATACACAATTAGCACTGCGTGATACAGGCACCCCGCTTGTCTGTTTGCCCCAGCCTGGTGAGGCACCGTTTATGAAAATGCTCCATACAGTTAGGAATACCGATCCTCGCCCAAATTTGGAAAGTGGCGTAAAAGTGTTTTATAAACAGCGTTCGCGTTTTGCGAGGCCACGGATAATTGCGTCTTCTTGATTCACTGTATATATTAAGGCTCTTGTGGTATATAGAAAATCCATATACAAACCAATTACTTCAATCAAGAGTCATCTTTGCATGCGTAAGCTCGTTCCATACTTAATATAGCGCCGAAAAATTTGGGCAAGTGAAGTCATTGACATAAATTAGCTACGCCAAGACAGCCGAGCTGTCTTTCGCTTACTGCGTCACAAGTCTGGGTTCCATGCGTTGAAAGCCCAAATTGGTTGAAATGCGTCGCAGAACGTAAAACCAAATTTCTCCCCATGCTGTAGTTCGAAAGTGCGTTGACGCCGTGTCCAAGTGTACAACGAGCGGAAGAGTACGCCGGAAGGATAAGAAACCGGCTACATCCTAATGATGCGGTTCGGCGAACAGGCGAACTTTTCATATGCAGCAGGCCCCGCTGACTTCGGTGACGTGTCCAGCCCATAACGCATGCATCTGACGCGTATGTTGTCCCGCTAACTTGTTGCCAGGAAAAGCATAAAAATAAATTGCCATGTATATGTTTATATATAGGGAAAAGTTTTTTTCACATTTAGCCGGAAAGAATAAAAAAATAAAACGATGTGTAAACTCATTTCCCATTTTTTCGCCAATGATCGCGTCAGCTAACGGATGGGACTAACACTAAGCGCGACGTATATCCTGTTGAAAGTAAGTTCATTTATGGGTAAAATGTTTAGTTTTAGCGAGAAATAGTAAAATAAAAATAAAACGTCGTTTAAATTCATTTTAAGTTTCTTTTTTTCGATGCTCGCGTCAGCTAACGGATGGGATGAACGCTATGCGTGACGTGTTTCCGGTTGTCAATTTTTGCCGAGTGTCCCCTCTTGTTGAATTTATTTCTCTATGGTTAAGCGGGTAAGGCGTTAATGCAGGAATTTAGTATTTACGAAAGCGGCGACTGACATCTTGTTGCCAATGGAGCCAGCTGCCAAACGAAAAGCGCAGGCTTGGTACATTAAACAAATCCCATAGTTGCCCTGCAATCTGTACCTAAATTTCTCTTCAGGTCTACAACGCAACTGTGCTTATGGAAATGCTGATCAAACCATATTTACTTAAAACATCCGCCGCCCATGTCTTCATATGGAGAACTCTAAAACCCGTAGTGAATAATACTAGTCTTCTCGTTTCGCTATATGGAGTATATTTGCCCTTTCATTACGTAGCTTGATGGCGTACTAAGGCATGACATCATAATGATTTTACCGCTAAGCACATTATAGTAAATTTTTGCGAATGCCAATCGCAAATGTGACGCCAAGTTCTTGCCTCCCATTTCTGTCAAGCTCACAATGAATGATGCGAAAACTAGCATTTACACGAGCCCCTCCATACGGAAAATGTGTAAAGCTTATTCCGTGTATTCTTGAGAAATATCGGATGGGGACTCATAAAACATTTAGCTAATTTTTCTCTAGCGTTAAATGACGCCTTTGCATGCCTCTGAAATAGATCACACCAGCATAATATAGAGTTTCAGCAGAGCGTTTGCGGTCCGCTCCAGTGAGACCGGCGTACCATAACAATTGGCACATAGCCTCTAAGCAGAACGCTACCGTGAACACAGACGCGCCTGCGCACAATGATCATTGCAGTAGCGGAACATAGAACGCTGCCCAAGTTCCGTGAGGAACTCGATCTTGCGAAGCGTCAGGGTGCGTCTAATCGCTGTCTTTGTCGTTTTGTAGCGCAGCAGAGAGCACGTAACTGGCGTCTCGATTCCCACCCAGCCCATCTTGCAAGAGTTTAGCCAAAGCCACCTAGAAAAAGCGCAGCTGCTTATATACCGCCGCGACGCCGCGAGCGACGGCGCGAGTTGGAGCCCCGTTTCTCCTCTGTCGTGACGTCACGGTGTCATGTGGTATTGAAGGCGACACCGCCGCGCCTGAGGAGCTGGGTTGAGCTCTAGTAATATGCTTCGCATAAAAAAAAAAACGCGCGTGTACTTGTATTTATGTACACGGTAAAGAACCCCAAATTGGTAAAATCACTCTGGGTCCCTCATTATAGCGTGCCTCATAATCAAAGCGGGCTTTCAGCGCATAAAACCCAACATAACAATTTCTAGCGTTATGAGTAAGCAAAGTGTCAAAAGCATCAGTTTCAGCCATTATATGTATTGCGTGGGCTAGGGCTCCTACCCCACCCACCCTTTGTCTGCTCCCTATCCCCTCACCTTACTAGGGAGGAGGAAGTTGTGGCTAGAAGGCTTCGGAACGGGGTGGCCCTTACGCCGGCTGTGGTCTCAAAGTTAAACTGGTCGCATTTACCACTGGATGCTACGTGCCCAGACTGTTCAGTCAAAGGGAAGGATAGGCAGATGAAGCGTACCACCTAATTTGCAGAAGTCCAGGCTTACAATCGGAATGCTCGCTTCTCCTACGGCAACCTTGCCTCCGTCGGATACATGACAACACATTCCACAAAACACTGCTTCAATTAGTACACGACAAAAGCCGCACATAAGAAGGATGTGCTCGAACACGTTTAGGGTGTTTATCAAACATGTTCCCGAGTGCCTTGTGAAATTTTGACGTCACGCCCAGTTTGCATTTGGCGAAAACGGGGCTCATCAAATGTTTAATACATGGACAAAATTTTAAGTTTGCAGCTTTCATTACATTCGTAAAGAAAGCCGGTTCCACACTTCGTCCCTCATTTTAATTTTACGCATTGCTTGTACTACCAGTACCTAAATTCCATAAATACCAAAATCACTGAAAACAGTTGATTATATTGCTAGAAAAAAGAGGCTTGCCATGGGTAATGCGTAGATTTTGTAGTAAATTACATATTCGAATAGTCTGGCAACGCTTTATATGTGTTTCTTGAATGGGGTACTGCAGAATTTAGTACGCTTTCCTGGGACAACTATTACTACCCCCTATATTATATTGCCTTGAAGGCTAGGCCCCTCACCAGGTCTGGCCATATTGAGGTAACAAGCGCACTGTATACTTGGCACGCTAACCATCGTGTCTGCTAAGTATTGCATTCCTACTCCTTGAGCAAAGACCTAAAATTTCAAACCAAACGCCCTTTGCCATTCTCTTGGCGGGCGCCGGCCTCCCAGCGAGGGAGTCGACTTATATCGCGCAAGTGTGCATACAACATGGCTCCTAGTGACCCGTGACTACAAGAATTAGTCGAGCCAACATAATTTATTCTTTTACCATGTTCTTTCAATGGATGACTTAAAGTTAAGGGAAATAATGAAACACACCCGCCGTAGTTGGTGAGCCGTTATGCATGCCGTTGGGCTCCAGAGCACGAAGTCGCCGTATCGAACCCTGGCCGCTGCGGCCGCATCTCGAAGGGGTCGAAATGCGAAAACACCAATGTACTTAGATTTAGATGCACGTTAATTAAACCAAGCTGATCGAAATTTCCGTAATCCTCCCCTGTGACGTTAAACTAGTTAAACCATAATTTAATTTTTTTTTACTAATGAAGCATGCAAGCCGAATGTCCGCATGTTTTTTATTTTACTTTGTGCCGTGTGGCAAGAGATGTACTTTGATTTCGTCTCCCTCTTACCACATCACGCAGTCGCGCGCGCAGAGAACGAAACTATGTCGTTTACTCGCGTGTTACAGCACCGCGGTCATGCTCTTTCATCCTGTCCCGCCGGCCTCATTGCTCGTGATTACGGCGCTGATCAGGTGTTCTCGTGCAAGGCGCGCAAAATCGGCCGCTGTGCAAAACGAGAGAAACAAAAGAGTCCATTCAGCCAAAATGTGACAGAAAAAAATAGAAGGCAAGACCGGGACGTATCCGTGAGGCCATCCTCCCGCCATGGCATGGTACAACGCAGGGACGGAATTTCGCTTTCAGAGGCTAGGCAGGGCAAGTGGAGAGAGTGTCGATCTGGGCGGTGAAGCTCGTCTCCTGCAATCACGGGTTAGCGCCATTGCAAATATTTCAGTCTCTGCTATTAATGATCCAATTTGAAGAATTGTTGCCTCAGAACGTCCCTAAGAGGGCACGTAACCACTTCCAAAGTATAGCCAAAATTTGCCTCGTGGCCCGGTAAGGGTTCCCTTAAGAAGGCCGCATATATAGCCCTTGAGTAATGCGTGCTTATGTACCAGTGTTTGTAATAAAGAAGGTCCGAGTTTCGTCCAAAAGGCGAAGCACTCCATTGTGATAGGGAAATTTTAGACACCTACGCATAGTTATGTTCGTAGTTTTTATCGGCTACATTCTCACAGCCAACATTCTCTTACTAAATAAATTAGCGAGCACGATGTCATGCCCGCGTAGTCAGACATGAGCAACGCTGTCATGAAGAAGAACGTCGACATCAAAAAAGAAACGCTTGGAGCAGCCTCTCGCTTCAAAGCCTGTCTGACACGTGAGTTTACGCAACCTCCAACACTAGGCACGCTGGAAGACAGCGACGCAAAGCGACAAGCTATCCCGGCTGGCCCAACTACGCACCCGCCACAGCTACAATGGCCGCCAGACGTATGTATGTATGTATGTATGTATGTATGTATGTATGTATGTATGTATGTATGTATGTATGTATGTATGTATGTATGTATGTATGTATGCATGCATGTATGTGTGTGTGTGTATGTATGTATGTATGTATGTATGTATGTATGCATGCATGCATGTATGTGTGTGTGTGTGTATGCATGTATGTATGTATGTATGTATGTACATACATACATACATACATACATACATACATACATACATACATACATACATACATACATACATACATACATACATACATACATACATACATACTATGTGTAACATGAGCAAGGAGTGAGTATTTATCGTCTTCAAAAAGTAATGCATGTGATGGTGCTTTCGTGCAAGACAGCTCTTTCGTCGGCGTCCGCAAGCTTATTGCTTTTCACACACAGCGCCGAGGTATCTAGAGGAATCTCACTTCTTTGTCCTTTTGGTGAGCAATGTCAATAACTACGGCTATCTAGGGCCGAAATAGAAGGTCATCTTTATGAAATGCATAAAAGGATTTGAAGGCGGGCTTAGAATTGATAAAAACTATAAGATAAATATCTCTACGACGAAACGCTTGATACAAGCAAACTTGGAAAAAGTGCCGTCGACCGATTGGAACGCGACGCCCTATGCCTTCACAAAACAAGACCTGAATTGGCTATATTTGTTAAAATTTTCTTTATACTATAGTGCGCAACGTCACCAACGTATGCGTTGGGAGAGAACAGTCAACTACGGCTCGCTAAATTGATTATGAAGGCAGATGAGGCACTAAGCCAATTCTGTAAGCATGGGCGCTGATTTTAAATTGTCTCGAATATAACCGCTTGACAGTCCTTTTTATATAATGGCAATCCGTAGATGATTGCGTGACGAATTAAAAAAATTCACAAGATGTGATTTCTACAATAACAGCAATATATCTTCAGAGTTTTCCACTTGCGCTTAGCTATTAACGGATGAATAGTTTGAGTATTCAATAAAATTTTCAAATTAAATATGTCTGCAATATATTTTCCTCGAAACTACACGCTCTGGTTCTTGATATTTTGCATATCTTACAATGCTACCTAAAATGCTTGAGGCCCCTCGCCAAATTTTCGTTACAGACCGGTAGCTGTAGGGAGACACCAAGGGAGTGCCTTAGTGTAACTATATTTCAAAACGGTTCATTCCAAGAAATGAGAAAAATTGAAATGTGGCATTGCCGTGTTGTCAGAATTCCAGTTTCACTGCAAAAGTTGATGCTATCTCTCTTAGCCTAGACGGGCATCCAGAAGTGTCACAGCAAGCCCTCGTGGCACCTTTCCCTTCCTCTAACGTGACGATGTCCATTGTGTGCTCCACTGTTATGCGCACCCTTTTCTCCACGACATTCTTGCTTTGCCTGCGCAAACAGGCTGTAGTTGAAGACGCCGTCATGTTAACGTCATTACTCCTGGCTCCCTCTTTCTTTTTTTTCTCCTATCCATTCTGTTGTTGCAGCACGCACGTAAAGTTATTTGACTTCCCTGTCTACATCGGTTGACTTACATAGGTCACGTGCCAAAATCACTGATGCAGCAGGCAGTGCGTTTTACGCACCAGCATTTTTGCTAGTGAGCTTGACTGTTTGCCACAGAGCGGGGCTCCCCAGGAAGAAGGACGCGCAATCTCTGTTTCAAATACCAGCCCCTCTGGCTCCATGCAGCTGCTTGATATTTTGCATACACAATTAGCACTGCGTGATCCAGGCGCCCCACTTGTATGTATGCCCCAGCGTGATGAGGCACCCTTTATGACAATGCTCCATTTGCTTAGGAACACCGATCTACGCCAAAATTTCAAAAGTGTCGTGAAAGTGTTTGATAAACTGCTGTCACGTTTTGCTAGGTCATTCATAATTGGTCTTCTCTATTAATAGTATATGTAAAGGCTTTTATGGTATATATAGAATTAATGTACGAACTAATTGCTTGAACGAAGAGTCATCTTTCCATACGTAAGCTCGTTGCACTTTTATATAAGGTGCTAAAAAATTGGGGCAAGCGTCAGAACACTTTTCAAGCATGGAATTTCTGGGTTTGTAGGTAAATTTCAGCGCTTCCATTATAAACAGAAACCCCGTGTGAAATAGTAGATTCCGTATTTTACACTCGGAAACTGCCTATGACCTTTGTATTTTCTTTTGCCAACAGCCGTATCATAATTGTTCTGCCCCTATATGCATTAAGTCGGACATTGCTGCCGGTAACATTCAGGGGCCTTATCACAGGGCGAACTATTTATATTTATTAACGAGTGGTGCGATCCACTTGGTCACGTTCCTCAACCTAAGCTTTTAAAGATTTCACTTCTTTTGGATATGGAGCTACTTTTGCAACTGGCGGCAAACTTCACAACCTTTGGCATTACTTGGAATGTCGCTGACAAAGTATCCTAACTGGATCATGTTATCCTTGTTCTTTTGAAGGCACGTTTCCGGAACTATTTTAAATGTTACTTGCAGCTTTTTGATGAAAAGTTGTATATCGCTCAGTTTGCCAAGTTAATTGTCAAAGTACATTATGCTCCCTAGACTGGAGGAATGAAAGCTGCTTTTTACTAACGCGCTTGCCTATGCTTGCCTATTTAATTAGAGCAATATACGTTCGCAGACATTTACTCCACAAGAAAAAACTGAGGGCAAGTGCATATCAACATTGATTAGAAAAGAAAAAACTATTCCTCAAGCGAAACTGCCCTCCACCGTCTATAGGTGTACGGAGATGAGGTGAACGTCTGATGACGTGAAAAACTACCTGCTAGCATTGTGCGTGTTGTTAATCCGTGAGATTTCAGAATGGACTGGGTCGCCGTCGAGAAAACACATCAGCAACGGCTGAACACAGAACGAGGGCACTTACACCGACTTAGCGAAAATTATCATAGACAGTGAGAGCTATGTGCTTTGCTTTCAGATACGAGTTGAGGTATAAAAAACCGATTAAAGAAGCCGCAGTTTCTTCCGAAAGCCGGAAGCGTTGATTACAATAGCAAATTATTTAATCAGCTATACGAAGTAAGAATAGTAGTTTTTTCTGCCGCGCATATCGGAAACATTGCTTACTAGCAAGCACGGTGTCAGGTCAGCGCGCGCAAGCAAACATCCCACTCGTTTAGGGCGGACACTCGCTGTCAGAACGCTGCCAAGGTCGATCCAAATGGGTCGCGAAGCTTCGGGCAAAAAGCGATTCAGTACGAATGGTCACCCACATCAGCAAGGGAGGTTATGGGAGCAGCGATTGAAGCGCGACTATGTTTGGAGGGAACAAACATCGCGAAAGAAAAAAGCGTTTTTTTTTTTATTCAAGCGTGACACAGATTCATACAACGAAAATACAATTCCTGGTCAATTTTATGTGTTCCTAACAAATTAAGAAAATAGATATTTATTTAGTTTTATTGCTATTATTAAACACATTTCATTCCAGCGCCCATCGTTACATGGGGCGTTGACGCCACTGTCACTCCCAATGCAATGCGCGTCTTGAAACGTGCAGAAACGCGCGCTCGTAAAGTTCACCCGTTGAAATACGCCCCCCTCACACGTTGTGCTTTTATGCTTGCCGGCATTTGTCTGAGTTTGGTGACGCGGGTAGCTGCATCGCTTCTTAACCTGTTCAGTCAAAAGTAGTGAGTTACGACGGCCAGATAATTGTGTGGTTGATTTCATGCGACTGCGCTGGCCGACGGACTCTGCATCCCACGATAGGATCAGCACTCTACACCTAAAGCTTTCGTCGGCCTCCAAAGAAACTATGTTCCGGGAAGGGGTGCGATTACGACAACCATGCGGCTGGCCTATTTCTGCATCGCTTTCCGCGCTGAAAGCTCGAAATGCCCATCAAGTCCAATGGAGGGGCATTTGAATGTATAGCTCCAAGGAAGACCAACAAAACAAATCTCACGCCCTCGAAAACAAAATGACGTCACTTCTGCTTTTAACGGATATGGCGTCGCATTATATTTTCTTCCACCGGAAGTGTTCCCTCCACATACAGATAGCGCTAAGCTCCATGAACCGCAGATGAACTGCCATGTTTTCAACGTATGGGCTCCTATGGAAGCTTCGCTACCAGGTAACTATTTACCTTGACGCTGCTGTCAGCAAGCGTGGGAGCTGCGGCGAGCGAAGTGCCCTTTCCGCGGTCTGTCGCTTCAACGCAAGGGCGGCGAGAATACAGCGTGCACAAAGCTATGAGCCATCCGCAGATTCCTTGCATGATGCAACGGGCGCGAATGCGCGCGGCTATGCAAAGTACGAACTTGTTGGCGGAGGCGCAGCCGCCCCTCCCCATTTTCCCTTTCCATATATGACGCGCGAAATTGACGAGGGATCGTCAGTTCCGCGTGCGGCCCGTCGAGAAACGCGCAGTTGCCGCTGCAGCACAACGGTGACCCCCGCCTCTCCCTCCCGTCTATCTTCCCACGGCCTTTCGAGCGAAGGAAGACTGCGCGTTTGCTCTCCGCTTCCTTCCATCGAGCGCGCCAGATTGAGCCGCGATCGCCGTCTTCCCTCGCCTGCTTTCACTCGCACATACAGAATACCACGCCCGGCGAAGGTGTTATCGCGCTTCGACTTTAAAGGGACACTATAGCCGAATGCTAAGTCGATGTGGGGTGTTCAAATACCAACGCAGAAACCTCGAAAGGCTTGTTTCCTACCAAGAAAACCCTTAATTTACGAGAAAATTGCATCTGAAGCATCCCAATACCTTTTTCGAAATTCAAATCTCCCGCTAACTAAACGAGGTGAGTGGTGACATTGAATACTCCATCACCACCGTTCGCTGCCGTCAATGAGTAAAACGGCGCCCGACAGACGGCGATATACCGAGCCAAGTGGATTCGCCGCTGCAGCTGCTTTTTGGTCTGGTGGCGCAGAGCATTCGGCCATCCCGCGAGATCACATGGAAGTTGAATTCTCTGTTATTTGCAGTTTGTGCGAGTTTCGCGTGCGAGCAAAGCAGCGCAGCACTGCGCCGTAACGAAACTACTGAAACGCTAAAGCGTGGGCGTTACTCAGTTGAGCGAAAACGAAACAGTTCGACCGCCCGTGTTGTTGTCGACGATATTTCAATGCGTACAATTTTTTTTTCGAAAAATGAAGTAGAACTGGACAAGTAGCGTTTTATTTCGTCTTATAATACAATAAAGGAATGTTTTTTTGAAACGAGTGTGTGAATATTAGGAACAGAATTTAACTGAGCAGTGATTTCGTCTTGCCCAAGTACTTGAAGGCCCCGGGGGAGCTTCTAATCATGCCCTGCGTTTACCTCAATTTCTCGATTATTAAGGCTCTGTTCACGATAATATTGAAGCCATAGAGATTATGGAGCCTTAGTCTATCAGATTACCTTGATTTAATATTTGCTTTTAGTGTCCCTTTAAGCCCACATCGCACATAACCTTGCGGACGCGCGCAAGTTCGCGTCCGCGGACCCACGCATGCGCATGCGGTGAGGCATGGCTCGTACGCGTAGAAATGGGGCACGATCTGGGTCAACAGCCTCTCTGGTATTTCAATTCAAAAACAGCCATTCGCAAATACTCAAGAGGACTGATAGCACCGCAAGTGCAGAAGGTACTATCTGTCACTCCTCCCTCAAGGCAACGCCGCGTGCAGATCATCTGGGCCCCTGGTCACTAGGGTCTGGCTGCATACGAAGCTGCCCGCGATGCCGCCCGAGTTCTCGCACACCGGGCACATCGTCATTCTCCTGAGTCTTCCGATCCTGACCAGCCCTCGCTTGTGCATCGCGGTCACGCGCAGTACCGAATGGTCACGTTCAGAGAAATCCTCCTCCACTACCGCACAGAGCGGTTACGCTACCCCCCAGCACACAAAACAATGAATGAATCTCAATGCACCACTTCGCGACTACTTCGGACTCCAACTTAGGCGAACGCCGTGCTGTACAACCGCATTTACCTCAACGCATACTCCTCACTTTGCAAAGCGTGCGAGGCCCGCGCTGACCTCGATGACATTATCTGGCAATGCCCCAAAGCTTCGCCCACCAACACCTACCGCATTAACACTACACGCATCATAACTACGGCCGAGCAGTGGGAGACATTGCTGCTCAGCTTGGACCTAGAGGAGCAGCTCAGGGCCGTCCGGAAGGCCGAAGACGCCGCCAGAGAGTAAGAACTGTGCGCTGTGCCTGGAAGGAGGGGACTGGGGGATAGTCCCCCGAACCCCGCAACCCCTGGACCCCATCAAGGATATCATAAAGTTTTATCTCTCTCTTGGGTTCCCTCGCATCGGCGCGCCTGGCTACGCAGCATCGGCGCGGTACATTCAACTCTCAGTGAAGATTGATATTATGTAAGAAAGTGCCTAATCTTTCTTTTTCATTCCGATCTACCCAGTTTAAATGTGTTTCAATTCCGTTGACAGGTATCGAAGCATATTGAAACACTGTCAATACCTAAGTACGATGTCGCATGTTCCAAGGCGTCTGTGAGGGCGCCCACTGAACGCATCTTGTCGCGCGCACGGAGACGCGTGTTTGTGAATGCAAGCCACCGTTCTTCGCGAGGCGTGGCAGGCGTGGCAGGCGCAAGGCGCGTAGACGCGAGCTTGCGGATGTTCCCAAGCATACATGTGGTATGGGCTTTATACGGAACCTGAAGGCGACGCCGAGGGCGAAGCTGTGCTTGGAGTCTTCATAAAAACGCTATCAAAATAAATTGCGTCACTGTGATAAATGCCTCCATTTCCAGTTTGCACGTTTTCACGTTGAACGCACGCTGGGTACAACTCGAAGCGTGCCGTGGTAACTTTAGGGCTAAACTACACGTACGCCTGCCGGTGCGTGAAAGCTAGCGCCCCCGCGCCTCGTGTTTTCTGCGCCTTGCGAGTAATGGCGGTTCTAACCTACAAGACGCGCGCCGGCGCGCGTCCATTTGGCTTGCATTTTCGCCTTGGTAGACGTCGTTTCGTATTTTGTGAGGCAGCCAGAACACCAATATTTGTCTGGAGCAGGTGTACAGCTTCAGAGTAGCGTTTGTATCCAAGTAAATTAACCACAAGTACTTTGCTGGACATTTTGGCATGCGTTCCTTCAAGACATTTACTGCAACGTAGGGGAACAAAAACGCAAGGAAGATTTAGTGCGCGTGACGGTAAAACTACTTTCGATCAAATAAAAAAAGCAGCAGCCGTGGAACCTTCCACTTCCAGATCCATTGATCGAACATGATTGAAAACGTACGCGACGACAAGCTCGACCAGCGTCGGCACAGAAATATCGGCGTCGGAATTTGTGCGGAGTTCGTTCGCAGCATCTTGGTTTGACCTCTGCGGAGGTTTCCGGTCATAATCACGTTGCGTGACCCTAGTCCCAAAAAACCTTCTCTCTTATTTTCTCGGGCACCACAGTATATATATGAGCAGAAGCACCTTATTACTGCATCTGTGGTAAACGTTCCTTAGTCCACAATACGGGTGAGTCGCGCTTGAGGAACTTTCCCTAACAGTGTCCTTCGCCCACAAGTAGCGTTCGCTGCTGCTCTTGTCGCTGCTAAGAACAATGCTGCTTTGGGCCCCCAGAATTAAAGTCGAGTGCAAAGAAATAATTCTTCTTGTTGATCTTCTCTAATGCAGAAATACGGACACTATTTGGTGCGGCCTCCGCTTATTCGCTATCGTAGGTGAGCTTCCGATAACCATGCCGCTCAACCCTTCCTCGTAAACCATCAACATCGCAACTTTCAAGCACGCAATAACAGAGACCTGTATCTCCTCATTGCATATACTGTGAGAATTTTTGTCACAGTGTATATATAGTTAGCATTTTTACGCATCTACGGATACGCAGCAGCCGGCGTGTCCTTTATCTCATATACCTCGGTGTAGCCATTCCTTTTATCTCCGTTCGACCACTGCAGATGAAGTTCACCAGGTTATCACATCATTGAAGACAACAAGCGCTGGCTTAGACCACATTGATCATTGCAAAGTAAAACTAATTTCGAATCAAATATCCTCAGTTTTGGCACTAATCATTAACAAGC
Organism: Dermacentor andersoni; assembly: GCF_023375885.2. NCBI lineage: Eukaryota > Metazoa > Arthropoda > Arachnida > Ixodida > Ixodidae > Dermacentor > Dermacentor andersoni. The sequence continues at coordinate 59,866,406 of NC_092824.1, forward strand.
TGTTCTCTGCAGAGGTGTTTCCGAGTTGTGATCACATTTCACTAGGGAATTACAGGCCAAATTGTAACCTTCCTTTGTTTGTTATAGTGATTAAAAAGCTTTTCCACAGTCCATTAATGCGGTACCTAAAGAACTTTAACCTTTTGTTTCCTCAGCAATTCGGATTTTCACAAGGATATTTAACCGAACTCAAACTTATTATTTAACTTGACAGAGGTCTAATTGTCAATTGACAGAGGTCTCATTGTGGGTTCCGTATTCATCGATCGGACGAAGGCATTCTACATGATAAACCATTGCATACTAGTTGTTAAACTCGAATCATTTGGTATATCTGGTCCTCCACTAAACTTTCTAAGAGACTACTTGAGTAGCCTGTCTCATATGCTACAGGATAGCGGCCATCTGTCATCATCCAAGCTAATTAACGTACGAGCCCAAAAGGATCAATATTAGGCCAACTTTTATTTTTGATGTTTAATAATGACCCACCCAGTATTATTGCTAAGGTGAAGTGCATACTTTACGTTGATGACATGACCGCCTTTACATTCAATACATCAATTGCCACACTGCAGTCAAACTTTAACACCGAGTTAAACAATGTTACTTTAGGGTGCTGAAATAATCATCTGCAAATTAATCCCAATACAATCCCCTTTATGTTGTTCCATTCCCAACGACATTCAATCGACGTCCCACATTTTGTTTACATTCGTGATTACGACATACAGGTTTCGACGAAGCGGAGTTCCTCGGTGTGATCTTAGCTATTGAACTAAAATTTCATGGACACGCCCGATCACTTGTTGAATTTGGCATCCACATTATTGCAACGACAAGAACTAATTTTCCAACTCATGTTGTACGATCTGTTGTATTTTGCTTATATTCATAGCCATCTCTTGTATTGTGCATCGTCATGGGACAATACGTATTCTACGCATATTGAACGTGCAAGAACCAAGCAATGAGACTAAGGAATTTCAGCCCATTAGATTTGTCCTGCAGGGCATTGTTTCCTAAACTCAACATTCTCCCGTTACGACATTTATTGCGTCAAAAACTATCCATCATTGCATATAGGCTCGTCACACACGACATCTTCATTGAATGAATGTATTGATCCTGAGCACATTACTGACAACACCACCCGGTTTTGCTAGCTCAATAATCTTCTTTTACCTGCCGTAAAGACGAATTACGGCAACTTCAAAGCCCCCTTCTCTGCAATAGCATATGGAATTCATTACCTTTGGAAATAAACTCATCACACAACGTTTATACATAATCCGCGCGCACCAAGGAATATTTCATTCAGCAATTAACCGCCTCATCTTAATTTCTTAATTAACTATCTATATGTATGTCATTTTGCTGTATAACTTTTGTTTTTGTATAAGTAAATTATATTATTGATAAGAAGACGAGTTTGGTCTGTCATGTCGGGATGATTATTTTTGTCAATATTCCTTGTTATTCGGCTTCTTCACACGCTTTCAAGAATTTTTCATGTATTTTTCAATAATTAGCATTACCGTTAACTTATGTACCAATTTCCTGTTATACATAATCAGTTTGCCTAATCATTACTGATCAAACGACCGTACTTTGTTGCTGTTTTTGTGTAATAACCTTATTTATGTCATCATAGGAGGTCACCCTGGTACTTTTTTCCAAACTCTGGGACCCTGTAATAATATTACAATGCTACTCGAACATGACTGTTGCAATAAACTTTACTTGACTTTGCTCCTTATAAAATGCTTTGTGTCACCTAGTGCACGACATTCATCTATTCATTCACTGGCGATTACAGACTACTGTTTTACAACGAAGCAGTAAAACTGCCTAATTCTGCATAATCAGCGTGCGTATATCATAATAGATGGGGCGTTTTCGCAGTTTTCGTGACGTCGGGTGACAGACAGGCGCATAAGTTGTGACTCCAAAATTTTTTGACCATTCGTGGAGGGCTCATTGCAGAATTGGAATACAACAGTTTGGATTAGCTTTACGTAATAGCGCCCCAGGCTAACGAAGGCCGTAGCACAATGGAAGAGGCAATAAAAAACTCAGTTCCCTTCCCCTCTGTGAAGAAGAATGACCAGCAAAGCTGTGTGTGCGGGCCCCTCAATGGCGAACTGCACCTCCGCCGCGGGTCAGCGCAGCATTGCACTACCTCCGGGATCGGTCCACGTATGGCGAGTTTCTTGCTTGCCACGCCAACGACACCAAAATTTCCTTGCACAGTAGATGTACACAGCTTCGCAATAAATACCGATGCAAAAGCGAGGAATGCGGCTTCATTGAATCATTTCCCCCTTACACCTTCAGCGAAATCGGGCTGAATTTGCAAGGGTCAATGGTACTAGCTATTCTTCACTATCCGTAAAAACAACAAGCACACGAAAATGAAGCATTGTAAATGGGTATATGTAAACATACTCTCTATCGCGATTATCGGTTTTCGGTGCAGAACAAAACTGATGGCCTCGCTACAACCGAGATATCACGGGGGAAATGAGAGTATGTATCTCATAAGAAACAGTTTATTGACATATTTCTACTATTACCCCAACATCAAAACAAAAGGAATGCGCTGTCATGTTATCCCTCCTATATATATAGGAGCGCTCTTCGCGCTTGACCCCACGGTGACCATACTTTTGTCCAATACTAAGAACTCTAGCTCGGAGACATGCCATACATTGGTAGGGGCCGCAAGAAAAGTCGATATTATTTCTTTGTAAGATCCCGTCAACGAGGCTGAAAATTCAAGTGCAGTCACAGCGGCTGGCTTGCGCTTAGCTTAAATTGCTGCTTCGATTATCGAGAGGGAAAAGAAACCTGACCTTGCCATTGACAAAAAGCAGCAAGATTCAACGCAGGAGTGGCTTGTTTATGATCACCAGGGACGCAAGGATCCGCCGATAAAAAAAGTTTTCACGAGTGCCAGGCAAAATTTGATGAAGGAACTCGCCACTGTGGAATTCTCATAAGTTGCGTAGCATTCTTCGGCACAATTGCCTATGAGCCTTATACCAGGGTGAAAAGTATTGAAGCACCCTCAACAGTAGCGTAGCTAGGTCGTCTGTCACCTGGGGTCCATAGGTGTTCTGTCATCCCCCCGTCCCTGGTTGTACTAAGGAAGAGCAGGATATGGAAAATTACCGGGCAGGGGAGGAAGTTTCAGCTCCAGCACAGCCGCCTAGGAAACCGCACATTCGCCCCCTTCTATTTCGTTCCCTGAGATCGCGAATGTAGCATGCATACACGCTGTTTTATATTCTGCGCAAAATAACACAGGGTGTTGCACTGATAACTTGTGATAAGCGCATGTGCACATCTGTGCCAGAAAAAAAGTAATCGTGGAGAATATGGATCACAAGTAGCAAACATATCTTAAGAAAGTTTTGCTTAGCAATTTTATAGGAAATATCGTATTTGGAAAATTGAAGCATGACAGTCATATGTTGCTCAAAAACAACTCCTCAGATATCGTCATAGATACTACGGCGTGCAGTATTTTCGCCGTGTGTAGCCCTAAACCGAAACCAAAATGAAATATCATGTTAGTGACGTTGATCTCCCCACCCTATAAGAAAACGGCACCTACTTCGCGTTTACGCGGGCGTCAATGCTACGACAATTACGAGATCTCTCATTCTGATCCATAAAAGCTTTATTTGCTGCTGTTGGAAAACGCCATTATCCTAACTGCGGCACCGCCACAATGTTTGGTAGCTAGGAAGAGACCGACGCTGGATCGACGTAGAGTCCACGTGCGTCGTTTTTGCGTTTTCCGAGTCATGGAAGGGGTAAGGCGGAAAATAACTAAACGTTCACATTCAGTGGTGTGTTTTAAGTTATTTAACTGTTCTTAATAACGTCTTTTGCTTTCTCGTCCACAGATAAAATTAACGTGGATGTAAACACTCACTTGAGCGCGCTATGCCTTTGTAGGTTTCCCTTTATTGCCACAGAAAGTTGTCCGTGAATATATTTTCCTCGCTGGAACGCCGGGTGCCGATGCCAATACTGAGAGCGTTGGCAGCCGAAAAAGGCGGTTCTTTCACGCTGCAGTATGGAAGTGGCCATCACTTGTTGTCCCTTTGATATAAGAGGCAAACAGTGAATCTTGGTAGTTAAATAATGAGCCTGCTTAACAATATGCACAAGTACACCCACGTACGCCGCCACGTTTATTAAGGGCAGCGACGGCGAGTAAGACTGGCAGCCTTCGAGAACAGCAACGTACCGATGTTTATAGCACGAAGTCTCACCGCTTCTCACTTTTTTGGTTATCCGCTTTACGAAATGAAGAATGTTTGACTTACAATCCTCGTGGTAAAAAACTCCCCTATACAATATCAGTATGAGTTGATCAGTTGACTTGTGCCTAAGGTCGGGTCTGCCAGTAGCAGGAGCGCAAGCTCGGACAATGTGGGGGGCCTAATCTCACCGGCTCAACGGGATCGACATCGGCTCAAACTATGCTCACAGCTCGTGAACACTGAAGCGTGTGCCGCAAACAATGCAACACCCCTTTCCAACCATGAGTCACCCGTTACAAAGGGAACTTAAGTTCTCGCGACAGCAACATCTCATGTCAAACCCCACCTCACTGTTGTCGACTATGAAGTCTGCCATTAATTCCCAGTATTCTCTGCGTATACAGTTATTTAACTCATAACACAACGTGGGCAATGGCTGAGGAGTAGAAAAAGTATCTGGCTTCAGGTGATTGAAAAAATATTTTCATAGAAATCTGGTCTACTCTCAATCGTGCGCATGGCTATCGCATTTCGCTGGAGGAGAAATGCGAAAAACCCGTGTACTTAGATTCAGGTGCACGGTAAAGAACCCCAGGTGGTGCAAATTTCCAGTGTGCCACACTGCCGTGTGCATCAAAATCAAATCGTAGTTTTGTCTCGTAGAACCTTATATTTATTTGTCTCAACCCTGATGTCTCGAAGATGTGGCCGACCTGCATGTCCAGAGGAACGTCTCCAGCGAGTTTCACATACATCTAATGAACTCGAAACGTCGCCGGAGTTAACGTTTATCGTAAACAGTAAAGCCCAGAAGAATCAATCAGTTCAGTAGTGAACGGAAGTTAAAGACGTAATACATATTCAATGGCGCCGGAGTAAGCCACACTACTTGTTAAGCACAAAGAATATATGAATTTTCGTATTTGAAATGGATCACTGAAAGTACGATGTGAGTGAGCCACACTACTTGTTAAGCACAAAAGAATATATGAATTTTCGTATTTGCAATGGATCACGGAACCGACCATTTGTTCATGGAGCCAGCAGAGCAAGCGGAAGGACCGCTCTTGGTACGCAATACAAACTCCATAGGTGCCCTGGCGCCTCTAGAAAAATTTCCCTTATGTTCCCGAAGGTTTCTAGCTAACTGTAAACGGAGATCAAGCAATATTTATGGATATATCCATAGCCCGTGTCTTTATATTGAGATCTGCTTATCTCTTAACTAGAAATGCAAGTCTTCTCGTTTTGTTCGACGCAGTATATATGCGTGTCCACTACTTTGCTTGATGGCGCACTAAAGCCTGATATCGTAATGGTTTTAGCGCTAAACAGCGAGTAAATTTCCGCGAAAAAAGGTGACAACCGCAAAGGGACAGTAAGTTACTGCCTCCAATTTTTGTCAGGCTAACAATATTCAACATATGATGCGAAAACTAGGATTTCCACGAGTAAATCCGTGGGGTCAATGTGTAAAGCTCATTTCGTGTATTTTTGGGAAATATCGAACCGCCATATATAAAACATTTCGCTAATTTTGATCCTGCGTGAAAGGATGCGTTTGCAGCCGCCTCGACTAAATCACGCCAGCATGATGAAGGGAGGCTCCGTGTCTCGTTCACTGCTCGTCTCGTCTGAATCGCACCTCGTCCTCGACGCCTGCTGGGCGCGCAAAGTAGCAACATGGCGGCGTCCTTGCAGTTGCAGATTTCGATGCATGAGCGCCATGACGAGCCTTTCCTCTAGAGTTACTTTCTGCTTGCTTACTTTTTCACCAGGACCAAGCCGCTTTTCGCTGACTGCGTCAGAACGCCAGGCGCAGTGGGCGTGCCTCCAAAGTTTCTCAAAAAGTAACGAAATTATTTGCAGTAACGTTCGAGGTCAGAGATAGCGCTAAGACTTGTTCCAGTAATGTTCAGTGCACGCGAAACTAACCACCTCACTAAGGCGAGTGAGGCAAGCCGGCCCAAAGACCACCGCAAGAAACTAAAATAATGTTGAGGCTCATAGAAAGCGTCGCAACCATCTCTTAGTATGAGTCATCAACTCAACCATGCCATGAGAGCCGAGGTGTCTTTCGCTTTCTGTATGACAAGTCTCGGTTCCGTGCCATAAAAGCATAATTGGTTGAAATGCGTCGCAGGATGTCAAACGAAATTTCTCCCCTTGCTGTTACAGTTCAATGGTGTATTCGCGCCATGTCGAAGTGTACAACGAACGCACGAATACGTCGACATGTTAAAAAACAAGGCTACATCCAAAATATGTGGGTCACCGAAGAGGCGGACTTCACACTTGGCAGCAGCAGTCACGGCGATCGCACGCTTTTCTAAGCGCTTTGCTGTACATTCTCAGGTGCCGGCCAAGCTATATCTGCGAGCGGTTTGACTTCGGCTATCGCTGGACACGACGACCATCATCGGACCACGTACTTCAAGGGCATTTCCTGGCCTAGTGTACTGCGCCTGCGTGGATTCCTGGCGGAGAGCAGAAAAGATGGCGAAGAACGCATCGACGCCTTACTTGGCAGCAGCAGTCACGGCGATCGCACGCTTTTCTAAGCGCTTTGCTGTACATTCTCAGGTGCCGGCCAAGCTATATCTGCGAGCGGTTTGACTTCGGCTATCGCTGGACACGACGACCATCATCGGACCACGTACTTCAAGGGCATTTCCTGGCCTAGTGTACTGCGCCTGCGTGGATTCCTGGCGGAGAGCAGAAAAGCCGGCGAAGAACGCATCGACGCCTTACTTGGCAGCAGCAGTCACGGCGATCGCACGCTTTTCTAAGCGCTTTGCTGTACATTCTCAGGTGCCGGCCAAGCTATATCTGCGAGCGGTTTGACTTCGGCTATCGCTGGACACGACGACCATCATCGGACCACGTACTTCAAGGGCATTTCCTGGCCTAGTGTACTGCGCCTGCGTGGATTCCTGGCGGAGAGCAGAAAAGCCGGCGAAGAACGCATCGACGCCTTACTTGGCAGCAGCAGTCACGGCGATCGCACGCTTTTCTAAGCGCTTTGCTGTACATTCTCAGGTTGGTGAAATTTTGCCCTACTAGCCTGGGAGCTTTTTCGTTTGCCGTGACTGCTGCTGCTGCTGTTGCATACCAACTATCGCTTGTACTTGCTCTTGTGTACTGTTGTTGTCATTGCGTCATACCAACTACCATACCAACTGTCGCTTGTACTTGCTCTTGTGTACTGTTGTTGTCATTGCGTCATACCAACTGTCGCTTGTACTTGCTCTTGTGTACTGTTGTTGTCATTGCGTCATACCAACTACCATACCAACTGTCGCTTGTACTTGCTCTTGTGTACTGTTGTTGTCATTGCGTCATACCAACTACCATACCAACTGTCGCTTGTACTTGCTCTTGTGTACTGTTGTTGTCATTGCGTCATCCGAACTGCAAGCTTATTTTCCCCTTTGCCCAGTGGCAATGTCAAAGGAACTTGTTAAACTTTTTGAGGAATTGAAACGAGAACTTAAACAAGAGTTCCGTGAACTACGGGAAAGTCTCGAAAGGGACATAAGAAAGGACATCCGCGACATAAAGAACAGCCTAGGATTCATAAACGAGAGTTATGAAGAAATGAAAACGTCCGTGAACCGCGTTGAATTGGAAAATGGACAGCTAAGAACATCCGTAGTAAAACTAGAAAAGGAACGGGACGCTTTGCATGCTCAAGTTCAAGAGCATGAAGTGAAACTTCTACAAAATGAGCAGCACATGCGGTGTCACAACGTTGAAGTGAAAGGTGTTCCGAAGACGCAAGACGAGAATGTCATGGATATCACAAAAAATATAGCGAAGGCTATTAAGATGCCCCTTGAAAGTGGAGACATCGAGGTCTGTCACCGCGTCCGAACTACGGGGAATACAGAAGCGCCAAATATAGTGGTGCAGTTTGTTCGCAGATCAATCCGTGACTGCTTTCTTGAGAAAGCTCGAAAGCTGAGGATAACGTCAGAGGACATTGAACTTGAACCCAAAACCCCCATCTTCATTAATGAGCACTTGAGCCCTTCCATGAAAAAACTGTTAGGTGCGGCAAATGCAAAGAAAAAGGAGTGCCAGTGGAAATATATATGGACTCGGAATGGTAAAATATTTGTGCGCAGAACGGATACCTCAGCAGTCATGGCGATCACCAAGTTTGATGATTTGCGTCAAATTGTGTAGTTATACCTGCAGACACCTAAAATTTGTTTCTCGACATGGGTTATCAGCCACACGAAATTAAGCATATAGTGAAACCAAAAAAATCTGTTTTGTCAGTTTTTCATTTAAACGTCAGATCCTTAACAAACAAAGAAGATGAATTAACTGTTCTACTCGATACTTTCGGAGTGTCACTTACTGCGATCATGTTAACTGAAACCTGGTACACACCAGCATCAATTGTATTTCACCGTCCCGGCTATCAGTGCTTCTATCAAAGCCGCGAAGATAAAAGGGGAGGCGGCGTCGCACTTCTGCTTAGAGAAACATTGTCGTGCGAAATAGTCGTAGAATACACGACCACAACTGCTGATTACGAAGTGCTCACTCTACGAAGTTCTAACAAACCTTTCTGCGTTATTTACAGGCCACCATCTGGCGCCATTAATCACTTCTTTGAATTTCTTGAAAATATTTTTAGCTACGCATCTGATCAATCTGTAGATATGGTCCTAGGTGGCGATATTAACATAAATATGCTTTCATTGAGTCAATCCCAAAAAGAACTCCAGTATTTAATTGCTGCTAATGGTTTTTTTAGCGTAATAACAAAGCCGACGCGAGTGCCTCTAGAAAGTGAATCTTTATTAGATGTATTCATTACAAATGTTGACAGTAATTTAGTAACTGCAGACGTAGTTTATACCGACATTAGTGATCATCTTGGAATCGTCATGATAGCTGATAAGGCTGTACATGTTAATTACAAAAGGCAAATAATTTATACACAATCTATAACGAACAAAAATCTTGAATCCTTTCTTGCTGCGATTAGCCAACAGACCTGGAACCACGTTTTCGAGGAAGATAGTAGTGATACCGCTTACCTTAACTTCATCACTACATTCAAGGCTATATATGATGCACATTTTCCACTAAAAAAGACAGCCACGTCATCAAAAGCACGGAAACCCTGGATGACGTCCGACTTGCTCCAAATGGTCAAGCATAAGAACCGATTGTACGCACAATTTGTACAATCAAAAGATGAAGAGTTGCTTCGGCAATTCAAAAAGTACAGAAATAATCTAACATCAAAACTAAGAATGGCTCGAGACGCCTATTTCACAAATGTATTTTGGAGCCCTGAAGAACAGCGGTCGGATGTAATCTGGCGAAAACTGAATTGCTTATTGCAACGAAATACCCGTGATACTTCCGAAAACTTTCAGCATGAAGGAAAACGAATTTATGGGACCTGTTTAGCTGACGCTTTCAACAATTTCTTTATTTTACAGGCATCTCAGAGTCAGGTAGAGTGCAGCCAAAATTACATTGAATTCATGAAGGGAAGCAGCTGTCCATCATCCCTTTTCGTTGCGCCCACGAACTACACAGTTTTCTCGTGCATAAGTAATACAAAAAATAGCAAGTCAGTAGATGCAACTGGTCTCCAAATAGTGCCCATTAAACATGTTCTTCACCTAATATGCCCCGCTGTTACTCACATTTACAATCTCATATTATCTACCGCTGTATATCCAAAGGCACTGCAAATGGCTCGAGTGATACCGGTTTTCAAAAGCGGCAACAAGAATTTGATTCCTAACTATCGTCCAATTTCTATACTGCCAGTGTTCTCGAAGGGTATAGAAAAATTAATGCACGGTAGGGTACTATCTTTCTTTGAAAAACATAACCTGCTCCTTGACTTTCAGCACGGCTTTCGAAAGAATCGATCCACTGAAACAGCATTACTGACTCAAAAAGAAATCATTATAGATATGTTTCAAAATAAGGAAATAGGTGCAGGCATATATATAGATTTTACTAAGGCTTTTGACTTGATAAACCACAGAATTTTACTACATAAACTGTGAAACTATGGTGTCCGAGGAAAAGCTCACGATCTTATAAAATCTTATTTGTCGAACAGAACACAATATGTTGACTTTAAAAATTCGTTGTCTTCAATACAAAATATTTATGCAGGAGTCCCCCAAGGAAGCATATTGGGACCGCTTTTATTTTTAATCTATATAAATGATATTGTACAATGTGTAACTGATGGAAAGATTGTATCCTACGCTGATGACACTTCGGTGTTCATAACCGGGAGATCAGAAAGTGACATTGAAGAGAAAGCAATCAAAACACTGAGTGCATTAAATACATGGGCAAAATCAAATTGTTTGAAGATTAATTCTAAAAAGACAAAAATAATATTGTACTTTCCGAAAGGAAAGATAATTTCTAGGCCGTTGAACGTGTTCTTAAGCTCTGATACTGTTGAAATTGTTGATTCTGTTAAAATCCTTGGCGTTATATTTTCCAAGCATTTGACTTGGAATGATCATGTTGACTATATCAGATCAAAAGTGTCTTCAGCTGTCGGTGTCATGTTGCGCCTGCGCGGTATTCTTCCTCTAAATGTAAGGCTATTGCTATACAACTCATTAGTTCTTTCTCTTTTGCAATATTGTTGTACCGTTTGGGGCACTACGGGTGTCACAAATTTATCCAAGCTTCACCTTCTTCAAAAAAGAGCTGTAAGATGCATTGCTTGTGCTCCTTATTGTTCCCCCACACATGATTTGTTTTTAAAATATGAAATCCTGCCAATCTATAGTTTACACAATTATAGACTTTTAATGATCTATAAACGCTCTTCACAAGGTGATGAACATTATATTAATTATCTGGCAAAACTTCAGAAAAACACGCATATCCTGCAGACTAGACATAAAGAAATTTGGTTAGTGCCGACGCCTAGGGCATATTATACCGAGCAGTCTCTTTCTTATACTGTTCCAGTATTATTAAATAAATTGAACAGAGACTTATTTGACCCCTTTCAGCATTCAAGTGATGTTATTAAGCTATATTTTCTTAACAAGATTACGTAATACTGCACTCAGTTTAAACCTATACCTGTTATTAATTTTTCCGTTTCCCCATGACCAATTATTTGTTTTTCTAATGCCTATGTTTGTGCTGCAATGCATAGCGCTGCCTTTTACAAAGTGTCTTGTTATTTAGTTTCAGTGTTTATTTGGACAATCGATAATCTCTGCCTGTGTACTGTACTGCCGAGTTGATAAAGGGGGCAGGACCTCTGTCAAGCTTACGAGCTTTTAGTCCTGTCTCCTTCTCTGTTCAAGAGAAAAATAAAGACTGAATTGAATTGAATTGAACATATGCAGCAGGCCTCGCTCGCTTTGGTGGCGATGCTGGAGCTAACGCAGCATGTGACGCGTACGTGGTGCCGCTAACTTGTTGCCAGTTAAAGCATGAAAATAAATCGCAAAATATAAGTTCATTTGTAGGCTAAACATTTTAGTTTTAGCGAGAAAGAATAAATTGAAAATAAAGCGCACTCTAAATTCATTTCAAATTCTTTCTTTATTGCACTGCTCGCGTCAGCTAACATATGGAATGAACAGTAGGCGTGACGTGTTGCCTGATACAAATTTTTGCCAATTCTCCCCAATTGTTTAATTTCTTTCCCTATGGTTAAACGGGTAAGCCGAGAAAAGTCAATGAATTTTCGCATTGAATCAAGCGGAGACCAAGTTGGAAATGTCAATGAAGTCACAGCCTAAAGAAAAGTACAGTCTTGGCACGTTACACAAAAGTAATTTCAGATTGTTTTCCTTTTTCGAAGCTCGCGTCAGCTAAAGGATGCGTTTAACACTAGGGACGACGTATTTCCTGTTGCCAGTTCTTGTTGAATTTACTTCTCTATGATTAAACGCGTAAGCCTAGAAGAATGAATAGGTTTTAGTATGTAAGAATGCGCCACGGCGCCTCGCACCGTCAATGGAGCCAGCTGCTCAACGAAAAGCACACTCTTGGTACGTTAGACAAACTCCATAGGTGCCCTGCAATGTCCACATAAGTTTCTCTTCATTTCCCGAACGAAACTGAGTATACGCGAATATTGATCAAATATAATTGACGTAAAATACCCGCAGCCCGTGTCTTTCTATAAAGATCCTCTTTTCTACTATTGAGGATTTCTAGACATCTCGCTTCGCAAAGAGGAGTATATTTGCCTGTCCAATATGTAGCTTGATAGCGCACTAAGGCATGAATGACATCGTAATGATTTTACCGCTAAACACATTAGAATAAATCTGCGCGATGTGGCAACCGCAAAGGCGCCGCAAGTTCCTGCCTCCCATTGCTGTCAGGCGAACAATATTCAATATACGATACACAAACTATAGCATTTACACGAGGACGCTCATACAGACTATGTGTAAAGCTTATTCCGCGCATTTTTGAGAAATATTGAACGGCAGTTTACAAAAGAAATTCAGCTAATTTTGATCTTGCGTTAAAAGAAGCTTTTGCAGGCGCCTGAACTAGATTGCGCCACCATAATGAAGGGAGGCTCCGTATCGCGTTGATTGCGCGTCTCCTCTGAATTGCATCTCGTCATCGGCGCATGCGGGGCGGCGCAGAGTAGCCGCATGGCAGCGTCCTTGCAGTTACAGATTGCATTGCATGGGCGCTAGAGTTGGTTACATTAGACAGTTTTAGTATTGCGCACGTTGCGTAAGCGACGGATTTGCGTACGTAAGATCGCTACGTTCTGCAAAGTGCTCATGTGCAGAATGCAACACGAACGGCACGTGATGCGTACGCGACCGCTGCGTACGCACGCATCCTGATTCTTGCGCGCATACGTGGGGAGGCTTGCGTGCTGCTCTCGCGGTTCCTGTCTGTTCGGGACAGCGCGAGACAAAAGAGTTTGGCGAAATGGTGGCGTCATAGGCAACCAGCGGAAGGCTGTACTTTTCCATGGCCTACAATGTGGCTTTGCTGCCTGAACTCAACGCAGAGAAGCCGATCCCGGAACTTGCACGTTGGGAATGCGAAGCAAAAATAGGTACTTTGTTTTTGAGAAAGTGTTCAGTGTACGCTGTTTGCGCGAAAGGCACGACTTCCAGTGGGCGCAGTTCGTCGCAAATGACCGTGCCAACCCAAGATAGCGTGTACACAGTTTTTATATTTCTCTACACGATTCGTGTATTGCATCCGTATTAAATGTAGACTCTTTTAAAAGCCTAAATAGAGTTCGACGTAGCGTGAACGCGCGCACAGGTTAAGGCCTCAATATAGTCCGACGTAGCGGGAGCGCGCGAACACGTTACATCACTTACTTCTACTGCTCTAATAATTCTGCTGCAGAAGGCCACTAGCCCATCTCGACGCAATGTGCTATCAGCACGATGGGGCCCCAGCCCACAGCTGCAGTCAATCACGAGCTGGCTTGATGTATTACTTCTCAAGGCAATCGATAAGGAGAAACGGGCCTATCCTGAAGCCGGCAAGGTCACCCGGCCTTAATCCTCATGACTTTTTCTTGTGGGGCTATATTAAGGTCACGCATACACTACGGAAACGACGACTCCAGAAGACATACAGGAGAATATAAGTGAAGTGTGCCACATCACTTTACCGACATTGCTCAACGCAGCTACAGCAAGCTTTCTCAGAAGATCCCAGTGTTGCATCGCAGCAGAAGGTGACATCTTCCAGTGCTTCCTGTGAAAGCGCTTGAAAAATAAACGTAAATTCAATGAAAAACTGCGTCTGGTCATTTAGGATACTCTTATTCTACCGTTTTCAGCCTTAGGAGAACTGAGTTTTTTTTTTCTTTATGGATTTTAGGAATTCGCTTACAGCTATCGCGAGATGACGGACCTGTTCCTTCCGGCACCACAAGCAATAACCGCTGCCGTCTGCTTACCGCTGTAACGAACTTTCGTGAGGGGGGCACTTCGCTGGCGTAAATGGCACAGCCAAAGCCTACGTGGCTGCCCGCTGACTTCTTCAGCGGCAGTGCGCCTCATATCCAGCTTTTTCCGGACACGTACCAACTAGCGCCCCAAGTGGGCCCGACACGAAGCTAGCGCGTTTTCAATGGAACGAGCGGGTTTTTCGCGAATAACAAAAGCTGCAGGACGATTATTGAAAAAGGCAGGTGACAAACGTGTTCTGGAAGACAGTCCATGCAAGCCAAATGCGGTGATCACTCTATGACACGTAAGAATTTTGTTCCCACAGCGGTTAAAGTTTTAGCAAAGGAAGCTATGGAAACGACAAAAATTTGTGCTCGATTTTTTGAGGCAAGATCGATGACTGTAATAAAACTATCCCGTCTATCGTAATACCCAGTGGAGCGTATGTAGTCCGGAGACTCAGCTTTCGATTGATGCCTATCTCGACTCTCCACATATGGCGTAAGACTGTTCCCGAAAGCAATTTTTGTAACTGTCGTGAAAAATCACGTGGTATCTATAAAAACATGAGCGTACCCCGTGGCGAAGCCACGGGTAAATCCTTCTTTCGCGAAAGTGCTGCGTATGTAAGAAGTGTGTACGCTGTGCAGGAACCTCCGCCAGACTGGATGCACTTGTTGGATGCATGTGTGTGTTTGCCTGAGTTTTAAGTGTGTAGTTGTGTCCGCTTTGTTATACACCTTCAGTTTTCTTTTCCATGTAATAAAGAAAAAAAAAAAAAAGTAGCCGTGGCCGAGTGGTAGAATAGCGAGTACCTTTAGTTCCGCGTCGCGGTGGCCGCGGTTCGATTCCCGCTTCGCACTTTTTTTTAAAGCCGCATAGGACCTAGTTTTGTAGTCTCTCACTAGATGGCAGAATCACAAAACCGAAGATTTGCTTTCGGTTTTGTTTTTCAGCAGTGCATTTTTTTTAAAAGCCGCATAGGACTTAGTTTCATAGTCTCCTATCAAATGGCAGAAACACAAAACTCAAGATTTGCTTTCGGTTCTGGTTTTACAGTGGTGCTCTTGAAATATTATCCTTTCTACTTTTCCTTCATAAAACGTAGCAATATCGTGTTCATTTGTTAAGTCATCGGTTTTATGAAGATTTTATTCATTGGACATAACTACAAGCTTGCGCATGGATTTGTGCTATGAAAAAAAAAACGTTCGTGCTTTGCAGCGTGGAACGTGGGAGAACAAAATGGCCATTCTTATTGCGTTATTCTTGAAGGTCCGTTTTCTTCGACTTTCGGCTGTCCTTAATGGCACACACTCCGAGCGAATCACGCCCACCTGTGCCCCAATGCCACCCGGTGGCCAGTGCCAATCCTATGCAACATTCGTGTGGAACAAAGGGTCTGCTAGGCTGAGTCGCTGCCCGAACGTTAATTATTTTTAAAGATTCATCCAAATAAGGAATGCACCAACTAGGAGATAATGTGCAGCATCTGGATTAATAGCTACTGTTAATGTGTTCCCTACAGCCAAGTGGTATCAATCGGTAGGTGTGGCCGTAAAATACCATTGGAATAAATGTCCCGTGCTGTGTCTGCCCCGGTCTCTCTACAGAGAAGCTAGCTTGGCTAGCCGTCAGCATTTAGGATCAACATATAGTGTCCTTCGTTCGGTGCATTTGCTTTTAATGCGCAGCATTCTTTGGCGAGTACCCCAGCAATTTGGTAGCAAAATCGTGCAAAATCGTTTCTGTAACGCCAAAAGCTTGACGCATTTCCCATATAAATATATAGCTCTTCATAAAAAGGGTTGGGGTGGCCAACTTGAAATTGGAAGTGGCATGAGCATAAATTTGGGCGTGATGCAGAGATAGGCCAAGCTGAATTTGGTAGTAATATGGGAGTGGCCCTACCTAAATTTGGGGTGAAATGGTAGTGAGCCAAGCTGAATTTGAGGCTGATATAGGGGTGGCCCAACGTAAACTTGAGGTGATATAGGGGTGGTGAGCCTAAGTTTGGGGGAATATGGGGCGTTAGCCAGCCTGGATTTGGCTGGCCCACTCCAGTGGGAGAACCTAAATTTGGGGGTGATATGGGGGGTGGGCCACCCTAACCATGGACGTGATATGGGGTTGGGTCAAGCTGAATCGGGGGCGGGGGTAGGGGGGGCTAACCTAAATTTGGGAGTGATTTGCAGTGGACCATTCTAAATTTGAGGTGATAGAGGGGTGGGTCAGGCTAAGTTTGGGGCTGATATGGGGGTCGGCCAACCTGGATTTGGGGATGATATGTGGGCGGGCCAACCTAAATTTGGAGGTAACATGGGGACGGGCTAACCTAACCATGGGGGTGATGTTTGGCTGGGCCAAGCTAAATAGGGGGGGGGGGGGATGATGGGTGGACTAACCTATATTAGGGAATGATTTGCGGTGGGCCATCCTAAATTTGAGGTGATCGAGGGGTGGGCCAGCGTTAGTTTGGGGCTGATATGGGGGTGGGTCAACCTCAATTTGCAGGTGGTATTGGAGTGGGCCAATATAAATTTGGTGGTGTTGTGGAGGCGGGCCAATCTGTATTTGGGGGCGATATGGGGGTGGGCCAACCTAAATTTTGGGGTGTGTCGACTGGAAATTTGGGGGACGATTTAGGGAAATTCGTGGGTGGACGAACTTGAAATTTAGGGGTGGCCCAATTGAAATTGGGGATTGGGCCAACTCCAAGTTTAAGGCTGGGCGAAAAGAAAATCGGGCGTGGCCGACTTTAAATTTGGGGGTGGGCCTGTTTAATATTTGGGGGTGGGCCAATTGAAATTTTGGGGCCTGTTTACGTATAGTTAGACAACACCAGTGGTGTTTCTGCATCTTTTTCATGATCGCAAAAGTACGTATATTAATAATTGTTACCTAGTACTCCTCAAGGTGAGCTACCACTCGAGCCTTCACAGCCCACTGGGCTAATAATGTCACAGAAGTACTCTCACCGTGACAACTGCGACGTTCAATGTGGAGATCAGAAGAACAAACCGCAGACCGAGCTGACCATTTTCACACCAATGTCATCGCTAACACTCCTCGCTCGTGCTAGAGGCAACACAAGCCTACAACGATCGTAATTCAACTTTCACTCGCATGCTAGTCGACACGCTCTCAGTGCACAGTTTCGCCCATCATTGGATAGAACCTTGCTGGATGTTTTACTGTCATGTTGCGTCGTTTTTCACGAAGGCCGTCTCCCGAAAAGGGAATACATTTTTGAGATTGACGAGGCAAGCTAGTATATAACTCATACGAAGCAAATGTATAAACGGCTATAGTGATTTTTCAAAAATGAATATAAGTAAATAGGATTTCAGATGGTATTATTTTGACCGGGCATGACAACGAGTTTTTCCCACCTGTCACAGTGCTTTGACTGAAAACCTAATCATATTCCTCAAGCGTGTTGCCCCAATACTACATGTGCTAAATACACAAAAGTGCGGTGCGTGGTCACAGCTTCAAAGCCAGTCTATCTTGTGTAGGGTTGTTGATATTGTAGTAATGTGGAGTTTTCTTCTTTATAAGAGCAGAAAAAAAATATGATAGATGGTAGCTAAGCAGAAAGTACATAGGAAGATCTGAAACCAGCAATTATTTTTAATTTCTGGGTTGGTCCTCTCCGCCGGTAGATCGCTGTCCAATCACTTCAAAGAATTTTGTTTGTGTGCAACTGCAGCAAAAATGAAGATACTACCATTTCATTGCCAGGACCTCTATGCCCTCCACACACACAAGGAGGACACCAGATAATTGGCAATATCAGTTTATAAACTGACATTATTTTGCTAATTTCAGTGTAGCGTCGTGCCTGCGGACGGAGTAGTTTCTTAGTATCAGTCCAGTGTTAGCAGTGAGAAGCAGTTCGGTCTACCATTCCCATGAGGGCATACTAGCCATTGTAGCGCTTTACTGTAGGACAAGTTAAGTGCTAAAAACTTGGTGTGCCTTGTCCTTTCCGCAGATTGTCCATCCATTCTGTTATGGTGACGATCAACGTTGTGTCCGTCAGACCTCCTCCTCATATTTAGCTTCACCATCGCGAGAGTGAACAGAGAAAGGAAGCTTTTTTCACAATCAGCCCCAGCGGGATTCCACCACTCGTAACTGCTGCAATTTGCATTCAGTGGCTGGGCATGCTAACCACATCCTTAGTTTCCCAATGACTAGAGTACGCAGAAAAGGTAGAGCTTTGGTCGTTATCACTACCACGAACCCATGTCAATGCAGATATAAGTACGTGCAGGGGCTGGGTATGCTAACTTCTCCGCTACCACCTGCATCCACCACCTTAGATTTTCCAGGCATACCTGCTTCTTGTTTTGATCGCAGACGCATGCAGGATAAACGCGGATAACTAAAAAATCTCAGTGCCCTTCCACTCTGTGAAGAAACATGACCTGCAAAGCTGTGTATGTGGGCCCCTTAATGGCGAACTGCACCTCCACCGTATGTCGGCCCCGCATTGCACTGTCTTCGGGATCGGTCCACGTATGGGGAGTGCTTAACGCTTGCTTCATCTCCGCCGCGGGTCTCCCCGGCATGGCGTTACATTCGGGATCAGCCCATGTATGGGGAGCGCTGAACGCATGCTTCACCACCGCTGCGGGTCGGGCCGGTATTACGCTATCTTCGGGATTTGGCTCTACACGCGGACGCGATAGTGGGGAAAGTAGCCCTTAAGAGGAAGCTTTAGCTCTGGTTGTCCTATCTAAATAAATGTAAAAGTTGAATTCGTTTTTCTCGACAGCCACTGCATCTAATTTGACAAGGTTTGTTGCATTTAAAACAAAAACTTAAACTCTAATGTCTGTTGGTTTCGAATTCTTGATTCAGGTCATCATTTGTTTATTCAATATTGTCAGAAATCGCAAATTTTAAGAAAACGAAACTATCAAGTTTACAAATCTTTTTCGGCAATGAAAACTGATGTCAGAATTATGTACATTGCATCTAACAGCACATCTAAAGCAGACAAAATTGACATATTACGCATGAATCTCAAACAATTTAGTGATATGGAAATACAGCTTTTCCACAAGCCTTGTTCACAACGTAACGACTTCACGTAAGATATAAATCGGCATATTGGATTTGTCGGCTTTGAATTGTCTAATGGATGCTGTTTACAGAACCGCAATATCAGTTCTTGATGCGGAGTGAATAATTTGTAAACTTCGTGCTTTTGTACTTTTCGCACTTTCGAATTTTCGAATATCTTTTACAAGAATTCAGGCCCTAAATAAAAATTCCGCTTCCAATAGTCACTAGAATTTACCTTTCTCTCCCGAATCCAACAAATTTCATTAAAATCGGTCCAGGGGTTATCTAAGAAAAGCGTTTCGGCGTTTTACATCTATTTGAATAGGCTGAGTTGGAGTAGGACCCGTGTTAAAGCTTCCTCTTAACGACTTCGCTGTAAAAAAAAGAATAAAATAATAAAAGAAAAAAAGAACGCTGCAGCCATCAATATCGCCGTCTCAGATTTCGTCATGATGGCACCGTCACCATCGGCACGGCTCCGTGAGCAGCTACCAAGCTGTTCCCTTTCGTTATCTTCCTTCCCTTGGCGGCCGCGCATTGTCTTGATGCCAGCGACGCGCTAAATCTGCACCATCATTCCGTCATGCATCGCTTCTGCGACCAAGCAAGCTTTCGGCGGCACACGTACACTGGCGCATTGACACCAAAACTTTAAAATGCTTGTCTTCGAGAAAGCAGCATGAATAAAAATGGAACGCGACTATGTGGCCACGGGGAACATTTTCACGGGGCCATACTATTGATGACAGCATCACAAAAGGCTAGATGTGGTCAGGTTGACTTTACAGGTTTGGAAGGAATGACTGACGAGTTAGTTGCTTCATTATCACATAAAGAACAGCGCTTAAAGTTAGCGCAGTTTGTGTGTGTTTCCTCCTTTGTGTCCCGTCGTGAACTGCTGTTCTTTCTGTGGCTTTACAGATGTTCTTTTTCTGCGTCAGTTACGCCTTCCAAGATTGTTTACCTGGAAAATTTTTTTCGCATGGCTCTTAGAGAAGCACGTTTAGACGAAAGTTTTTTGCTTGGCTGCATAATCTCGAGGACGGGCTCCAAACTGCTCAAATTCTTTAGCCACGTAAGAACCATTACTGAAAATTTATTTAACGTAGCTTTGTTAATTACGCAAAGAACTTCTCAACTTACTCCGCATCTAGAGATTACCAATCTGAACACTCAAATGATAAAATGATGTCAACATTGTTTGTATTGTTTCAATAGTTTTGTTTCGCGCAGTTAAAAGCAGCCGGCATATTGATGGTGCTGTAGACTTCTTATAAAGTAAGTGTGAAAGCTTGGACAGGTTATCGTGGCACAAATCAACTTCATCAGCTTAAGCACATGGCCCAACCTTGCACGTCTGTCTTTACAACCGATTCTCATGCATTATACAAGAAGCACCTCAGCGCTACGGCACATCCCACAAGCTGTGCGAGAACATTGTGCGCGCTCCCGATTAGGTTTCTGAGCGTTGGTGGTATCAGGCTCGGTTTCCTGGCATCATAAGGAATAAAAACAGCTTCCTGGAGGAAAGCATTGGGTACATTTTCAGTACTTTGTAACATATGGATAAGCACGGATATCTACGTTAGAACGAAAAGTACTGAAATATTA
The DNA here is from genome assembly GCF_023375885.2 of Dermacentor andersoni. Lineage (NCBI taxonomy): Eukaryota > Metazoa > Arthropoda > Arachnida > Ixodida > Ixodidae > Dermacentor > Dermacentor andersoni. The sequence continues at coordinate 59,887,287 of NC_092824.1, forward strand.
AGGTGAGGGTTTCGCTGGATGTATTTTAGCTGTCTAATGATAAGATCTAAAGAAAAAAATACTGTGATTTTGTGACAATTAATGCTAACATGAAACATGAGCTCCGACACAGTACCCGTGGTGGAACTGGCCCCTGGACTACAGGGCTACATTGAACCACGATATGCTGGTTTGATAAATACCAGTAATTGAAAAGTGGTTCGCTCTTGAATTTCCTGTATGTCGGCGTCGCTGTGCAGTGTTGGGGGCCCTTTTTAAACCACAAGCATTATGTTTCAGCTAATATTGAAAGCAACAGTATTCTTTTTTTTTAGGGGGGGGGGGGGGGGGGCTTTTTTTAGCGTCTAACCACAGTTCCAAAGTTATCAGTTAGCTCAAGATGCGCCTGCATGTGTTTCTAATATCCAGTATGTTGTCACGGATTCAATAGTGAAAGAGCGTTATCTTATCGGATTGAGCGCGGGAAGCGAACACTGGCGTGCATTCTCCATCACATTTGACGACCCGAGATTGCGCTGCAATGTACGAGCATTCCAATCTGACGAACCGACGCCTTGATCCGTAGATCGGAATCAGAGGAAGCACTTTGCGCGCAGCCATCGTTATGTTTGAGTGTTATTTTCTTTTCCAGCGCAAGCTCATCTTATAATGAGTAACATTCGTGACTGACTTGAATGATATTGCGCGACACAAAAAACGACACGGACGTGAGAGACGACACATCAAGCGCCCCTTTACAAGGTGACTGACTCTTTCGGAAGGTTTTTGTTCTTGACATTACTACAACGTGAGAGTATAGAGGGTGCTCCATCTTCATTGAGTGAATACTGGGAAACGGACTATAGCCTTTTCTTGCGTCTGCGTTTGCACATTTACCGGACCAATTTATTTTTCATAACTTACTTATTAATTTGGGGGGCTGTAAAGCCCAACAACCTTTTATTAACACGATGTTTTAATAACACAGAAAATTTAAATGCTTATTAGTCGGCTTTCACGAATTTATATAAAGACATACTTATTATGATAATTAAAAGCCTATCCGTTTGACAACGTTTCATCTGAGTTCCCCTTTGCAAGGTCATACAGACTTGCAGGTGGTTCGTATCGGGGACCCTCGACATATGTCCAACCGGCAAACAAAGAGTTATTCCGAATGTTTCATTTCAGGAAGACGTGTTACCGTCCTGTCTTTCATTCCCGTTCGCAAACACACATAAGACGAAAGTGCTGCGTGAAGAGCGTCGTTAGTCCAGGCCAACGAGCTACCACAACACACCTCACCTATATCGCGGTCATTTAGGCTTAGATAAGAAATATATATATTTCAAATCGACGCATCACGAATCCAAAAAGAGCTGCCCGTGACCAGCCCAGCTAGGTTTCTTTCATTTCGTACTTCGTCGTAGCGGCTAATAGTTGCTCACGAAGCAGAGCACTGAGTGTGGATATGGCAGAGAAGGTGTTCTATATACTGTCTTGTCACCCGCCTAAAATTGCCCGCCGTGCTACTGGCCATTCCTAGAAAATGGTTTATGTGACGCCCAGCCATTTGCAACACAGCAACTTTGTTTTGCGATGGGCGAGTCCAGGTGAGAGACAGGGTAGGGTGGTTATGGAGATAAAGACAGGCTATTTTCTGCAGTAACTTAGGAATGCATGAATGAATGCCTTCATTTATTGAGAAAAAGGAGGAGCAAGCATAAGTGGAAGCACGTCTTAGCAGATTGGGAAACAAGGGGGTCAAAGGGGAAAAGCTGAGGCCCGGGTTGCAGGCGAAGTCGCAGCTTAGGGGCGAGAGAATATAAGCAAGAGTTGGCGAAACCAGTTGAATTCCAGTGTAGATTTGTGATGTGCCGAGTAAATGATTGGAGTCACCGCCCAGCATCCGTCCTTTGCGGCAGTATAGGCTCCCGCCGTTTTTGGTAACAAACCGTCACTGAAAACCAGTCTTCGCAATTACTTATTCATCAGCCATGCCTAGCCACGTATTTCTCAGTGGCAGGGTCTGTGGATTACAACTACACTGTCCCGCCAAGTTACGACTATAACATGACGCTTGCGGTTACGGATGCCATACTTGTGACTCTTACTATACTACTACTATACTGCGCGAATACTGTAAACATGTGTTTACTGCACAAGTTAGTGAACAGACATTTTAGAACCGCCTTTTTCGCCTTACATACGCTCAACGCAAGCACAACTGCAGCAAGTTAGGGTGCGCGTCCCTTCAAGACAGAGACGCGAACGCAAAGAACGCGTTTGAAGACACGGTCTTGGGCCTCGTGCTAGACATATCCAAGCCATCATCATCATCATCATCATCATCATCATCATCATCAGCCTGGTTATGCCCACTGCAGGGCAAAGGCCTCTCCCATACTTCTCCAACTACCCCGGTCATGTACTAATTGTGGCCATGTTTTCCCTGCAAACTTCTTAATCTCATCCGCCCACCTAACTTTCTGCCACCCTCTGCTACGCATTCCTTCCATTGGAATCCATTCCGTAACTCTTAATGAACATCGGTTATCTTCCCTCCTCATTACGCATCCTGCCCATGCCCATTTCTTTTCCTTGATTTCAACTAAGATATCATTAACTCGCGTTCGCTCCCTCACCCAATCTGCTCTTTTCTTGTCCTTTAACGTTATACCAATCATTCTTCTTTCCATAGCTCGTTGCGTCGTCCTCAATTTAAGTAGAGCCCTTTCCTAAGCCTCCAGGTTTCTGCCCCGTACGTGAGTACTGGTAAGACACAGCTGTTATAAACTTTTCTCTTGAGGGATAATGGCAACCTGCTGTTCATGATCTGAGAATGCCTGCCAAACGCACCCCAGACCATTCTTATTCTTCTGATTATTTCAGTCTCACGATCCGGATCCCCAGTCACTACCTGTCCCAAGTAGATGTATTCCCTTACCACTTCCAGTGCCTCACTACCTATTGCAAACTGTTGTTCCCTTCCGAGACTGTTAAACATTACTTTAGTTTTCTGCAGTTTAATTTTTAGACCCACCCTTCGGCTTTGCCTCTCCAGGTCAGTGAGCATGCATTGCAGTAGGTCCCCTGAGTTACTAAGCAAGGCAATATCATCAGCGAATCGCAAGTTACTAAGGTATTCTCCATTAACTCTTATCCCCAATTCTTCCCAATCCAGGTCTCTGAATACCTCCTGTAAACACGCTGTGAATAGTATCGGAGAGATCGTATCTCCCTGCCTGACGCATTTATTTATTGGGATTTTGTTGCTTTCTTTATGGAAGACTACGGTGGCTGTGGAGCCGCTATAGATATCTTTCAGTATTTTTACATACGGCTCGTCTACACCCTGATTACGCAATGCCTCCATGACTGCTGAGGTTTCGACTGAATCAAACGCTTTCTCGTAATCAATGAAAGCTATATATAAAGGTTGGTTATAATCCGCACATTTTTCTATCACCTGATTGATAGTGTGAATATAGTCTATTGTTGAGTCGCCTTTACGGAATCCTGCCTGGTCCTTTGGCTGACGGAAGTCTAAGGTGTTCCTGATTCTATTTGCAATTACCTTAGTAAATACTTTGTAGGCAACGGACAGTAAACTGATCGGTCCATAATTTTTCAAGTCTTTGGCGTCCCCTTTCTTATGGATTAGGATTATGTTAGCGTTTTTCCAAGATTCCGGTACGCTCGAAGTCAAGAGGCATTGCGTATACAGGGTGGCCAGTTTCTGTAGAACAATCTGCCCAACATCCTTCAACAAATCTGCTGTTACCTGATTCTTCCCAGCTGCCTTCCCCCTTTGCATAGCTCCCAAGGCTTTCTTTACTTCTTCCGGTGTTACCTGTGGGATTTCAAATTCCTCTAGACTATTCTCTCTTCCATTATCGTCGTGGGTGTCACTGGTACTGTATAAATCTCTATAGAACTCCTCAGCCACTTCAACTATCTCATCCATATTAGTAATGATATTGCCGGCTCACGCACACACACACACACACACACACACACACACACACACACACACACACACACACACACACACACACACACACACACACACACACACACACACACACACACACACACACACACACACACGCACATATAGCATATTGCATAGCATAGCATAGCATATTGCTTCCCACACGCAGTATCCACAAAAGCATCCGGAGGAATTAAATTTTTTTGTTCTTCGTTGGGGAATGTCCACAACTTGTACAATGCCGAGGGCCAACATCGAAAGCCGTCTCCTTGAAGAGTACGAATTGATTTGAAGGCGGACTTGGGATCGATATGCACTATCCACAGCTCAACTCGACATCTACGAAATGAACGCTTGATACAAGAAAACCTCATTGGCGTTTTGACATCTATATTTAAACTTGTAGAAAAGTGGCGTCGAGCGATAGCAACGCTACGTGCCATGTCGTGTTACAACAAGCGTCTAACTTGGATAGACCAGTTTAACATTTTCTTTAAACCAAACCGTGCAATATCAGCAACGTGCGTGTTGGGAGAAAATAGTCACGTACGGCTCGTTGAAATGAATATGTAGGTTGGGGAGGTACAAAGTAAATTCTGCAAGCTTAGGCCCTGATTTTAATTTGTCCTGAATATAAGCGTCTGTGAGTCGTTTAAAAATGGCAGTCTGTTGAATGGTTGCGTGACGAAGTCATCTATTCATTGCATGACGATTTCAGGCGACGAGATTCTTACCGTACGAGCAATAAATCTTCAGATTTGTCCAACCGCGCTTTTCACGTCACCGAAGGAGTTTCAACTTTCATATAAGAAAGTACAAACTATGTCTGCAATACTTTTCTCGCAACTACACACTCTAGTTCTGGATATTTTGCGTAGCTTACAATCTTACTTAAAATACTTTAGGCCCCTCGGAAAATTTTCGCTGTAGACAAGCAGCTGTAGTTAGCCACGAAGGGAGCTTATTACTGTAAAAGTATTTCGAAGGGGTTCGTTACAATCAATGAGAATAATTCAAATGTGGTGTTGCTGTGCTGTCAGAAGGCTGCAGCTTCACAGCAAACGCCGACACACTGTCTCTCTTAGCCTAGAGTTGTGTCCGCAAGTGTAACAACAAACCTCTGTAGCACCTTTCCCTTCCTCCACATAACCATGTTCATTGTGTGCCCCATTTTCATGTACACTCTTTTTCGCTTGATTCACCTGATTCCCGCTTTGCCAGCTGACATATGCTGCAGTTAGAGACGCCATCACGTTCACGTCATTACCCTCGGCTCCCTTTTTTTCCCTTCTATTCATTTTTTTGCTGCACGACACATGTAATGTTGTGGTACATCTCGTTCTGCGTTGATTGATATACATAAGTCACGTGCCACAATCACTCACGCTGCAGAGAGTGCGTCTTACGCATCAGAATTTTTGCTATACTGAGCTTGACTCTCTGGCAGAGAGCGGGGCGCCTCAAGAAGATGGCCGCGCGGGCCCTGTTTCCAGTGCCAGCCCTCCTGGCTCTGTGCAGCCGCTTGATATTTTGCAAACACAATTAGCACTGCGTGATCGAGGCTCCCCGCTATTCTGTATTCCCCAGCCTTGTGAGGCACCCTTTATAACAATGCTCCATACGTTTATGAATACTAATCCTAGCGAAAATGTCAAAAGTGCCATAAAAGTGTTTTATAAACCGCTGTCGCATTTTGCTAGGCCACGGATAATTGGGTCTTCTCGATTCACAGGTTTTGTGGTATATAGAGTATCAATATACGAACCAATTACTTGAACGACGGGTCACCTTTGGATGCGCAAGCTCGTTCCACACTTATATATGGCGCTGAAGAATTGGGGCAAGTGAAGTCATTGACTTAAATAAACTACGCCAAGACTGCCGAGCTGTCTTTCGCTTACTGCCTCACAAGTCTCGGTTGCGTGCCGTAAAAGCCGAAATTGGTTGAAATGCGTCGCAGACTGAAAAACAAAATTTCTTACCTTGGTGAAGTTCAATCGTGCGTTGGCGTCGTGGCGAAGTGTACAACGAAAGCAAGAAGGCGCGGGCAGCATAAGAAACGGCTACATCTAAATGATACCAGTCATTGAACAGGTGAGCTTCACATATGCAGCCGGCCTCCCTCGCTCGCTTCGGTGGCGTGTCTGGTGCATAACGCATGATATGCCACGTAAGTTGTGCCGCTAACTTGTTGCCAGGTAAGGCAATACAAATAAATCGCGAAGTATAAGTTCATTTATAGGCAAACGTTTTTAGCTTTACGGCAAAGAATAAAAAAATAAAACGATGTTTAAACTCCTTTCACATTTTTTCCCCAATGCTCGCGTCGGCCAACGGCTGAGACTAACAGTAAGCGTGACGGGTTTCCTGTTGCCAGTAAGTTCATTTATGGGTAAACTGTTTCGCTTTAGCGAGCAAGAGTAAAATAACATAAAGCGCCGTTTAAATTCATTTCACTTTTTTTGTTCGGTGCTCGTGTCAGCTAACGGATAGGATGAACACTAGGCGTGACGTGTCTCCTGTAGCCAGCTCTTCCCGAGTGTCCCCTTTTGCTAAACTTATTTCTCTATGGTTAAACGGGTAAGGCGAGAAGAATGCATGAATTTTAGTATTTAACTAAGCGGAGACCAAGGGGGACCTGTCAATGGAGCCACAGCCTAAGGCTAAGCGCATGCTTGGTCCGTTACACAAAATTCATTTCACATCGTCTTTTTCCTGTTTTATTTTTGCCGACGCTCCCGTCAGCTAACGGATGAGATGAAGACTAAGCGGGACGTGTCCCCTCTTCTTTAAGAGGAAGCTTTAGCTCGGGCCCAACTCCGGTGCGGCCTATTCAAATACATGTAAAAACGCAAAAACGTTTTTCTAAGATAACCCCTGGACCGATTTTAATGAAATTTGCTGCATTTGAGAGAGAAAGTTAAATTCTAGTGACCATTGGAAGCGGAATTTTGATTTAGGGCTTGAATTTTGTTAAAGAGATTTTCAAAAATTCAGAAGTTTGAAGAAAATAGAAGCACGAAGTTTACAAATTAATAGCTCTGCATCAAAAACAGATATCGCGATTCTGTAAACGGCATCCATTAGACCATTCAAAGCGGACAATTTTGATTTGTCATTTTACATCTTACGTAAAGTTATTACGTTATTTACGAGGGTTCTGCAAAAGTTGTAATAACACATTTACACATTTTTGAGGTTCATGTGTAACAGATCAATTTTGTCCGCTTTAGATGTTCTATCAGATACGATTCACAGAAGTGCGATATCATTTTTTCTTGGTGGGTTACGGAGTTGTAAACTTGATAGTTTCGTTTTCTGAAAATTTGTGATTTTTGCCAATTTTTTATAAAAAATTTACAACCTAAATCGAAAATTCGAAACCAACAGTCACTAGATTTTAAGTTTTTCTTTTAAATGCAGCAAACCCCGTCAAATTTAGTGCAGTGGTTGCCGAGAAAAACGAATTCTCCTTTTATATGTATTTAGATAGGAGCACACGAGCTAAAGCTTCCTCTTAATTTCTGTCTATTATTAAGTTGACGTATTCAAAAGAGCGGATACGCCTCTAGCGGTGTCCATGGAGCCAAATACTAAACGAAATGTGCGCTCGTGGTAGGCTACACAAACGCCATAGTTGCCCAAGGATGTCAACATAAGTTTCTCCTCAGTTCCGGAACGGAACTACGCTTATGCAACTGTTGAATAAATTATGTTCACAAGAAACATCCGCCGCCGGTGTCTTTATATGGAGACCTGCTCTGCTGTTGAAAAATGCTAGTGTTACCGTTTCGCTACATCAAGTATATTTGCGCGTCCACTACGTAGCTTGATAGAGCCCTGAGGCACAACATAATAAGGCTTGTACCGCTAAACACATAAGATTAAATCTGTGCGAAGTGGCAACCGGAAAGCCACCGCCAAGTTCATGCTACCCATTTCTGTCAGGCTCACAATAAATGATGCGAAAACTAGCATTTATACCAGAACGTCTATAGGGACAATATGTCAAGCTTATTCCGTGTATTTTTTGAGAAATATCGAATGGCCACTTATAAAACATTTAGCAAATTTATATCGTGCTATAAATGATGCTTTTGCAGGCCTCTAAAATAGATCACGCCACCATAATGTAGGGAGGCTCCGTATCGCGTTGACTGCGCGTCTCGTCCAAATAACATCTCGTCGTCGGCGCATGCGCCATTGCGCAAGATAGCCGCTTGACGGCATCCTTGTAGTTGCAGATTTCAGTGCATGGACGCAGGAGTTGGTTATATTAACTCCCTAAGTGAACGTTGGGGCCTGTTTTATGTGTGATGCCAGCCGCGGCAGCTTAGTGCGTGCGGCGTTTCACTTCAGAACTCAAGGTCGTCCTCTCAATTGCGGCCACGGCGGCCGAATGTCGATGGGAGTGAAATGGACAAACGAAACGAAAAAATAAAGACGAAAGAATTAAAAAAAATGCGCGTGTACTTGGATTTAGGTCCACAATAAAGACCCCCATACTAGTAAAATCACTCTGGTAAAATTGGAATTGGTAAAATCATAATAGCGTGCCTCATAAAGCGGGCTTTCGGCGCGTAAAACCCAACATTACAATTTCTAGCGTTATGAGCGAGCAAAATTTCAAAAGCGTCAGTGTCAGCCACTATATATATTGCGTCGTCTAGTGCTCTTATCCCATCCTGTGTCTCCTGCCTCCCCCTTCTCCTCACTAGGGTGGAGGAAGTTGTGGTTAGAAGGCTTCGGGCCGGCGTGGCGCTTACACCAAAGTGGAACTGATTACATTTACCATTGGGCGCTACCTGCCCAGTCTGCTCAGAGCCTGTGATGGATAGGCAAGTGCAGCGTACCGCCTAATATGCACAAGTCCAGGCTTACAATCGGAACGCTCGCGTATGCTACTACAAGCTTGCCATCGCTACAGTGTCGCATCCAGCTATGACCACAGGGTACATGATAACGGATTCCACAAAACACACCTTCAATTAGTACCCTACACAGGCAACACAGCACATATAATACAGATATACACCTAAAGAATTCAGGTTTCAGTGCAAGTCGTGATCGCAATAAAAGACACATAAAAACGAAGTGCTCGAACACGTGATACGGTGTTTATCAGCCATGTTTTCGAGTGCCTTGGGAAATTTCGATGTCACGTCTAGTTTGCATAGCTCAAAAATGGGGCTCATCAGATGTTTGTTGCATGGGGAAATTTTAAGTTTGTAGCTGTGATTACATTTCTAAAGGAAACTGGTCCCAAACTTAGTCCCTCTTTTTACGTTTTACGCACAGTTTGTACGATTACCGAAATTCATAGCTGAACAAAACAAGAAACTTCATTATATTGCTCGAAAAAAAAGAGGCATGCAGTGGGTAATGCGTAGACGAAATAAGAAGTGTAAGATTTAACAACAGCTTTTATAATAAATTACGTACTCAGACAATGCGGGAACATTTCAAATGAGTTTCATGAACGGGGGCCTGCAGAATTTAGTACGCTTTCCAGGGACAACTATTACTGCCACCGTTAATAAAATGCCTTCAAAGCCGGTCAAGGACGAGGTCCGGCCATTTTGAGCTAATAAGCGCACTGCATACCAGGCACCCTAACGATCGTGTCTGCTAAGTTTTGCATCCCTACCCGTCGCGCAAAGAGCTTAAATTTTAAACCAAACGTGGTTGCCGTTCTCCGGCCGGGCACCAGCATCCCAGCGAGAGAGTCCACGTATATATTGCGCAAGTGCTCCTACGCACATGGCAGCCCTGAGACGTCGCTCATAGTGACACGCGACTAGAAAAATTGTTCAAGGCAACGTGATTTATTTGTTTTTTACGTTGCTTCAATAAACGACTGAGAGTTCAAAGAAATAGCGAAACACAGAAACCGGAGGTGCGCACGTTTTTCTTTGTTTTTTTATAACGTGCCGTATGGCAAGAGAGGTGTACTTCCGTTTCGTCTGCTTGTTCCCATGACACGCTGTCGCGCGCGCAGAGAACGAAAATGTGTCGTTTTCGAGCGTATTCTACCGCCGCTGTCATGCTCCTTCATCCTCTCACGTCTGCGTCATTGCTCGTGATTGCGGCGCTGGTCAGTTGCTCTCGTGCAGAGCGGGCAAAATCGTGCGCTATGCGAAAAGAAACGAACGCAACCGCTTGCGCGTGAGACAGTCACGGGAAATGCACCATTGAGCAAAAACGCGACAAAAAAAAGAAAAGAAAGTAGGCGGCGGGGCGCTCGACG